>NC_082661.1:234738743-235047433 GCF_025265405.1 Mesoplodon densirostris
GACAAGCTACAGACTAAGAGGCTTCACTGATTTGCTGCATCATAGCTCCCTAAGGTTCTTTTTTTCCGTGGCTTGTTGTGGAATCTGTCTATGTCTTCCTGTGCCTCTGGGTGGGTGTGCTGCTGGTTCTAGTTGGCCTTTGGAGGAGCGTCCTGCCCTTTTCTGCCCATTGCATCCTGTGGCTACAGGCCCTGCTGTGCAGCCCCCTCTAGGCTCTAGCTCTTGCTAGGTTCTGGCCACCCTGCTCTGTTCTCTGGTCCCTTTGGGCACAGGGATGGCTAGGACATCCCGCTGCTGCTAGTCCCAGGACTTCATTCCTTGGTGTCCTCTTCACTCGGCCCACTCCTCTGGAAATAATTTCTCCGTTCGACTCTGGCGAGCCATCTGTTTCCTGCTGGGACCCTGAGGAATACAGTCAGTAGGCAGGTGGGTAGGGACTGAGATGATAAACATGGTACAAAAATAATTGCATGTTGTTTTTTTTAAAATAATCTTTTAAATCCCACTGCTTAATTCCATCCCAGTTCTGTTTTCAAAGCAACACATACCCAGCATTTTTATGTAAAGCCTGCTATTTGACCTTATCTGTGCATTTGACTAAATATAGAAAGTGTTTAGTTTAATTTGACATTGTATTGAATACCTGCAATTTGCAGGCACAGTGATGGGCATTGGGGATCCAAAGAAGAACAGATCCTGTTTCTGCTTGAGAAGACCCAGAGTTTAGTGAGAGAGACAGACACCAAGGAGGGCACAGTGCCTGGCCTTGGGCTCAGTCCCACATCTTCACTAACACTGAAATGTGGATTATCCCCTCCCAGTTTAGACATCCTAGAGCAACACTGGTCCTTCAACTTTAGTTGTTTTTCATAGAATCAGCTTCAGCTATTTTTCATCAGTTAAATGCCTTCTGACAGCCAAATACACATAAGATCATTATTTAACATGTTTTAGGGTCAAACTTCCATCTCCTATTTTCTCTTTTCCTAACATTATAGGTCCCTTGTGTTGGCAATGACTTTAAATGATCACCTGGACCAGCATTTGCCAATACTGGGTGATCTGGAGAGTGGCTCTGTATAAACAGGTTCTTGAGCTGTATAACCATCTGCTGGATTAAAACCTTTGGAGAGGCCAAGGGGACGGGGGAAAAGGAGACCTAGAGATCAGGATTTTTTCTTTTTGAAATGCTTGTAAGGATCCTCATGGTCAGTCTGTTTGGGAGCCATTGTTCTGGATTAACTCTTATTTACAGCAACTGAAATTTGGACCAATTTTTTTCCAAATGTAGCTCTTCAGCCATCTGAGTGTGTTGCATTGGCATTAGGATAGACATGTAGATCAATGGGATATAATTGAGAGTCCAGAAATAAACCTTTATATTTATGGGCAATTGATTTTCTTCAAGGGCATCAAGACCATTCGATGCGGGGAAAAATAAACCTTTCAGCAAATGGTTCTGGGAAAACTGGATATCCACATGCATAAGAATTAGGTTGGATCCTTACCTCATGTCATACACAAAAGTTAATTCAAAATGGATCAATGACCTAAATGTAAGAGCTAAAACTATAAAACTCATAGAAGAAAAGAGGCATAAATTTTCATGACCTTAGATTAGGCAGTAGTTTCTTCAATATGACACAAATGATCAAGAAGTTTTTAAAAACAGATACATTCAGTTTCATCAAAATTAAAAATTCTTGTGCATCAAACACTATCAAAATAATGAACAGATAACTCACAGAATGGAAGAAGATATTTGCAAATCATATATCTGATAAGGAATTAATATCCAGACTATATCAAGAACCACTACAACTCAACAACAACAACAAATATATCCAAACAGTTTCTAGTCAGCACTAGTGACATAATCTGCCTGATAGACCCCTGCCATCCCCCAAGGGAAGGTGACCTTGCCTGAAACAATTCATTCTTTGCTGGAATAATTTCCTTGCCCCACATCCTTCCACCTACAAAATCTTCCATTTGTACAGCTCTTAGGCATTTCTGTCTGCTAAGATAGAATACTGCCCAATTCATGAACCATTAAGTAAAGCCAATTAGATCTTTAAATTAAAAAAAAAAAAACCCAAATAGCCCAATTAAAAAAATAGGCAAAGCACTGGAATAGACTTTTCTCCAAAGAAGATCTACAGATGGTCAATAAACACATGAAAAGATGCTCGACATCCCTAATCATTAGGGAAATGGAAATCAAAACCACAAAAAGCTATCACTTCACACCCACTAGGATAGCTATCATAAAAAAAGGACAATAACAAGTGTTGCTGAGGATATGGAGAAATTGGAACCCTCAAACGTTGCTGGTGGAAATGTAAAGTGATTCAGCCACTGCGGAAAACAAATTTGGCAGTTCCTCATGATCTAGAAATTCCACTTTCTTAGGCATATACCCATAAGAATTGGAAACATACTTCCATACAAGAACCTGTACACAAATGTTCATATCAGCGTTATTCATAATAGCCAAAAAGTAGAAACAATCCAAATGACCATCAACTGACAAGTGGATAAATGAAATGTGGCATAAGTTCACACAATGAAATATTATTCAGCCATAAAAAGGAACAAAGTACTGATACATGCTACAAAATGGATGATCCTTATGCTAAGTGAAAGAAGCCAGTCACAAAAGACTACATATTGTATGATTCTATTAAAAGGAAATATTCAGAATAGGCAAAGTCATAGAGACCAGAAAGTAGTTTAGTGATTGACAAGGGCTGGGCACATGGGGAGTGACTGCTGATGAATACAGATTTCTTTTGGGGGAGATAAAAATGTCCTGGAATTAGATAGTGGTGATGATTGTACAATTTTGCGAAAGTACTAAAAAAAAATTAAACAAAACAAAACAAACAAAAAACCCCACACCAAATTGTACAGCTTAAAAGGGTGAATTTTTACAATATGTGAATTATTTCTGTTTTTAAAAATTAATTTCTAAAAACTACCTGGGTATTTGGGGCCTGGGAACCTGCATTTGAAACAGGTCCTCAAAATGATTCTTAAGTCCACTGAGATTTGAAAACCACAGCATCTCATTTGTAATCCCTTTATCCCCTGAAAATGTGAAGCATTTAAAATCAGCTATAAAAAAAAAAAGACAACCAAGGCATCAAAGGTGATTGTTCACTGAACAAATATTTAGCTGCAGCCTGCTACATAGCAAGTAGCATGCTGGGCCCAATGAGCTAGTCACAAACCCTGCCTTGTAGTAGTTTAGAGTTTGGGCGTGGAAACAAATAGTTACGGTACGAAGACAATCGTGACATCTGCTTTAACGGAGGTTTTACGGAGTACAGCAAGGTCAAGAGGAGACCCAGGGTTGGCCTGGAGGAGCCAAACCATGAGGTAGTATTTGAGTTGGGGCTCAAGATCTGTGCACCTAGAAAGGTGGAAGAGAGTATGAAAGAGGGATGGGGGGCCTTCCAGGTGGAGGAACAGCATGTGCAAAGGCACAGAGGTTTGGGAGAGCTTGGCATATTAAAGCATCCGGAACAGGTTGGAACCAAATGGCCAAGGGAGAGGAGACAGGGGAGGAAGCGGAGAGTTCGCTTATTATGCAGTGAGGGCCACTGGGGAATTTGGAAAACTAGGATACCAGCCTTGGGTTGGGAAGATCCGTTCTGACGGCAGGATGGGAGACTGGGGCAGAGGGAACAGAGGCGCTGAGAGGCTGGTAGGAAGAAGGCCTTGAAATGCTGACGGTCCAAACTAGGGCAGTAGGAGGGCAAGGGGGAGAGAGGTTGAGTCTATACTTCTTCAGAAAGAGGTATATGTAGTCCCCGGGATTGACAGAGTGCACTGCAGGACTTTTAGCAGCCTCCTTGGCCTCTACCCACTAGATGTTAATAGCACCTCCCCAGCTGTGAAAAACACAAATATCTCCAGAAATTGCCTGTGACCTTCCAGGTAAGGTGCTTTTTTTTTTTTTTTTTTTTTTGCAGTACGCGGGCCTCTCACTGTTGTGGCCTCTCCCGCTGAGCAGAGGCTCAGCGGCCATGGCTCACGGGCCTAGCCGCTCCGTGGCATGTGGGATCCTCCCGGACCGGGGCACGAACCCGTGTCCCCTGCATCGGCAGGCGGACTCCCAACCACTGCGCCACCAGGGAAGCCCCAGGTAAGGTGCTTTTGAGTGCCTCGATGAGAGGTAGCTGGGACTCCGTCGAGCTTAGTGATCTGGTCGTAGGACCATTTCTGTGCTCGTTTGCTAATCAACACCTGTGGGGAGACAGAACCTGGTCTGAGGTGTGCTGTGACTGTGCGGTAGTTGCAGAGCAGACCTGTAGCCCCACCTCCCTCTAACAACTGGGAGGTCCCGTGGGCTACCAAATAGACGGTGATTGTGAACAGCCAGCCTGACCTAGGTCGGTTGGCACCAGAGCTGTTTTGTTGTTTTCTGGCTGGATAAAGGCTGCATTCCCTGCTGTAAATGAATTAAACAAGGAGGCCATTAGACTGAGGTGGCTTTCATGCCTTGGTGGCAAACTGACACCTAAGCCTGAAGTGCCCCAAGGTTGAGAAATCAAAACGTAAGGACAACCTATCACAAAGAGCCAACCAGGCTTTCCCCAATAAGGCCACTACTTATGCTACAGCTGGTTAAGGCACTTCCTCGCTTTGCTTCCTCCTCTTCTTTATAAAAGTCTTCCCAACCCACCCAGCTTCTGTCAATGGAGGTTTGGTGCTACTTGAATGGAATCAATTTTTGCTCCCATAAGCTCTTGAAAATTTTAATATGCCTCAGTTTATCTTTTAACACTTGAAATAGAGAATCTCTGAGAGAGCGCTCATGCCAAGAACAAGAGGGAAGATACAGCAGAGACAGCTCCAAGATCAGGGACTTTAGAATGCCCAGAATGGATTTCTTCTGGAAATCTCACCCCAGACTCATGGGTGTATGATGACCATCACAGCAGGGCCCAAGTGTAGCTCTGCCCAGCTTTGAGGCCAAGCAGACGTCCTCCACAGAGAGCTCACCTTGATAGCCATGGCACCAGGTAACAGTCATAGGATGTCTGAGTGGGGGAGGAGCCCTGAATCTCACCTGTTATCACTCGTAACAGTCCTGTGCCCACATCATTCTAGGTCTGGAACCCATCCACACCTCTCTGCTCGGCCAGCACCACCCCGGTCCAAGCCACCATCATCTCCCACCTGGAGGGTGCCGTGGCTTCCTAACGGGAGTTCTAGTTTCTTTCTTTTTCCTCTAGGCCCTATTCTCTACAGTCTCCACAATGATGATTTTTTAATAAGTGAATCTATCTTGTCATCTCCCGATGAAATCCCTTCAGCGGCCTCCCAGTGCATTTAGAATAATCTGAGGGCCTTGGACTCTGATGGTCCCTCCTCCAGCAGTGACTTCTTCCAGGTCTTTCCATGGCTGCTTCCTTCTCCATTGGGTTCAGCTCAGATGAGACCCTTGCAGAGAGGCCTCCTTTGCCTCACCTGCTGTCCACCCCCTCCCTGTCAGCACATGACCCCCTTACTGCTGTGCTCCCCAATCTCACGGTAGGGAATTATCTTGTTTGTTGGTTGGTTGATTGTTTACTCCTCCCTCTAAAATGCAAGATCCATCAGAGCAAAGGATTGCCCAGACCTAGCACATGGTCTGGTGTGTCCCAGGTGCTCAATGGATAGTTCATGAAGCGATGAATGACCTTTAGGGGTGGTGCCAAAGTAAATCCATTTAGCGTGTTGTGTGCACAACGATGGCCAAGACCAGATCTCTCAACACCCTTATCTTCACTATAAATTCAGAGCTGTCTTTACCGACTACCGTGACGGCCTACTTGCAGGTCTCTCATCATTTTGGATCTCCCCCCATCACTCCCTAATATCCCCCGACCCCACCCTGCAAAAGAGTGGAGATGTCCTTGTTGAAATGTATAGACTGTTGCTCCTGTTCCTGTGGCCCTCCTATTCTTCCCCTCCCTCCCTCTCTCCCGTTCTTTCTCTCTCTGGCTCATTCCTGAAAAGTTCCCTGTTAATTGAATAGCTTAACATCAATCCTTCTTCCTGTTAACTTCCAGAAGCCCCATGATTCAGTTCTAAAGGCTCCAATTGGCTGCACTTTAGCTTTTGGCCTCTTTTGTAAAATGATTAATGATCTGTAAACAAGCACTTAACAGAGAATGGTTAAAGCACCCACTATTTAGAGGCCCCCTGTGGTGACTCCTTTTGGTAAATGAAAGAACCGTCTGGTTTATCTTCTGTGGACATATGGATCTTCCTATTTTGGATGCTGTGTTGGTTACAACTGCATCATTGATGTGAATCCAACAGTCTTGCTGCCACCTCTGTTTTCTTTCACCTGATCACTCCATCCAGTCACTCAACACACTGTTATTGAGCACCTACTATGTGCCACAGAGATGAACAAGCCAGTTCCTGTCTTCAGTGATGCCCCATCTGGCACGGGAAATGGACAAGAGAAGGATCAAATAGAGTCTGATAGGAGAAGAGCCCCTCACTAAGCCCCAGGTGATCAGGGAGTACGTTCACGATGAGCCCTGTGCTGTTTGGGGGAAGATGAGTGGCAGGTGGCCAAGCAGATGGAAGGCGAGGCGCCCAGAAGGGCAAAGGACCTCAGTGTTCAAAGGCAAGGAGGTGTGAGACTGAATTTTCAGAATGACTCCAGCCGAGTGTGGATGTTGAGCGCTAAAGGGCTAAAGCTGGAGGAATAAGCAGAACCATGAAACCACACAGAGGACTTGGGATTTTATTCTTAAGGTGATGGGGGACCATTGACAGGCATTACAGGGGGCATGTGAAAGGCCATGGACAAACTGCACTGTTAAAAGATGACTTGAGTAGCTGTTGTCAGGAGTGGACCAAAAGAGGGGCAGGAGCAGTGTCAGGGAGACCTGTCAAAAAACATTGTCTTAGTCCATTCAGGCCGCTGTAACAGAATGCCATAAATGGGTTGGTTTATAAATAACAAACATTTATTCCTCACAGTTCTAGAAGCTGGGATGTCCAAGGATCAAGGTGCCAGCAGATCTGGTGTCTGATGAGAACCCACTTCCTCACTGACAACCGTAACCTCACATGCAGGAAGGGACAAGCTAGCTTTCCAGAGTCTCTTTTATAAGGGCACTAATCCCATTCATGAGGGTGCCACCCTCATGACCTAGTCACCTCCTAAGGGCCCGCCTCCAAATACCATCACACTGCAGGGTTAGGATTTCAACATATGCATTTGGGGAGGACACAAACATTCAGATCATAGCAGACATCAAAGTTATCCAAGTGAAAAGGAAGAAGCCTTTGAGACAGAGATTTTTATCCTTGGACATGGTGGTGCCTGGGGAGTGGTATCCTCACTGGGCTTTGGAGAATCTAGAAACTCTTTTGTGAAAAATATGGTGTTTGTGTGCATATTTTCCTGAGAAGAGGACCCATAGCTTTCATCAAATTTGCAAAAGGATACATGACATTGAACCAAGGCCATGCAATGAGGGTGGAGAAATCAAACTCCATGGAAGAGAGAGTTAGATTCACTGGAAGGCATGACAGATGGGATCCTCATCAGAGGTCAAAGGCCAGGCTTCTGGCTTGGGCCATGATTGGGAAACTTGTGTATCTTTTACCTAGAATCCTGGTGAAAGCACAGTTTTGGGACAGAGGGTAGGAGAGGGGGAGGAGCTATATTATTTATTCATTCATCAATGATTTACTGAGTTCTTACCCTGTCTCAAGTACCTTTCTAGGTGCTGAGCATTCAGCTAAATAAAGACACTTGTATTCTAGTGAGGGTAAACACACAAACACATTCACATAAGGTGGTGTTAATCGGTGGGATACAGAGAGAAGGGCTTGCTAGTTTGGCAGGCTGGTCAGAGACGCCTCCATCAGCTGTTGATATTTCAGCAGAAACCTGAGTGAGGTTTGTGGCTATCGGATCTGGGGCAATAGGATTTCGGGCGGAGGGACTAACCAGGACAAAAGCCGTGTGGTAAATCTATCCTCTTGGCGTATGGGAGGAACAGCAAGGAAACCAGCTCGGGTTGAGCAGAGAGAATCATTAGAAAAGACCAGGTGATAAGACGGAGCAGGGGGCTAGAAGTTGGATCCTTTAGACCTCAGCCCTGGAGGACTATAGTAATAATTATGGATTTTTTTTTCTAGGTGAAATGGGAAACCATTGGCAAGCGAATGGTAGAGAGAAGGACCCAACTTCAGCTTGGGACATGTTGAGTTTGGAAGGGTGTGTGAGATAACCAGGTGGAGGGGTGCAGTCGGCGTTGGACATGAACCCATAAGGCCTGAGGTTAGGATGTATTTGTGAGACTCACCATCACATAGATGGTAGTGGAGATCATGGGTGTGGATGGGTTTGCCCTGGAAGGTTGCAGAGTGTGATGAGAAGGGGAGGAACCTGCGGACACCAGCAGTTAAGGAGTTGAGAGAAGGGATTTATAAAGAAGCTTGAAAAGGAGGAACAAGAGAGGAAAGCGGAAAAAGAACTAGGGAAGGGGGAGTCATCAAAGTAACGGGGGAAAGATTGTGAAGGTCAAAAGTCTCAGATGTTGCAGAGAGTAATACAAGGTTCAAAGAGTATGCTTTGCATTTCTCTGACTGTTAAAAAGACAGTGCAGAGGGATTCAAAGTGGAAAGTGGGCTAAGGAATACATGAGCAGTGAAGTAAGTCAGCGTAGACATTATCCCAAATTTATAAGCCTGGTCCAGATACTTTAATGTCTACGCTTTCTGGGCCATGCCCATTGGCTCACTGGCCAGGCTGCAGGCTTAGTTAAAATCAGGAGGACAGAGGCAAAATATCTCATGACAGGTGGTGGCCTGGTGGACAGATCAGGAGGTTGTGGTCATGGGCTTTGTGTAGATGGGGGAGGAAGCAAAACCGGGAAGATTCTGATAAAGGAGAGCCAATGGAAGAGTAAGGGTCCAGAGTTCCTGATAAGCTTGAAGTGTAGGTAGAGTGGCTATTAACAGGATAGCTGGTGGGAGGAGCGAGAGGCCGAGGTCCAAGGAGATACTGGAGTTACAGATTTGAAAGGTGAAATAGAGGAAAGCCAAGGGTGTAGTTTTAGGAGAATCTGGGTAAAGCAGAGCAGAGGTGAAGTTCAATGGCTTCAAAAGGAGCAAAAAATAATTCTATTAACGTAAGCTAGTGACTGGGGAAGCTAGCAGATTACAGTCATGACAAGGCATGGAAGATGGTTTGCCTGAACAATTTAGTGGGCCCCAAGCAGCATTTATTTATTTATTTATTTTTAATGGAATAAAACAGGAATTATCAGAAAGCATCACTCTTTTTTTTTTTTTTTTCCTTTTTCTTTTTTTTGGCTGCACTGCTTGGCTTGTGGGATGTTTATTTCCCTGACCAGGGATCGAAACCAGGCCCTCGGCAGTGAAAGTGCCGCGTCCTAACCACTGGACCACCAGGGAATTCCCAGAAGGCATCATTCTTAATAAAAAAAAGAAATGTTTCGAGAAAATTATTTAAAGTGTGTGTGTGTGTGTGTGTGTGTGTGTGCATGCACTCGCTGTACTGGGTGAAAATGTAAAATGTATTCCTTATTGTGTGCTGTGATTTAAAAAGATGAAGCTGAGATGATATGCACTCCAAAGCAAGGTTTTCGCAGGAAGGTGGAAGGGTCTGGAAGATGAGAAGGGAAACTTCAGCCTGAGCTTCTTTTGGCCTGAGCCACATGGACCCCAGAAAGGTCCAGTGGCAGACCCACAAGAGTAAGAGGTACCTGGCTTAGACCTGCCAATAAATGAAACCATTCCACTGGGGTCCAGAAGTGCTAAGACCTGAGCTCGCCCAGAACAAGGTATGATCATAACAAATTGTACGATCTGGAGATGTAGGTTCGAGTCACAATAACCAGGAATTATAATACAGAAATAATCAAACACCCTCGTTTTGAGAAAGAAGCATGGCCTGGCTTAAATTTAGCCGATGCAGCTTTGTGGATGCTGCCTTGGTTTCTCAGAAGCTTCATCCTCAGGGTCTTGAGTAAGCAGAGAAGGTGAATGTTGATTTTTCTCTCTCAGTATAAGTTTCATTTGGCTTTTCCCTTTCAGAGTCCGTGTTATCTTTTTTCCCTTTTCTTATCCTGTCTATTTTGTTACTGTGCTGTGGGAATTTTGCCTGTGGTACTATGAACCTGGGGTCTAAACCCTTGGATTTAGCTGCAAAAATGAAGACATGGAAGAAACAGGTCTTAGGCTTCTCAAACAGGTCTTAGTGTCCCTGGAGTTTGCACCATACCCTGTGTGGCAGAGATTGACTGCTGCTCTGAAAACTCATCCCCATTTCCTCCTGAGCAAACAGAGACTATTTTCTCAGTCTCCTTTGCAATTAGTTATGGCCACATGACTAAATTTTAGCCAATGGAGCATGGAGGCAGAGGTAGGTGCGGCTTTCAGGCCCCGGTCCTAGAAACAGGCCACATTCAATCCTGTGCCACTTCCCCCATCTGCAGGCTGGACGTCAATGCCGGGGCAGAACTGGGAGCTTCCTGTTGCAGATCGCAGAGACTCAGCCAGCCTGGACTCTGCCCTGCATGGAGCAGAGACTCCTTCCGCATCCCTCCCTTCCCCAGTTTCTAGGACTTTCTTCCAAGGAGAAAGAAACATTGTCTTTTGAAGTTTATCTGTTATAGTAGCCTGCAGTACCTTAACTGCTACACCTGTGCCTACTTAGGTGCTCAACCCTGGGTGCCAGCTGGATCTCCATATTCATTTATAGTTTGCCTTTGGAGCTGAAACAAATTGGTGATTTCATTTTCTCTCTCCACAGAGGCTTAGCTTAGTGTTTTGAGAAGAAACTTTCTTAGTGGCTTTCATTTTGTGTTTTTATTTCCTCACCACCATTAAAAAGGCAAGCAGTGGAGGACTCCCTGCTTTTCCAACCCCACTGAAGTCCAGAGTAATGTTGCTCAGCTGATTTTGCTTTAAGAAGTTATTTTTCCTCACTTATGGAAGTCCCCAACTTAATTTACAATGAAGACAAGCCAAGTGTTAGTGGAAATTCCCAGTGATTGTAAATAACAATGACAGTTACCACATATTGGGCAGTGCAAGATGCCAGGCACAGTGCTACACATTTTACACACATTAGCACTAATCTAATAACCATGCAAGGTAACTATTAGTACAACATTTTTGTGATTTTGAAACAGAACCTGAGAAACGCTACAGGACTCACCGAGCTCACACAGATGGCGATTGGCTGGAGCCAAGATTCTGAATCACATCTGACCAGCTCCAAAGCCCAATCCTGATGCATCTGCTTCCCAAATGTGGGCTTTTAGTTTGCTGGACTTATGTCTGCTCATTCTTTTCTCCCACTTTTCTCTGATACCGAGTTTCCTGGCTCTGCTCATTGGCTGGTCAACTCAGTGTACCCTGAATTCAGCCACGGGCACTTAATTTTAATAGAGGAAACAGAACTCAGGCCATTCAGTGCAGGGAGCTTCAGGCCTGCCTTGATGGGTATTAGGATATATAAATATTTGCATAATTCCTCCGGGAAACATGAGTATGAGCTGCTCACTCTTACAGAGCAACAGCAAAAGGCATCACCTATTGGATTCCTTTGAATCATCTGGTTCAAGGCTAAAAACATGCTGGTGACATTACAATTCTTGAGGTCCCATATCGCATTTTGGAAAAGAACCTGGCACCTCCATCCTCACGTCAAAACCTTGCACAGGCCTGAAACTTGACATGTGTTTGTTAAATGAGTTTACATTTGAACATGTTTCTCTTAAAAACAGGAGCCTGTGCTAAGTTGAGGCAAGGCGACCAGGACGCTGATGCATGAGGAACGCATGGCTGTGCAGAAGCAGAAAGGAGGCACTGCTTGGTTGCGGGTAGGAGGGGGTCATTTTAAAGCTTACTGGATTGTTACAAATTGTCCTGGCCATGCTTCAGGACTACAGAAACCTGGCCCTGAAGTCTAGTACCACTCTGACCTCAGAAACTTTCTAAACTCTCTGGGAAGAGAAACCTGGCCATGGATGTGAGCTGATGCTATGTGTCCTTTCCAAGTCTAAGAGTTAAGAGGACTGGCTCTGAAGGCATGCTGTCCAGGTCAACATTCTGACCTGGTCACCAGGCAGCTATGCGACCTGGGGCATCGGGCTCGCCTTCCTGAGCCTCATTCCCCCACCTTTGAAATAAGGTCGATGGTATGACCTCACCACTGGATTATCTCCGGGGCTAAACTGCCCCCGTAAAGCATTTAGCGTAGTGCTCGGCACACAGACAGCACGCAGTGAATGTGGGCTACGGAACTGGGCTTTCATCCTGTCCTGTCACTGAAGTCTTAATGCGTCTAGTAAAAGAAGGAGTCAGCACTGGGGGCTGGGATTAACACAGACACGGAAGAGCCTTGCCCTTGGGGAGCTGAGAGTTTATATTCAGGATTTCACTATTAAGACCCAAGATCTCGAGCAGGAGACTTTACCTCTCTGTGCCTGAGCTTCTGCGTGTGGAACGACAGAGTGGATGGGAGGGAACGTTCCAATGCAATGTGTCCCTGAGCCTGGACGTTGGCTGGAACTCAATTACGGACAGAAGGAAAGAATGATTAGTCACTCCCTGGCAACCATGGGAAAGCGATCATCTCCTTTTATTAATAGACCAGGCTACGCAAGCCATAAAAATAGGGTGGCTTCAAAATGGAAGTTCTTTGAATTTGGGTTTTTGTTGTATCCGATGGAATGTGAAAAGAGAATTGTGTTATGCGTGGACTTTATATAATGATCTCCTATCTCATGCGGCGAACAATTACTTATTAGTTTTCATTGCCAAGGAAAGGAAAATGTATTACTATTCATTTTAGCCTTTTCGTTATTGATTTTGAGAGTACAGTACTAGTTCTTAGAGAAAAAAGATTGTATTCATTCTTTCACTACAAAAGACCTAGAGCACATTACATAACATTAAAATGGGAAAAAAGCAGAAATAAAACAAGCTTATCATACTCCTCAGCCACTGTTAGTGGTGAAGCATTCAGCTTCCATTTTTCTTCTGCATATTTTACATCAAGGATTGCATCCTTCACTCAGTGAAGGAGCAATTACCATGTTACTAGAGTTCATAACAATTTTTAATTGTAAAATGATATCCCAGGAGGCATACCCTGGTTTATTTTACCATTCCCCTATTTTTGTCAGAAGGTAGCAGAGAGGGAACAAGGGATTTGGTGCCACATTTCTTAGCAGTGTGACCTTGATCAAGCCACTTAATCTCTTCAGCCTTCAGTGGCCTCAGCTACGAAAATCCGGGCTGTCCTAGTGCCACTCTCACCAGGCCATTGGGAAGACTAAATGAGATCTTGTTTGCAGGAGGCTCACCGCTCTCTGGAATATCGTAGAGTTCACGGATGCCAGTGGTGACTGCAACTTTGTGACCTACATGCCAATCTGATGAATGATCTGATTCTCGCAAACATCCCACCAGAAGATGCACATAAAATATCAGGCCACATCACTCCCTCTCTCCGGGCCTGGTTCCTCATTTGCAAAGTGAGGCGGTCAGACTCTAAAGTGTGACCTCGAAGGCCCCTTCCACCATGGTCCTCGGTCATTACTAAAAGCAGCTGCAACCATTTCAGGGAAATGACTATGGAAACATTCGGCCTTGCTGACGAAGAGAGAGCCTGGTGAAGGCCTGAGGGCTTGTGTACATCATTTTCTCTTTTCTCCCAGATAAACATTTGACGTTTGGTTGCATGGCCTTCCTTTGAAAGGCCTCTCCTGGTTCAGTTTGTGTGACCTTCACATCTCCATTTTTCAAATGGGTTCAGCAGCCAGTGTGCTCACCCAAGGTTTTCTTTATCCATTTCGCATTTCTAATGTCACTTTGCTGCTGTGACTATTTTCCTATGTGGCCATTTACAGAAGATAAATTGGACTGCAGGTCTCAGGAGAGCAGGCATTCCTCTCAGTCAGTCCCCATGGGACAAAGATTTTTTTTTTCCCACTCTTACCACCACCTGCTTTTGCTCTCCCTAAAACTCCCAAGAAGAGTTTTTAATTAAAAAAAAAAGAAAATTTTGATCCCAGACTAGTTGGATAGGCCCCCTCCCTGGTACGTGGACTGTTACCCCTAACACTTAGATTTCTCAGATTCCCAAAACCAAGAGCAAAAAAAAAAAAGGAATCTTGTGTTAGGATCAGAGGTGCCACTGTAAGGAAACAGATGTTGTCATTAGCATAGAACTGCCACCTGCCCCCTCTGACATCTTGTTCTCGGGGAATTTCAGTGGAGCCAGACACCCCACCAGTCACCCATAGTGCTTGGTTGGGGAGGGGGGAACGTCCACACTATGGCATTTGGAAGGAAACCCAGGATGGAAAGAGGCCTGGCACACATGGGCACCCACTGGGAGGTGAAACAGCATGAGGTCAAGTATGTAGGCTCTGAATCCTTGCACTGTCCTTACTGTGTGACCTTAGGTAAGTTATTTAACCTCTCTGTGCCTCATTTCCAAAATGAGAAGAATATTCAGAAGAGCCTCTCATAAGGTATGAGAGAACTAAATGAGTTAATGCACGTAAAAACCGCAGAATGTGCCAGGCACGTGTTTAATAAGTTAGCACCTCATACCACGGGGGGACCACAGATTATGTGCTAAATGAACGAATCTGATCATCACTTTAAGGGACCGTCAGTAGTAGTGGAAGGAGAGTGGAAAGAGTTTTAGAAACAGACCTAAGTTTGAATCCCACCTCCAATTTGTGTTTCCCGTTCAGTAAATCGCGGGCCCTCTCGCACCCGGAGTGTCCTCACCTGTTCAATGGGAATGCTTCATCTGTCTCGGGAGGCTGGCCGTGAGGACTAAACGAGAGAAGGTATGTTAAGGGCTTAACACAGTGCCTGGCGTGTAATCGGCCGCGGAGAACGTGAGCTCCTGCTGCAACCCAGCCCGAGGGGCAGACTCTTCCACCAGACTCTCCCGATTTCACCTCTTCGGGAGGCGAGCACGGCCTCAGGTGCTCCTGGCGTTTGCTTTCTTGCTGCCGGCCGGGCCTTGGCAGTTCTTGGGGCTTGGGTCATCAAAGCCATTTCGAGTCTCTATTTTCCTCCAGCACCTTGCTCCTGGGGGAGGGATGCCTACCACCAGCGGGGGCAGACTACGTGTTCAGGGTCGCACTGCCGCTTTCTAGCG
Organism: Mesoplodon densirostris; assembly: GCF_025265405.1. Lineage (NCBI taxonomy): Eukaryota > Metazoa > Chordata > Mammalia > Artiodactyla > Ziphiidae > Mesoplodon > Mesoplodon densirostris. The sequence goes on from NC_082661.1 coordinate 234,753,925, forward strand.
CCTGAGCCGCTTTGTTCCTTTACAAACCGACCAGCAGGAGCCCTTCCGCGCAGGCGCACGCGCCGACTTCCGGCGTCTCCGCGGCAGTCGGGCATCTCAGCCACCGCGACGTGGAATGAGACAGGAAACGGTCCTCGTGAAGCCAGCGGGGTCCTGTTCTCTGTTCTCCTCCTGCCCACCTCTGTGGAGGGTAGGGACCATGGAACAACCATTCCTTCCTGGGACTGTGCCTTCCAGTAGTTTCTCCTCCTCCTGCCGTTTTGCTGCGTTCTCTTTTTCCCGAGCCTGGCCATCTCCCCAGACTGGAATGAGCCCCTGCATACCCCATCCCACGCCCACCTCCCTGGGCGAGGCTTCAGGGCCCAGCTAGAGTCCCATCCTCCTCCCGAAGACTTCTAGACTTTTCCAGGTTCCAGAGAGCTCTCTCCCGGAACTTCCAAAAGATTTAACCTTCATATGGCTCCATAAGACCTTGGAAGGTGGGTGTTGTGTGAATTTTCCTTTGTGTGGTGCTTCTCCGTTCTTCTGGTTTGCAAGCTCCTTGAGAACAGACAGAGAACCTTTTATATGAGACGGGGCTCTGTCAGTACTGTTCTTTCAGTTGAGGTGCTATGAATAGCTCCTACTTGTTGAGTGAGGCCAAGGGTATGTGTTTGTGTATGTATGTATGTATGTATCTTCCTCTCTCTCAGTCTCTCTATCTTCGCTATCTTAATTGGTCATCACAACATCCCCATGAAGTGACTATTGCTGTGTTTATTTTGCACTTGAATAAATTGAAGCTCAGAGAGGAAGAAAAGAAAAAGAACTTGACCAAAAGGCAAAACAGCTAGAATGGAAGGGGGCCCAGGACCATAATTCAAGCACCTTTCCCAGGTCTATGCACCAAACACATGGTCTCTAAACTTTCTGTATTGGGTATCCCTTTCAGGAAATATGTGTATCTTTGTTTGCCATTTCTAAGTTATATGTATCTACCGTAGTGTCAAAACATTATGTACCTCGTAAAACATATATCACAAAAGTATAAATAAACACATAATATAAATCTAAGTATAGATTGTGATCTCTAAGTACCATTTCCTACTAAAAGAAACCGGCTCCTTGGAGAAGTTTGGGGTGAGCTTGGAAAATCTTATACCAGAAAGCAGGGAAGCAATCAATGATCATTGGGGTCACATCAAAAAAATCAAGAGCCAACTTGACTAGATTCCATTGGCCAAAAATGGGACGCTTGGAGCCACTGCAGTGGATTAAACCACATTATGTTTATTCAAATTCACGTTTATAATAATACTAAAAAAATACCCTGGTGATCACTTTTGGAGAATACTAGGTGATCAACTTATTATTTTGAAAACTGGTTAAAAAAAAAAAAAAAAGAAGCATTATCCTACCTTTCCTATAAGAAATGTGCCTTAGGTTAGCAAATAACTAATGTGAAGATTCTCTTTACAGAAGTACTCCAGCTAATAAATGAAGACAGATAGATAGATTTAGAACACCACACTTTGTAACCACTAGTGAAGTAAAGAATTTGGCAATGATCGTGGAAGACTGCTGATATCACAAAAAAAGAGACAACCAAATGCTATATTCTCCCAATAGACTTCCATAACGCTATCTACAAAAGGTTCTTGCCAAAATATTTAATTTGAACCTGATGAAGACTCTTGATTTTTCATTTACAGGAAACACAAGGGATGGAGGCACGTGATAAATGATACTATGGGAGCATAATCAGCAAAATCCAGACTGTAGATTAGTCAGGAAAAACAATCCAAGTTATTTAACCAAAAAAGTTGCAAAAATAGAGAATAAGAGATTAAGAGGGGGATCAATAGATTAAAAGGGATGGAGTTAACGGACATATTTATCCATCACAATGTATGGAGTTTGTTTGAATCCCAATTCAAACTATAAAAAAATATAGGACAATTGAGGAAATGTGAACTCTGGATATGCAATTACATTGAGGAATTATTGCTGATGCTTTTGGAGTACAATGATGGCATTGTTATGTTTTTAAAGAGGGAGGACTTGTTTTTTATAGGCTTGTTTTTCAGATCCTTATGTTGGAATATTTATAGCTGTAATGATAAATGTCCAGCCGAACACCGAGCACCGGTTATCAATTCCCGGTGCACCGGTCACCAGGCCCAGGGGAGGACTGCAAACACTTCTGCCCCCTGCACCTTGGTATCTGCGTTGCCAGGAAAAATACTGGATAGAACAACACTTTCCTTGCACAGAGAAGAAACAGTAATATCAGCTTCAGTAGTAGGTATATAGACCCCACGGCCATTGGGTCTCTCCCAGAAGCCAATGCAGGGCAATTGGCCTACGTGCGCCCCTCTCGGGGTGGAAGGACCCCAACCCCTCTCCCATGGAGTCTGAAATACTGAAGTCTGGGGGCATTCCTGGGGGGCCATTAATGTATGTGTTCAAGCGGAACAAAGGAAGATTCATTGAGCCTCAAACAGGGAAAACTATTCTCACATCAGGCGATAATAAGCCCAGTGGGCTGTTTAGCTCTTGCTAAGACAGTGCTCCAGTGGGTCAAAAGTCTGCAGGCACAAGACGGCCTTTGCAAAATACAGTGGATTTGCTTTTAATAATACAGGAGGAGGAGCAGGCAGGGCAAGTAGGAGGGTGAACAGAGGAGAAAAGATTAGCCATGAATCGATAATTTTTGAAGTTGGACAATGGTTTACACGGGTACATGGGAAGTTCATGATCTTATTCTGCTTTTATATATATTTGAACTTTTAATGCAAAAATTGGCTTTGTAGTAATAACATAAACATAAAGATAAATATGAAAAGTCAATATTTTCTTTCTTTACTTCCATTGAGTGAATGGTCTGCAGATAGCATCCTCTGGGCGTGACACACATTTTGGAGACCACTGCTGTAGTCCACTATGCAGCGTTACCTCTCAACCCGGGGCCCACAGGAAGCATGACTATCAGAAGGGTCTCGTTCTCCCCGGGAACCAAGGACTGCACCTCATCGAAAGGCCTTCAGAGACAGAGACATGACAGTCCACCTTGCCAAATCAGCAGTACTTACAGCCCCGTCATTAGGAATTCCTTCACTCTGCGGGACCTGGGTCCCTTTCATAAAAATGGAAGGAATCTGCTCTTCAGAATCCCTTCAGAAGGAAAGACTGGCATTGTTTAAAGAAAAGAAAAATCCAGTGTTTTAAGAAAAAGGAAAAAGACGAAGTTCTCCTTTAAGAAATAACAACCCTGCCAGCTTGCTCCGGGTGTGAAATAATGCCACCGGCAATGAGATTGGGGTGTTCTATCACCGTCTCAATAAACTTTCTCTCCCCTGGGTGGTATTTTATAGTTACTGCTTCTACGCCCCATTGGCACAGGCATAATTTATTGTTTGTTTGCATGTTTCATTTACTCTGCTAAGGTGGGAGCCCAGTGCTGCATTATTACTGTGCATGCCTCTGTGTGTGTGTGTGTGTGTGTGTGTGTGTGCTCACGCATGCTTGCACACACATTGACAGACTACTCAAAGACACCTGACACATTGTGAGGCTTCTACTTTCACAGCTCCAGTGGCCTCCCCAGGACGACAGGCACCTCCATGGGCTCTTGGCTTAGATCAAATATGTCCTGTGTCCCCACACTCCCTTCTCCTCGGAGAAGGAGCAGGACCATCTCCCTGTGACTGCTCACCCTCTGCGTTCCCTCCTTTGACTTACCTTCCTGTATGAAGATGAAATTCCTCCCATTTCTGGGTGGAACGTCGGTTCACACAGCACTTTTCTCAACAGAGTCGTGTGAAGGAAAGAAAGCACATGTTATTATCTGCCCCTTTTCTCCGTTGGAGACCCAGCAAGGTCAAGGATGTATGCAAGTTCAAACAGCAAGGGAGGAATCCAGCCCCGGCCAGCTCCGATGGGGGAGCAGTGACCACTTGCCCCCTCACCAGCTCTCTGACCTGGGGTGAGTCACTAAATGCTCAGGTTCCTCACTGTTAAAGATGCAGATGAGGGACTTCCCTGGTGGCCCAGTGGTTAAGAATCCGCAGGGGACACAGGTTTGATCCCAGGTCCGGGAAGATCCCACATGCCGTGGAGCAACTAATCTCGTGTACCACAACTACTGAGCCTGCGCTCTAGAGCCCGCTACCCACAACTACTGAGCCCTCGTGCTGCAACTACTAAAGCCCGCGCGCCTAGAGCCTGTGCTCTGCAACAAAGAGTAGACCCTGCTCGCTGCAGCTAGAGAAAGCCTGCATGCAGCAACGAAGACACAATGCAGCCATAAATAAATAAATAAATAAATAAATATAAGATGGAGATGATGGTACTTACCGCACAGGGCTGTTTCTGAAATGATACATTATTTAAAATGCTCAGCAGAATGACTGGCATGTCATAAATGTGCGATCAATGTTACCAACGCTAGTGGTCTTTTTAAAAGTACCGAGTTCTAGGACTTTGTAATAACAGCAACAATAATAGGGCACTCCTATTATTAATGATAATGACAAGAATAATAACAAACTAAGTGACTTACTACATACCAGACACTGTTTGAAGCCCTTTTTGTGAATTACCTCGTTTATTCATCACAACAGACCTAGGTAGTAGGCATTATTATTCCTCCTGTATTACCGATAAGGGGCACAGAGGTTGTTAGGTTGAAGTAACCTGATAATTTCCTTGCCTTTAAAAATAGAATTAGGCCACACTTGAAGTATTTCCTCTTTCCGGCATCTTTTCTATCATCATTCCAGATGCATGGACCTGTGACTGCCATGGGGGGTCTCCAAACCCCCCACCAGCCTTTGCTCCGAGGTCACCACCTCTGTAGCATCCGCTCCCCAACTTCCCCCTCTGTTGGTGATACTACCAGTCTTATGTCCCAGGGGTTCCTTTGGTGCGGAAACTGAGGCTCAAAGAGGGTAGCAACCTGCCCAGCCCTACACGGTGAGCTCCGAGGGTCCAGTCGGTGTCCCTACCCTTCCCTCCGTGTCCTTGGATGCTGTAAGAGCTCGAAGGGCCGAGCTGCCTGTTGCCTCCGGGGCCTCAGGAGGCTGGACCATGGCACCAGCCGCTGCCTGCCTCCGGGCCGGAGGGACAAAGACACTCAGTAGGGGGCGCCCGAGAGCTCAGATGGCCGGCGGCTCCCCTCCCTCCGGGCCCTGCCGGCCGGGAAGGGCTTGGAATTTAATCCTCCGCATTCCATTCTGGGTTCCTGTGACATAATAAAGCCCAAGGAGGGATCTCGAGTGACTGGTCAGCAGAACCCCCCGCGGGGGTTTCTATAGATAGCCAGGGCGTGTCTCGGGCTCGGTTCTCTCTGCGGGAGGAAAGTTCTTTCCTGCCGGGCTGGGCAAGCGCCCTGTGCGGCAGGTGGGCGACGTGAGGGACCGGCCAGGCCCCGGGCTCGGGGGACTCGGTCGGACAGCAGGGGAGGGGGCGCCAGGGACCCTGGGCCAGGAGAGGGAATTCCAGCTATGGAGTTTTGGAGAAAACTATTTAGTTATTTGCCCTCACTGACCTCACCTCACGATGGGGCTGAGGCTACGACGAGGCGTCCCAAATACTGAGCCCCCAGCAGCCCGTGACGCTGGCTCTGCAAAGACTCTGCGGCCTGAGCCAGGCTGTCGTTGGCAAGAGAGGCGTGTGTGGAATGTCGGTGCGGCCGCTCCTGTGATTGGAGGTTTGGGGTTTCAGAGTTCCTTAATTTGCATGGCCAGGCGGCATGCTTATTACAGCCCACAATAGAGGGCTGGAATTTGAAACTGTTCAGCTAGCTTCCAGATTCCAAACAAACAGCATTCCTATCAATAATGTCACATAAAGACCGGCATGATGGCATGATGGTATAGAATCCTATCATGACTAATATATATATATATATATATATATATATATATATATATTATCCTGTCTACCGGTGGAGAGGAATTCTCAGGAGCCATGCATATATTTTACATAAAATAAGAGCTAAGATGCCCAGGGCTTTAATGATATAATTTCATCATGGGATGCTGGGCTCTTTGGTTTATGTTGCCATCAAGAACCCTGAGACAGGGCTTCCCTGGTGGCGCAGTGGTTGAGAGTCTGCTTGCCGATGCAGGGCACACGGGTTCGTGCCCCGGTCCGGGAGGATCCCACATTCCGCGGAGCGGCTGGGCCCGTGAGCCATGGCCGCTGAGCCTGCGCGTCCGGAGCCTGTGCTCCGCGACGGGAGAGGCCACAACAGTGAGAGGCCCGCGTACCGCAAAAAAAAAAAAAAAAAAAAGAACTCTGAGACAGAATTAATTCATGTAACTGGGACAAGCCCAAGTGCTGTGTTTCCATTCCCCTTAAAAGTGGTCACCTATTTTAATCGCCCAAACATTTGGTGGGTAGGAAGGTGGAGGAAAGCCTGTCTGACGTATTCATTAGCTGCAGAATAAATTCCTTGGGGGCAATATACTGTTGTTGTTAAAAATATGAACAGTCAGGTCAACCAGCCTCGGTTTGAATCCTGACTTGGCCTGGAAGCTCTGAAAACTTGAGTGAGTTATTGATGATCCCCGAGCCTCCATTTACTCATCTGTGATACGTGGTTGCTGAAACCTGCCTCTCAGGGTTGTTGAGAGGATTAAAGGCTGTCAGAACTGATGGGATGGATGAATACAATACCTCTGAAAGGCCTTCGGTCCAGTGCCTGGAGCACAGTAGCTGTTGATAACATGGCTGCTGTATTATTAGCTGCACAGCAAAAGCAAAACATCCCTGAAATGATTCCCTGACACCATGGAGGTCCAGGAATCTTAGCCACTTCCAGCCAGGAGCTTCTCTTTTTAGCCCCTGAATTCCCCAAATGCCCCACATTTGTGAATTGTATTATTCCCAGCCAGAGAGACCAGGGTGGCAGCCCCCGCCCTGTCTGGAATCCCAGAGCACCTCTGAGATTCTGACCTAGCACAGCTGCCTGTTGCAAATAATTTAGGAAACATGAAACAGAACATATTGCAGTTCCACAGAAAGGTCTGAAGGGTGCACTTCGTGTGGCCGTCATGAATCTGCTTCCTCCTGGACCGAAAGCAGGGCTCTGTCTGGAAGAATATTGCCCGTCTGCCCCACCAGGCGAGGAACAGGGGCTCCTCAATTGCAAAAGATGGGGTCCATGCAGGTACCCCTAAAGTCTGTTATCATGCTGCTTTGTCCCTGGCATCTAGAAGGGCTTCTCAGTAGATGTAAAGAGAGTGCCTGCCTGTAAGTAGACCTTAGCTTTGTAATTCAAAATCATGGCTTCACATCTTGCCTCCATTATAGCTTTGTGACCTGGGCCCGGAACTTCGTGTTTCTGAACCTGTCTTAAAACCTGCAAGGTGAAGAGAATGGAAAGCCCTTCACTGGGCCATTGGTTAGACTCAATAGCTTATTGCATGGAAAGTGCCCCCTACAGCTTCTGGCCTATGGTAGACCCCCTGTGAAGCTCGTTTCTCTTCCAAACGGCCATGAAGTCTGAAGCAAAGAGGCAATGGCCACCCAGTTCCCTCCTATTATTTTCCAAGAGGAAAAAGGAAGAAGACCATAGAGCCAAGGGAAAATGCCACTTCGGAGAGAAACGTGTGGCGATGTGATGTCACCGGCCAGGCCCTCGAGTGGTGGGGAAGTGAGGGTGGCAGACGGGCATTGCCTGCAGCCCGTACATGACCAAACTGCAGGGCCGTTGCCATCACCGGCGGCCTAGTTACTGACACACTCCCCTTGCCGAGGCCTTCTCTGAGCACGCCAGCCTAAATGACCTGAGAAAAGATACTGCTGTTAACTGTCAAGAGTGAAAAGATATTCTATCTCAACAAAATTTTTTTCTTTTTTGCTTGAAATCTGGTCACCCTTTCCTAGCAGTGATCTCTAGAACTGGGAGTTCCAGTTCATCGGAATAGAGTTTAGAGCCTTTAAATACTCCCACCCATTTTCCTGGTCAAGCAATGGCAGCAGATAATCATTAAATGGGGGTGGAGGGGGTGACATGGCCTGCAGGCTGTTGGCAGGGGCCCCTGTAGGATGCATGTTGAGATTTGTCTCCGTAACTGGACGGACCCCTCCTTTTTAAAAACCAAGAATTTGTGTTGGATGTATGCACTCTCAAGCTTTTTCTATTTATTCTATGTGACTTTTTCTTATGTACCTCTGCTGTCTCTGAAAATATTTTCTCCTCACCCATGTGAGTGAACTGGTCACAGTCATTCTTAGGAACTGCGAATGGAGTTGAATTTATTTGCAGGTCAACTCTGCAGATGCCAAGTCCCTGCAACAGATCTTTGGAGAGAAAGAACCCTAGCTACAAAAAAATAAATAAATGTAGACTTATTTGTTTTCACCTCTAAAGCAGGTACCATGCCTGTTAAGTTTCATGTATTTCCCCACGGGCACCTAGAATAGTTCTTTCTAGTTGTTGACATTCCATAAATGGTACAGTCTGTTTACCTTCCAGATTCCAAACAAGCAGCATTCCTATCAATAGGAAGAGTCTCAGAGGCAAATGGAGTGGGGAGGGCTGCAAAGAATGGATTCGCCTCTTTAGTGACTCACTGTTTGTGATTTGACACCATTATACATCCCAGAAGGCCAAGTATAGAGTTTACATGAAATCATTCCAAGGAAGTGTCAATATAAAAGATGCTACATAAAATAGCTTCTGGACACTCTTTCAGATTGTAATCACCAAAGAGCCCGAATCTTTACTTGGTCTGCTTTGTATCATGCCCAGCACCATGTTACATAGAAATAAATGTATAATTTTATAAAAAATAAATGCTGTTAGAAATTGACAAGAATGCTGGAAAGATCACTGGACTGAGATTGCCTCCATATTTGTGACGAACCAGCATGTCTCTTTGGTAAATCTCTTGGCTCTGCTGGACCTCAGTTATATTTGTAAAATGACCAGATCATTGCTTCTCAAACTTTTTTTTTTTTTTTTTTTGTGGTACGTGGGCCTCTCACTGTTGTGGCCTCTCCTGTTGCAGAGCACAGGCTCCAGACATGCAGCTCAGCGGCCATGGCTCACGGGCCCAGCCGCTCCGTGGCATGTGGGATCTTCCTGGACTGAGGCACGAACCTGTATCCCCTGCTTCGGCAGGCGGACTCTAAACCACTGTGTCACCAGGGAAGCCCTTCCCAAACTTTTTAACCATCAAAAAAAAAAAAAAAAGTTCTTGGACACCCTACCACTATCCCACCACTTCATTCATTTGCTTAACAAATATTTACCAAGTACTTATTATGCACCAGTCACTCTACTAGGAGTGGGAATACAATTTGTGAGAAAAACAAACACATTCCTTGCCCTCATGAAGCTTATAGTCTAGTGGGAGAGACAGACACAAAATGAATGTCCAGGCATATAAAAATGCAATTCAAAATTGTGTTAAGTGCTCTGAAGGAAAATGCAGAGATTATGAATCTAACATGGAAACCTAATTAGGGGTTGGGAGATCATAGAAAAGACCTGAGGTTGTATTTTTAATGTCATATGAGAAACCACATAATGATAAAAAGTTACTGCTAACTAAATAAGGCTTTAAAATTATTTGTATTTTATTAAGCACAACAGCATGTACTGTACGTACATGAGGGGTGTACGTACATGGGGGAAAAGGTAGTTTGCGTGTCTAAGGCAGCTAGAATCCATTGAGTGCTTTGTATATGAATGTACACATGGACCCTGGGCATCCTGCAAATTCTACAGCCTCCCAGGGAACTGATGACCTCTTTACCAGAATATCCCTCATCTCCCAATGTCTCTAATAGCAATTTGCAGGGGGCCTCAGGAAAGATCATAAAGAAGAGTAGCTGGTTTTCTGATCAGGATTCACATGAACACTCAATGAAGGCTGGGTCAGCTGCCTGCTCCCCAGAGGCCAACATACCCATCAGCTGATGACCACAGATGGGTCTCCTGACGAGAAGTGGAGGTCACCTGGCAAAGTTTATTTACCTCCAGGCAGATCTGATCTAGATCATACTCCACATTCAAAAACTAAAAGTGCTTTTGACATTCAGTCCTTGGCTCACCGAGTGGAGGCAGCAAGGGCCTCTTCAACAGCCCCACTAAACCCCAAGATTGTCTATCTGTGTTTTATTTCCCGGAGCTCAACTGGGTGATTATATGTTACAGCCCAGAAACAAACATGTGTTTCTTCCATATGGGCCTCTTAGCTATGTAGATGGCTATACATACTTGCTTCATGTTTCCAGATGGGTCCACCTTCCCACTGGAAGTAGAAAATTCCTATATTCTAATCCTCCTGGTATAATCAGGACGCAACAAGTTCAGATAAGAAGAAGCTGGGTCCAGGATGGGAACGATCCCCTTGAACAGGCAAAACCACCTAAGGATGGATGAGGAATTCACATTCTGCTTGCCAACTGCCTGTCCTCTCCAGGAGGAGGGAGGGAAGAGTTTGAAGTCTGTGCAAGATCCAGGACTGAAGCTGGGGCAGTTCCATGCCTTACCTGGAGCGGATGTGCAGAAAAGGAAGGTCCTTGCAGTGTTGGTGACACCTCCCTTTGATCCTAATCCCTGGACGGCAGAGATGACCCCTTTGTCACATGGGCCCAGTGGTGGCCAGCCCAGTGGGCATACAGTCACTGTCTGTTGAAAGAGTGAAGGGTCTGGAAAGGTGTTGGGGTGAGGTCACTGAGCCAGGCAAGCGGACAGAAATCAGCCTCAAATGTACCAGGAGCGACTCTGAAGGCAAAAAATAAAGGAGCGCGCGCCAGAGAAGTCGAGCACACACCCAGCTGAGCACTCCTGTTGCCAAAGGACTGTTGCCCTTGTAGAAGGTCTGACCTCACCTTCCCTTTCAGTAGGAAGTGCCTCACATTCATTTGAAATACAATCGCGTTTAGAATTTACTTTTTAGAGATAGCACCTTAGGACATTCCAAATATGTAAAATGCACATTTATCTGTTACCTGGGCCATTTATGTTTTTATTTAGATCCCATCAAAGTCTAAAACAGGATTAGAAGTGACAAAGTGCTCACAGAGAGCTGGTGAGTACAGGCAAATGCACCCCTGGAAACCATGCTCTATGATGCATATCTTCACTCAGATATGCTCCATCCTCACCACGACCCTTGAGTCAGACTCTGCACTTGGTTCAAATCCCACGAGCTGGTATGAGTTGGGATAAATCACTTAACCTCTCTGAGCTTCTCTGCTTTCTCTCACTTTACTGTGACAATTTCATTTATTTTTGTAATCAATTTTTGTCTTTTTGTGACATGGCAGTGAAACAGCTTCCAGGACATAAATTCAAATTTTCTCAGGGTGATTCACGTGCTTGATTAAAATATCAAATAGTCCAAAATGTTTTGGAAAGTAAAGAAACAGTGCCCTGGTCGACCTTTCCCCAGCCTCATTCTGCTTCCCATAGATGACAGCCTGGAACGCTTTTCTGTTTTTAGTTCTGTCTGTGGTTTCTCCTTTCATCTCCAAATTGTATGTTTACACCACTCTGCCTTGATCAGTAACCTTAGTAGATATCATCTATCCACTTCCTTCTAGGGTAGATAAAGTTTTAATTCTTGTCTCCGACTCCCTCCCACGTTTTGAAAGGTTTAGCTATTTTCATTTCTCTGTTACTGCTCGAACTGCAGACAACCCCCTAATTCTTGTTCCATCAGCAGCCAAGGATACCTCTGACTACTCATTCAGGAAGATGAAGATAAAAGCAGAAAGTCTTTCTTCCACCTCTCTACCCACTTCTGCTTCCCAAAGTCTATCTATTCTGCAACCACAATTAAGTTTTCCCTGCCTTGTTTATAGGCTGATTCTAAAAATTGAAAACCAGAAAAGAGTGCTTTCATTATGATTATGTAAATGTTGTTACGTTCCGGAGCTAAGCAGAGTGCCATGATTACATTTCTTCCTCGTGGTTCCGATGTCATGACCCCGGTTCCACTCAAAGCAAAAAGTTTCAAACATCAAGAACAAATAGTCTTCTTTCTCATACTCATCCAGTTGCTCAAAATATGGCCACATGTTAGTTTAGTTCCAATATGGACTATGACTTCTTTGTACATTTTGTTTTGTTTTTCCTGGAGTTTCTGATTGTCTTTTTTCTTGTTGGTAGAAGAAACATATACCTTCTTTATGATATTCCACTTTTATTCACTCTACTCATTTCTTATTCTTATTCTTTCTCCATTCTTCTTGAAAATGTTTTTTTTTTTCTTAGAGTCCATTGATATTCTTTTTTAATGTGGACTAAGGCTTGCAAGGTCACCTGACAACTGGCATCCAGGAATTTCCTGGGTAAATTATATTATTTCTTATATTAAAACCTTTCCCTTTTCTGGGATTTTGCCATAGTTTTGCTGAAGTTGACACACTCAAGTAACTTGCTCAGAAAAGATATACAGAAGCAAACTTTATTTATTCTGTAATATCTGAAACTGACTTTATTAGGCACTCACACTTAAATGTTTGTTTGGCTTGATATGGAATTCTAATTTGAAAATAGTTTATTCTCAGAACTTCAAAAAACTTTTCTGCATTTTGGCATCTGTGGTTTTGAATTTGAAATCTAATGCCAGTTGGATTCTCTTTCCTCACAGGGGACTTATTTTTTCTCTTTGGAAACTCTTAGAATTTTCTGATTCCCAGTGTTCTGATATTTCACAGTGAGTGTGTCTAAGGAGAAGAATTGTTTCTTTTTTCTCACTGGGCATTTGGTAGCCCTTTTGTTTTGAAAACTCTGAGCCTTTTCTTTGATTATTTACCCTGTTATTTTCCCTTTGTGTTTTCCTTGTTCTCTGTTTTGAACAGCTAAAAGGCAGATGCTGGACTCTGTAATTGATCTTCTGTATCTTTTTTCTTCATATTTTCCATCTTTTCTTTTTCCTCTACATTCTAGAAGATTTTCTCAACTTTATATTCTATCATTTCTATTAAACATTTAATTTGGCAATCACTTTCTCTAATGTCAGAATTCCTTCTTGGTTTCTGACTGTTCCTTTTCCTTAGCATTCTGTTCTCATTTATACATGCAATATCTGTCCAAATCTTCCTGGAGTAGGGTGATTATCCTAGTTTGGGCTGCTATAACAAAAATGCCATAAACAGGGGGCTTAAACAACAAACACATATCTCGCAGTTCTGGAGGCTGGGATGTCCAAGATCAAGGTGCTGATAGATGCAGCATCTGGTGAGAGCTCAACCCTCATGAGCTAATCACCTTCCAGAGGTCCCACCTCCTAGTACCATCACCTTAGGGGTTAGGATTTCAACATACAAATTGTGAGGGGACACATTCAGTCCATAACAACGATTGTATATCTTGATGGTATATCAGGGATAGTCATGGTTTATGCCTGTTGTCCTGGCATAGTTATTAACATCTCCCCATATTGCTTTCAAAATTATCCCAGGTCGGATGATAAATTACACAGTCTCTTTACTGTGAAGTTATTGAGAATTATTTTAACACTCCTCTTCTGTTCTTGAATTATTTCTGTTTCTTCAGGGTGACATTTTTAGGTTTTGTTTTGTTTTGTTTTTTTGCAGTACGCGGGCCTCTCACTGTTGTGGTCTCTCCCGTTGCGGAGCACAGGCTCCGGACGCACAGGCTCAGCGGCCATGGTTCGCAGGCCCAGCCACTCCGCGGCATGTGGGATCCTCCCAGACCGGGGCACGAACCCATGTCCCCTGCATCGGCAGGCGGACTCTCAACCACTGCACCACCAAGGAAGCCCTAGGTTGTTATTTTTTAATCTTGATTGTCCGTTGATATTTAAGAATGAGGAGTTAGGGATTGGGGGCTCTGGGTCCACAGAGCTTGCTGAATGGGGGACTTTAGTGTGGATATTGACTTCTGTTCTGTGGGCATTGACTTCTGTTCTGAAGACTTCTGCAAGAAAGAATAGAAGAACTGTATTCTGGGGTACCAGTAACCATAACAACTATCCAAGTTATTCTCAGACCATTTGTTTAATTTCTTTAGGAATACATGAATGTGGGGGGGTGATGGTGATCATTTCTTGGCTGTCATGCATTCTGGGAGAGCCAGAGTGGGGAGCAATCATTTCATATACAGACCTTTGACCTTTAATCAGTGCCTCTTTTTTCAGTTCTAGTTCTCAGTCCTCCCTTCTGCCTTCCCTGGGAAGTCAGGTTCTGCTGGGCAAATGGACTCCTCCTCCACTGCAAACCCCATCAAAGTTTCTCACGTGCACGTTTTGGCTGCCAGAAACTTGCTAAAATCACTCATCCACAGACAGCGCCCCCTCTCCATGCTCTTGGCTGTTATGAGTCTATGCTTTTTCTCCTTTACTATTTGTGTGAGAGGTGTCAGGAGCGGGGAGATGTGCTCAATCCATCATCTTTACTAGGAAGAGAGTTGTACCTTCTCTTTTTTTAATCCTTTATAGTGAGGATAATGATACCTGCCTATTATTTTTCTGGCAGAGATTTTAGATTGAACCTCAATATCCATTCTCCTTCATTTGTAATAGAGCCCCCATTTTTAGCTGGTACATGGTAACCAGGGAAAATCCTAGCTTCCCTTGCAAATCCATGTGACTAAGTTCTGGTGAAATAGGATGTAAGTGAAATAGGCCTTGAAGCAGCTTCCTGAAACTGTCTCTAAGAGACAGGAAGCATGTGCCTTTGGCACTAACTTGGGTCATGACCTTGAGGCTACATAAAGAGCCTAGGTTTCTGACACTATGGAGCCCAATATCAGCCCTGGACCCAACCTCAAGACATTTATGGAACAGAGAAAATTTGTTTTGTTTAAGGCATTGCTATTTTCAGTTTTCCTTCACTACAGCCAAACCAAAACCTAACTCATGCAACCTTACAAATGATCTGGGAGGTACCAAAAAGATGAAAAATGTGAAAGTGATTTGTAAACCGTAGAGAGCTATAGAAATGTCAGATATTATTATTATGTCTTACAGTGGACTAGATTTTAAGCTCTTCTTCTGGACTGAATACTTTTCAAAGGAAGCCCCCTTATTTATTTTTATCATCAACAGCAGGCATAGAGAAGTCGATATAGTTGTTTATTAAAATTATTTCCATAGTATTAATTCTTTTTTTTTTTTTTTTTTTTTTTTTTGCTGTACGCGGGCCTCTCACTGCTGTGGCCTCTCCCGTTGCGGAGCACAGGCTCCGGACACACAGGGTCCGCGGCCATGGCTCGCGGGCCCAGCCGCTCCGCGGCATGTGGGATCTTCCGGGATCGGGGCACGAACCCGTGTCCCCTGCATCGGCAGGCGGACTCTCAACCACTGCGCCACCAGGGAAGCCCTCCATAGTATTAATTCTTTAAAATAATTTCAAAACCATCAAAAGACAAAAGAAAAAGTGTTAAAGTACTTTCAGCTTATTAATTTCCGTATATAATAAAGAGCCTCTGAAAATAGAGAAAAAAGACGAAAGAGACCAAGAACTTAATAGGAAACAGTGAGCTGAGGACATGACCCTGAAGACAAAATGCAAGTTGTCCCAAAATAGATGAAAAGGCACTGAACCCCACTAACGACAAGGTAAACACAAATGAAAAACCGTATGCGAATGTGACTTCTCACCAATCAAATTAGCAGAAATCCAGAAAAGTCTGAGCCCATCCTCTGCTGGTGAGGCTTTGGGGAAGCGGACACGCTCAGGCATTGTTGGCAGGGATGCAGCCGAGGATGCAGCCACGCTGGGCTGTGATGGGCAATTAGGCCGCAGCTGCCAAAGCACAGAAATATTTATTCATTCACTCAGCCATTCTGCTCCTGGGGCTCTAGTCCACATACCTGACATATGTACAAGGTTATTTATTACAGCAGTGGAATAGCAAAAGACTGAAAACAATCCAAATATTCATGGAAGGGGAGATTTTAAATAAATTAAGATATGTAGTACAATGGAATAATATACAGCAACAAAAGAAAAAATGAAGACGCTCTCCAACTGCCAATATGGGAAGAGTTGCAGGATGCTTTCTAAAGTGAGAAAAGCAAACCAAGAACATAAAATAAAACTGGTCACAGACCCCACCCTAACTACAGAGGTGCTGAGAAAACTGCACATGGGCTATTGGGTGAGCAATACTGTGTCCCACAGGAATGGCCACTGTGTCTGCGTTCATCTTGTCCCAGTAAAAACGGGTCAGGTTATTTAAACGTGTAGAAACCCTACTAAAATGGGGCTGAAAAGGATCCCTCCTTGCTCTTCTAAGTGCTCACACATTATTTTCTTAACATCCATTTTTTAAAACTTGACTTAGCTTTTATTTATAGTTGTGTCAGGACAAGTTCTGGTTCTTTTAAAATAACAAAGTGGTAGAAATTTCCGGACACTGAAAGATTTAGGCCAGTGAAGAGTTTTTCTATTGCCCTTTTTAAACAATATTTCAGTGTCACCTACACAGTTTGGGGACTCTACTGTTGAGATTTGTTCTCTTTTTTATTTTCAGAAGGCTGAGTACTTCTGGATTCCCCATGTTTTGAGGGAGTAGACACAGAGGGGAAGCTGTGTGAACAACTTTTATTACAACTCCTCAGTGGGCAGAAATGAGGGTGTGTGGTAAAAAGTCAGTTGCATGTTCTTTACACAAAATTAAAAACTCGTGACATGATTTTGGACACAGAGTATCTCTTGGGAGTCCCTGAAAGTCAGAAAATGCACCCCCCCACACACACACACATCCCTCAAGGCGCCCGCACACAGCAGGTGCTCAGTCAATGAACGTCCACGAATGAGAGGCTCCCATGCTCCCCAGGGGGCAGGAGGCCCCTGCAGCCCCTGGTCGGGAGGCTGGTCTCCTATAGGCTCTCCTTCCCAAGGCCTCGGTGGCCAGGCTGGTTCCCTGATCTCGTCTCACCAATACAGATTCTTACTATCTCTTCCCCACGTGGTTTTTCCAGGCCAAGTCATTGGGACCCAGCTCTCCTCCAAACTTGACAGTCAGTCTTGAATGGCTTCATGACATCGCTTTCCTTGCTCTGTTGTTGGTCTGCCACCCTTACTATTGCTTATTACACCTCCTTTGATCCAGATACTTTTTGTAAGCATGAGACTGTTTCACTGTTTTGAAAATATATGTATTCAGCTATTTTACTATAAATGCCAGGTACTATCCTAAGCACTCTACAAATAGAAACTCACGTAATTCTCATGACAACCCTATGATGTGTTTGACAATATGTAACAGAAGCACTGTTTCCCTTGCTGAGGCACAGAGATGTTAAGTAACTCACCCAAGGTCACACAGCTAATGAGTGGCAGGGCTAGAATTTGAATGAAAGCAATTACTCCCTAACCTCTGATAAAATGCCTGCTGCAAAATGTTTTGATATGTGATGGCATTTTTAGTGATCTTTTTACTTGGATACTTCTAGCCAGAGAGTGACTTCAAGTCTTTAGGCTGAACTACTCACCCAGGAATAAGTTCCAAATAACCAGAAGACATGATGGCAAATGAGCTTCCATTGTTATCTGTTTATGAGTTTAACAGAGGCGAACCACCTGCAAACTATGCGCTGTATAAATTCCAACTATACTAACCTTCATGTCTAGGTTGCAAGATTCACAACCATTACAATTCCCTGTTGTCCTCCCAAACCTTAGCTCCCCACACCACACTCCATATGTTTTCCAGGTGGGCAGTTTGCTGAATGGGGTGATGGGGAGCTCACACTGGAATGCTGTGGTTCTCAGTGGGGCTGGTACTGTCCCCTCAGGGGCATTTGGAAATTTGGGAGGGCAGTTTTCTTGGCGGTCACGGTGATTGGGTGGCTACCGGCATTGAGTGGACCACTGCCCAGGGCTGCTCTCACAACGAAGAGCTGTCTGCCTCCCACACAACTCTGTCTGTCCTACTGGACAGTTATGTAGGTGAAAAATCTGTTTTCAATCATCTGAGCCTAGAAGCCTAAAACACAGTGTTTTAGGGTTTTAAAATGTTTGTTTACAGTTTAACGTACGGTTGATTTCCAAAGAATGCAACCACTGTGTAAATCAAGGGAAGACCGTTCTGTTTTGTTTGGAACTTTATCAAAGGACTATTGTGTCACTGACAGTGATTCCACTCATCGTTTTGGGGTCATCCATGTAACATACCGTCATTCTACATTGGTAGCTGGTGTGTTCTCGGAAATTTCTCATGCGTGCAAGCATCCAAGCACTTCCTTACTACTAGCAGTGTGGTCATTTGCATGTTGACATACATGTCTTTTTATTGTGCATTACCTCCCTTGTATATTATATATTACATTATATAGATACATATGTCCTGTTTTCTGGATTTGGGGAGAATGCTGATGAATCTACAGCTCTGGCTTGGTTTTCCAACCGTTCCTTACCATCATCATCATGATCAAATGATTTTTCTGAGTGCCTAGATATTACCATTAGGCAAGATACTGACTTATTTGAACTTACGTATGCATATAGGTTATATAATGTATGCATTTCACTTCAGGAAGGTAAAAAGGCATAATAAATAGTTGCTTTAAAAAGGGCCATAGTGTCTGATGGGTCAGAGAATCGCCTCTCAAGCACCCACACAGAAGGAGGCATTGAGCACACAGCGTGGCAGGGAATGAGCAAAACGAGCAGGGACAACGTCTGCCCCAATCACAGCCCGGCTTCATCACCACATTGCACGTAATGATTAGGTTGCTGCCACGCTCTGCGAGCAGCTGCGGGAAATCATTCTGGCTGAGGGCATGCTCTCCTCTGGGTTGCCGGAGTCAACTTCGGCTTTGATTTACAAGAGCTGGCGATTGCACTAAGTATACGACGGATCAACAGAAGTCTTTCCATTTGCAAAGCACCTGGGAAAACCTCCTAATAGGCCTACTACACTATTGGCACTTAATGAATATGTAACAGAAATACACTGTGATTGAAGTAGGAGATGCTGGCCTGTTTTTTCTGGGTTTTGGGGGGAATGCTGATGAAATTCTACTCTTCTGGCTTGATTTGCTAACCATAGTGATGTTCCTGGTCAAACATATCATCATCATCATCACCACCAACATCATCAGAGCTCTTGCTGAATGTCTACTTACTATTCATAGCAGCGGCGCATAGACCGCTCATCTTGATAGCACTGAGTATGATCACCACAATTTTTATTATCCAACTCACTTTTTCAACATTCAGCAGATGTCTATCAACACCTACTCTGGGCTAGACTGTGCCAAGTACGACCAAGAAGATGTAGTTGCTACTATCTTAGAGTTCACAGATTTAGGAAGGAATGGATATTAATAAATAATTATGCAATGATGTGTGCATTTACAGCTGATTTAATTATAAAAAGGAGGAAAAGGTATTACGTGAATTCCCCATAGATACCCGAACTTATGATTTTACCCCCAAGCTTGCTTCTCCCCAAAAGTCCTGATCTGAGTTATCTGGATTTCTCTCCAACAGATCCCCCAAGTCAGAAAACTGAGTCATCTCAGCCATAGATTCTTTTTCACTTCCCACTCTTGACACCCAATTAATCACCACGGACTGCTAACTTTACCTCCCAAATGTTTTTCCAATGTGTCCCTTCCTCTCTGTGCCCACACCTCTCTTCATCCTCAGCCTGGACACTTGTAACAGGTCTGTGACATGTCTCTCCTGGACATTTAGTCTTGTCTGGGTATCAGTCAGGATTCAGGTACAAAGAACAGCATCCACTCCATCCGGTCTGGACAGAGGTGATTTGTTGGAGGGCACTAAATGGTTTACAGAATTGTTGGAAAAGTTGAAGAAACAGGTTGAGCTTTTGAAAATGGCTTTGGAGCCACATTGCAGAACGTAGATACCAAGAGAACTACCGTCTCTTTCATGATCAGGAAGCTGCTTGCCAAATACAGAAGCTCGTGCTTTGGCTGCCAGCTGCAGAACCATGACTCTGCTGCCATAATCGGGAGGCCAGCATGATCAGGAAGTCATGGAAATTGGAAAACAGCCATAATTAGAAGCAACTGTGATTGTGAAACCCCTGCAGAAAACCCTGCCAGCTCCATGCACAGCACAACCAGCAGAGACTCGGCCCTTGCCTGGTTTCCCCTTTTCAGATCTTGGACAGATACTTCTAACTGATAAAACCTAAATCGTATCCAGAATCCTCGCTGCAGTGGAGTCTCAGGTGTGTAGTTCGTAGCTTTCCAGCCACTGCAGAGCTGCAGTATGGGAAGCCTCTCCAGGAGAAGGGTGGGACAGATGTGCCAAGCCAACACAGCCACTGCACTCCTCTTAAAGTCACCAGTGATGAATCTACACAGAAATCTGACCACGTGGCCCCACTGCTGAAACCCTTTAAATGGTTCTCCGTTGCCCCTAAAATAAAGTCCAAGTGTCTTGGTCTGTCTCCTCATCTCCCGTCGTATCATAACAGCTTTTCATACTTGACTCTCTGATAGCACCAGTGGCATTCCCTGTGCTCTGTTGGGATCCCCTGTCTTTGCCCTTGTTGTCCCCTCTGTTTGGAGAACACTCACCACCTCGCCTGGCTAACTTTTACTTGTCCTTCTAGACTCAGCTCAGGGGTACCAGGAAAGCCTTTCTTGAACTTTAGGGGTTCTGTGCTCCCATTGCAGCTTCCTGGGCACTCCTAGATCTTGAAACTATCTGCTCATGTTTCTGCCGATGCCATTAGATATGTGTGCCCTTGGAGCAGTAACTGAGTCTTATTCGCTTTTGTACATTCAGTGCCTAGTGCTGTGCCTGGCTCCAAGTACATGCTAAATAAAAATTTGCTAGCCTGAAAGGAATGGTACTGAAGTAAGCATGTCTTCATTGGGGTCCCCAGGAATCAGACTCTGAGACTGAGTTTGCACGCAGGAAGTTTATTGGGAATGCCCTGGGCATCAGTCTCTGCAGTAAGGGGTGTGTGTGTGTGTGTGTGTGTGTGTGTGTGTGTGTGTGTGTGTGAAGGAAGCAAAATTGGGCAGAGGGAGATGCTGGACTGTGATATTAGACCTCAGCCAACCCCAGAGTGAGCCCAAGAGCTAGAAGCCCCTTTCGAGTTGTCCCACTGTGAAGCAAGAGGGCTGGGCCATCATATCCCCACGTCAGCTAGTCATTAAGGGTGGGGAGAGGGTGTCACTATGAGCTCAGTGTTCCCTTCATCTGAGGGCAGTTCCTAGAAGGCACCTACATGAGTACATCAACCAGAGTTTGATCACAGAAGATGAAGCACTAGAATGGAAATGTGGGTAGAAGAATGGAGGGAATGGATTGGTAGATACATAGAAAACATTTATAGCTGATGTAATGAAGAAGAAGGAGCTAGATAAGATAAGATATTTATTTATTAAAGGCATTTGACTTTATACTATTGTGGAGACTTTTACATAGTTCATGTGAGACCCTTGTTTCTGTTTGATGCTGGAGCCTGAAGTTTGAAAGACGGGCAGTAAAGAGAGAAGATGGAAGTGAAGTGGGGAAAGTAGGACAAACTGAGACCTGAGAGGTTGAGCTGGAACCCAAGAGGGTGGATTGGAACTCATGACAGTCTCTCTATCCAAGCTGCCATCTTAGCTAATGGGTGGGGAGAGAAAATGGCGCCCTTCATCATGGAGCTAAAAGCCACGAACTCTCCCAGCATCTAGGGAAATGAGTATTGCAGGACTGAAGGTGGGGACCTGGGCAGACAGCCACAGCAGCCACTCCAAAGTGCTATGCAAAGAACACCATCCAGGGTGGTTCATTCCCTCTAGGGCCTCACTATCTAAGGATGACAAAATCTGGGCTGGGAAAACAGGTGAATCACAGTCAGTGCAAGTCAAATGATTAAATAAAAATTAAACTGGTTAACAGATATCTGACATACATTCATATACTATGAAATTTGAGGTGGGAGGAAAGAAAATAAGGGACACCCAAGGGTCAGAGGGAATTTTCAAGGAGTTCATGAGGTTGAAGGAAAGAGTGAGAGGGAGGTCTGAGCTGTAATATAAGAGCAAGGAAACAAATTACAAAACATGTATGATGTGCTGTTGTTTCGATAGGGAATATGGAAAGTGGGGTTTGGAGGATGAAAGTTTGGGAAACACTAATTTGAAAATAACATATTCTGCCAGTTAGTCGTACATTTCTAGGGGAACTTTGAGAAATCTATTCACTCTTCTTCCAGTCCTTCCTACTCCTTGGCCATTGTCTTAGTCAAAGATGGCACAGGGTTGCTCCTTCTCAGTCCTTGCCCATGGCAGACATTACTAATCAATCCTGGCATTCTTTCCTGATGTACCCAGATAAGATTTCAGAGTCCTTCTTAGCGTAGCTTTCCAGATAGCCATACCAAATGACTGGGTGGAACTTAATAGTTATGCCTGTCCATAATCAATTCTAGTCATTTATTCCTAATGTACCATTTCCCCTAAAAATGTCTGTGTCTTGCACCATCTTCACCTGCTATAACAGAGCTAGAAACCCAGGATTCTAGTCTCCGTTCTGTATCCCTGGCTTTAATACTAGGAGGCAGAGTGAAAGGATGGAGACGTTCAATCTTGTTACTCCAGCTGCTTCATCATAACACAGTCCTTCTCAGAGACCTGGATTTAGGACCCAAGATAAGGACTAGCAAGAACAGAGGCAAGTGTGAGGGGGATAAGCCCAGCTGCCATTTTTGAAATAGAAATTGTTCTTGAGAAGCACCCATTGGAAAGAAATTAGGGGAAAGGAAAGTTAAAATGGAAATGTATGCAAATATAACAGGGAAACTTCTGCTTTCATTAACAACAGTTCTGAGGAAGATATATTTAGAGGTGTACCTTGTTTTCAGCAATGGATAGATATGAATTGAATTCTTAAGTTCAACCCGCTGAACTAGATGATCATTTCAGAAACCTTGATCTCTGGCTTATTACCTTAATATTTTAACAGTGCATTAATAGTTCATTCCTCTGGTCTTACTCCCCAGTTAATTTTCTGTAAGCAAGCATTTAAATGTTAAGGAATCTCTTTGTAAGGCAAATGATTCCTTTGTAGTGTAAATAACCCCCTCAGTTTATCTAATGTTGATATTACCTGCTGCTCTAATAGAAACTCATATTTTTCAAAGTACTGCCATGCTTAAAAGTATCTGATTATCCAAATGACTCTGTCGGGTAAGTGTAGGGCCACTGCGGCTCTCACGCTCTGAAAAAGAAACAGGAAGTGTGTTGTATAAGTGCTTTGTTTAACTGAGTTCACATACCTAGTTAGTGACAGTTAAGACTTGCTTCCATGTCATCTGACTTGTGGCCAAAACTGACTGAGTTTCCACTGGAATGTACTACGTCAAGTAACGTGTATGCTCATTTATTTTTTGAGGTGACATCAGCTGTATCAGGTTCTCTGAATTCAAGGATATTCGAAAATGATCTGCTTGCAGAGGGATTAAACTATGGTTTTATCCAACGGTTCTCAATCTTTGGTGTTCATCAGATTTATCTGAGATGCTTCTTAAAAAGTCAGGTTGTGGGTCTCACCTCAGACCTCTCAAATCTGAATCTCTGGGCTGGTGGGAAAGACATCTGCATTTTAACAGCATTTTCAGTTAATCCTAAAAAACTTCAGTATTTGAGAACCACTGGTCAAAACCTGTCTGTCTTCAGGTGAGCACGCGTGACCAACTCAGAAAGTTAGTGTGTAGCCATCAACCATAGATTATACTAAATACACCATTACATTTGGAACACACAGACGGACGTGGGATTTTGTCCATAGGAATATCATGATCAGAAAGTCCAGAAGGATTTCTATTACAGCACTGTTTGCACCACAAAACCACGAAATTGCTTTTCTCTGTACCCTTAGACACACGACAAGGGAAAAGGATGTGGTCCCCTGGGACTTTTTTGAGACCTTCCAGTCGTAGGTCCTACTAGCGTTGAAGAAGGTGTCAGGGATCAACGTTTGAGGAACCCAGAAGGTTAATGCCATGGGCTCACCCAGCCCACTTCTCATCTTCCTGGCGGCATCACTAGGCTAACTCATAGTCGTCTCCTTGTATGTATGTAGTCTCCTTGTATGTATGTAGTCTCCTTGTATGTATGTAGGCTGTGAACCAGTTTCCACACTGGAACAGGAGACAAGGTGTGAGGTCTGATGCAGGTGGTTAGGACAGGGCTGCCTCCTTCACGCCATCCCTCTTCCCTCATCTGTTGAGTGCAGAGGATGGAGTGGAGAACCCCCAGCCTTGAGGGGAATGCCAGAGACACAAGGGGTGTAAGGAGCCTGGCTCCCTAAACGACTAAGGGGCGCACAGCCCACCACCCTCCCCTCAGCCCAGACACTAACTATTGGGCTGCGATGTTACTGAGGTTAGAGAAAGCTAAAGTTGGGGGGTTAGGCCACCAGTGAGCTTCGAGGTTGTTGGTCGGTAACAGGTAGCCTGCCCTGGCCAACATGACAGTCCCCCAGGGTGTCACCCTGCGTCCTCTTCTTTGCATCACGTGGACATCAGTTCTTCCCTCTTCTCTCTCTGCTCCCTGGAGCCTACACTACTTTTCCAGTCTGCGGTTGACTATTGCCTGGAAACTACTGACCACAATGAACCATCAATGCAAGGCCAATTCATGTTCCACCTCTCTGCCCAAATTTAAGTTCAATATAAGTGGAAGAGGAAGAAAGGGGGAGCAGAGCCCTCCAACATTCATTTCCAAGATGTGGTTCTCCAAGACGCCTAAAGGCAGAAGCCAGATAAAAGCCTCCCTGTTGAAACTGACCTATTCGGGTGACAGTCTCCCAGGGCTGCCCTCCCATTCTCAAGTCCCATCTTCAGCCCCCAGCAGCCTGAAAGGAAGTGTCCAGGGGCTAAATATCTATCACCAGCTGGTGGTGGAAACTGCATTTGGGAAGGTTGTTCTTGTGCCAACCCCAAACATTGTCTTCTCTGGAGCTCTTGCATGTGCTGGCATCAGCAGTAAGGTGGGAGGGAAGGTGCTTGGTGGGCAGAGAGGGCAGGGAGAGATGCCTCAGGCTCCATCACTTATGAGCTGTGTGGCCTCAAGGGAGTTAATTAACCTTTCTGGGCCTTAGTTCCTGCATCTATAAAATAGGGATTGTGTTAGCAACTGCCTCGCAGGTCTGTTGTGAGGACTGAATGAAACCATGCCCACAAAAGGCTCAGTGCCTGGCACCCAGCAAGTGCCAATAAATGTTAGCTGTGGTGGTAACTTTGCTTGTGGTTGCTACAACATCTAAGTTTCTTCTGCTTCTGGTTTTGGTGACTGTCCAGTCTGCTCTACAGGAAGACTTTGTCCCCAACACCACCAAAACCACAACTTTCTAGACTTTTGGAGGTAGAAGGGACCTTTGGGAAGCCCCTCATTGTACAGGTGAGGGACCCATGGGAGGTGACCGGGCGCCCAAGTGACGTGATGGTGTTGGCAGTGTTCTTCCTGCCACCGCACCCTTCCACAGGGCGTTTCCTACAACCCTCGGGTTCTGAAACTGGACTTCCTGGGTTTGCGTCCTGCGTCTGCCTACTGCTAACAGCACGGTCACAGGAAAGATCCTGAACCTCATCACAGCCCAGCGGGTCTTCATCTGCAAAGTGGAGAGAGAGGCTTATACCTCCTACGGCTTTCAAGAGGATTGACTGAAACCCTCTCTGGTCCCTAGAAAGGCCTCCAGAAGTGTAAACTGTGCTTAGCAATCCAAGCCCACGGGACACAAGCTGAGCTGCCTTCATCTCTAGAGCCCAGAGGACTTCAGGACGCCCCGGACCACAGCTCTGCTGACCTGTCATGCTCCATGGCCACGGCTGACCCGTCACCCTAAATAGTCTTCAGCGGTTCTAGCAAGCTTTCCCTAGCAGCTCTGCTGAGTGGCACAGCCAGATCCTGCCTGCCAGCTTTACAAAATCAATCTAAAATGACTCCACAGGGGTGACCGGCCAGGATTAGCAGTCATTCCTAAGGGACAGGAAAACAGTGACCCAGAGAAAGTGAACCCCATGTCTCCTGTGTGTGCTGAGTCAGTGACAAAAGGCAGTCAGGGGTGAGCTGTCCATGTCTCTGCTCAGGGCCCAGGAGCTGTTCGTCTGAACCCTCCACTGCCACCACACACCACACACACACACACACACACACACACACACACACACACACACACACACACACACACACACACACACACACACTCCTCTGCCCTCACACTTCTGACCCCGGACACCTCAGACGAGCTTGAGCCCAGAGTTCCAAGCTGGAATACCCAGGACCACACCCTGCTTTGACTTGTCACAGACAGAATGTGCTACAGTCAGGAAACTGCAAGGGAGTCCCCAGAGCTCCCCATCAGCAGAAAATCGTCCCTTACCCAAGGAACAGGTATCAGTGGGGTGGGTGGAGGAGAGGGAAAAATCCTTCTACAAACACTCCTAAACCCTATTTGATAATGAAAAGCCAAAACACAGTAGTGGTGAGACATATCATTTAGATTCCCAGGAGCTGGATTTGATCCTGGTCAAGGCTGGTTGGGTGGGTGGTCTCTGCCTACTGGGCGCAATCGTAACAGCGGTCATACGTGGCCCTGAGCTGGAATTTTCTAAAGAGGAAACCACGGACCTCATTTCTCATTGCCCTTGCCCAGACCCTATTTCCCAGCCTCCTTCTCTCCCAGGAGCTAGCTGCCGGTCGTTTCCACTCCCATCACTGGTGTGACCCCTTCCGAAAAAGCCGGCGGACCCGCAGAATTTCAAGCAGTTCTGCTGTTCCACGTCTCTCTCTCTCTCTCAGCTCCAACTTTTGAAACGGGTTGGCCTCTTTCAGTGGCTAAATGAGACAAGTCCTTCCAGAACCCGGAGCCCCTGCCCAGTCTGTGCTGATCCCCAAGCTGAGCCAACCCAGTTCCCACACAGAGGGGCTCCCAGACAGCATCTCGCAGAGAGATGTGTGGCCCGTGGGGTCAGGGCAGAATCATCAAGGACGTTGGTGATAACAGCCCGGGAGCACATCCCAGGGCCCCTGCATGCTGGTACCAGGCTGCTGGAGTGAATAAACGGAAACAGAAAACTTGCCCTTTCCAACCTCATCGTATGCAAATGTCAGCTCCCCACCCTGAAGTCGCAGTCTCCTGCTCTCCCCCCTCTGGAAGCTGTGCTTGTCCTAGGCTGAGATCGGGGGGATTTTCTAGGCTCAAGGAAATCCCTTGAACATATATATACACGATGTACCGGCCCTGACCCTGGTGACCCCCCAGCTCCTCCCCTTCCCCAGGATTATGGTTCTGGTTAGAAAGGATGTTAAGCCACGTGGCCAGTGTATCAAAGTAATCCCCAGGCTTCGATGGCAAATAAAAAGCAGTCTCCGAGGAGGCCTTGAAACAGCAGGCTCAGGATGGGATCCACAGCACAAGCTCCTGCCGGGGCATCTCTCCACAGTGCGCACTGTGGGTGATTTGTAAAAGAGAAGGGGAAAAAAAGCCCAGGACAACTCCAGAATTGTCTTGGTTTTGTTAGCAAAGATGAGATAAGCAAAACATTCTCTCTATAAAAATTCAATTACATTTTTTTTTCCGGGCTAATTTGTTTGGCCTTATTTATCACGGAGGCTGAGACATCAAATCTCAGTGGGCGGTGCTTCCCCCAGCCAACGCTGCTGCACAAGGAAGAAAGAAGCAAGCCTCCCGACCAAGGTCACGCGTCAGTCCCCTGGTGCTGCCAGAACTGCATCTCCCTGAGAGCTGGCGGGGAGCCGCTGGGCGGGCTGGGCCGCAAGTCATAGCTTCCAGGTCCCTGGGAGCTCCCCTCTCACTGCGGCAGCGAGCTTCCCTCCCCCAGCTCCGGCTCTCTGCTCTCGGACACCCATCTTTCTTTCCAGTCTGGCTGCATAGGAGGAGACTTCTCCTTCCATCACCCGATCCCCTTTGAATGAAAGATTCTTGCAGTCGAAAAGCTGGAGTCTCTGTCCATAGACTCTTCTGAGAATACTGTAGCCTAGAACCTTTGCCCGGGGTAGCCAAATGTTAAAGACATTCGTTCATGACGTCTCAGAACACTGTCATCTTTATTTCCTCTCCCAGCCAAGAGACTGAAGAGCAAGGTGCATCCAGTCAAGGCCAAAGGAAAAGAGAGTGGGGGATGAAATTCCTCCAATCCTAGTATTCAGCACCTTAGGTCTTCTCGGAAAAGGCTGGGCTCCAGATTTAGGTGCCTGAGAGTGGGGCTGCCGTGGGGTGGAGTGGACTGAATTCAGAAGACCTGCAAACAAACCGGGTTCTGCCCCCTTCTCAGCTGTGTGGCTTTGGGCAAGTATCCTTGCTTCTCTGAGCCTCAGTTTCTGCACCTGGAAAATGCAGCTCTTAATACCTGCTGCATAGGGTTTCTGGAAGAACTGAGTATAGGTGTATATATATATATATATATATATATATATATGAAAGTTCAGAATGATAGAAATGTTTGCACCCAGTGAGTCACATGGGCCCCAGGGAAGCAGGTGAATTCTGAGGCTTCCTCCTGACTCCCTGGGTACAGCTAAGAAGTCAACTGAAATCCAGAACAGGCCAGAGCTAAAGGTCTCACCTTTAGAAGGGGATATGGCAAACTTTCAGTCCCTTCCAGAAACTCTTTTTAATGCATCTTAAAAAAATAATTTTCTAAGAAGGATTCATGTAAGTTTCTAAATTTGTTCCTCAAGTGCAGGTTTTCAAAGCCTAATTTTGGAAGCTGATTTCCCTCCCTGGAAACAGCTGGGCATGCCAGAGCACCTCCTTTTGCTGCTGTGGCGCGCCTCCGTGGAGCTGCTCGGTGCCATCCCCGGCTTGCACAGCGTGCTCACGGTCATGAGCAGGTCACAGAGCAGGCTTTCAAGGCGTGCTAAATGAGAAATGTGCAATTTAGGCAAAGCATTCACATGTTTGAATGAAGGATGGGAATGGTGAAGGTGCTGCTGTGGACAAGAAATTGATTTACCTATTTACCTAGAAGAAATTCATTCTCCAAAAATCAGCCTTAGTGAAAAGGACAGGAGAGCACATGTTTGGAGAAAGAAAGTGAATTCTCTCAAATTTCCCCTTGTTATTTGCACTCTCCGGGTGCATCCTTTCTGGTAGGTTGCCTCATGGGTCTTTGCTGGATATGCTTAGTAAATCTGATCCAAACTCCAATGAGGAACATAAAGTAGCAGAAGCATTAACAATGGAGGTCAAGGGACACCCAGCAGAGAGCCAGATCTCTCACGAGGATCTGAGATCTGAGAATAGTACAAACCTACCTTAAGCAGAAGGCTTAGTGGGGAGAGTCAGCCTGTGACTCTTGGCAGGACTTATCCCGTTTGCTATACAGGGCATTTATCCCAGCCACACTTGGCAGAGAAGGAAGGTGAGTTGCTGAGGGTGGAGGGAGGCCCAGTCCAGCAACCTCCTGCTTCTCACAGCCCTTGTCCTGGGACACAGGATGGCCCAGAGGGGTCTGCGGGGTCCCACTTGCTTGGAGACTGAACTGCTGAGTCCAAGTGTGTCTAGGACACAGCAGGGTTTATGCGCTGCTGGTTGAGACTCTAAGTCCACCCTCAGGGAAGCAATGAAGCAGACAGGCTTTGCTGCGATTACCAAGCTTGAAAGGCTGTACCTCTCCTCTCTGTGTCAATAGTAAAAGAATGTTCAGCCACCAGTCCTGGCCTCATGCTTTCACTGGGCTCTAGATCCCTCTGCACTGGCTTTCTGATGATGACTGGTTTTTTTGTTTGTTTGTTTGTTTGTTTTTGTGGTACGCGGGCCTCTCACTGCTGTGGCCTCTCCTGTTGTGGAGCACAGGCTCCGGATGCACAGGCTCAGCGGCCATGGCTCACTGGCCCAGCCGCTCCACGGCATGTGGGATCCTCCCGGACCGGGGCACGAACCCGTGTCCCCTGCATCAGCAGGTGGACTCTCAACCACTGCACCACCAGGGAAGCCCATGATGATTGTTTATACATCTGCCCCCCACATGCCAGCAATAAGTACCCCATGCAAGCAGACCCTTATGGAAAAAGTGACCCCAATAAATCTCCTGCTGGCATTCAGTCATCACACCCCCTGGGTGTCCATTCTCAATAGGTGTTGGCTTTTGGTGGTGGTGGTTGGGGGGTGATGGATGGGGGGCATGAGTGAGGTTGTACATAGGCCCCTTTGGGAGTCTGCTGCTGCCAGCTGCAGAAAAATGAACACACGTGCTAAAATTTGTATATAATTTCAGGGCGTTCACACAGTCCTTGGACTTCAGATTAAGAACTTCTACTACAGTTGTTTTCAGATTTAGGGAGGCGCGTAGATCTCTGTCACCTGTCCTTGGACCAGGAGGACATCTCTACAGCATTTTGGTAAAGCTGGTGATTATCCACACACACAACCCCCATCACGTGGTCGGGCTGATGACCTCTGTGGTGCTGGTGCCCTGCTCTTTAGGGAAACACGCTTTTACAGGGAACAGGAGCCTCCTCTAGAAATGAATGGAGCCAGACCATGGATGGGGTGTGTGTGTGTGTGCCTGTGTGGGAAGGCATCAAGATTAAAAAGAAATCACCCCTCTCTCCCATTAGAAAACAATGAAATCTGATGGAAATGGGTTTTTCTTTTGATTTAGGGCTTTAAAAATTAAAATGTAAACTAGATTTTCACAAACTACTTCTTAAAAGCTCTCCAAATGGCTTCACACTGCTAGTTACATCATCCCTATCCACGCGTGCTACAGAATACCTGCTGTAGGGCAGTGCCTTCCCCTGGAAGCTCAGTTCCCAAGTGAGCTATAGAGAAATGTTCATGAAATACCGAAAGGGACTGAAATTTCTGGCCTACAGAAAAGGACTGCCTAGTGATTTCTTACCTGTCCCTACACTGTTTCTTAGAGAAATAGGGATTCAGCAACTCTAGTTAGTTGGCTATAGATTCAAAACTCATTGAGGGGAGGGGACTCCAGGGCTGATGGCACCTTTCTAGGGCAGCTACGTTTGAACTGGGTGCTCAGAGAAAAAGAGAAAGCTGAGAAAGAATGAACAGGTCTGTAGAGAAAGGCAGAGGCAAAGTGCCAGGTGGACAGAGAGGAAGAGAGAACAGCCTCAGTGCCTGCGGCCGGCTGGGAGATTCTCTGCAAAGGCCTCCCCATCAGGGGGCATCTGTTTGCCTTCCCCTTGAATTTCAGCTGGCTTCTGTTTACTACCTTTTTCTTTCTTTTGGGAGGGGGGGTGGGGGTCGCAGTGTGTGCAGCACGTGGAACTTCCCTGACTAGGGATTGAACCTGTGCCCCCTGCATCGGAAGCATGGTGTCTTAACCACTGGGCCACCAAGGAAGTCCCCAGCTGGCTTCTGACTTGCTTTGCAAGTCTGACTAGCATGCTTTGAGAGTGATGCTGTGTGATGTCTGGGACAGGCCTCGGAGGCCCTGCAGCTTCTGTTCCCATCCTTTTGGAAGCCAATCACCATGTAAGGATGCGCGGACTAGGTTACGGAATGAGAAAAGACCATGAACTAGAGAGAGTGTGTGTGAAGGGGAACTGAGGGGCCCCAGCCCTCAGCCACATGAAGCCCCAGACGTGTGTGTGTGTGTGTGTGTGTGTGTGTGTGTGGCTGTCTTGGATTCCCCAACCCCAGTCCAGTCACCCCAGTTGATACCAAGAGAAGGAAGAGCTGACCCATGATTGAGCCATTCCAGCTGAAGCCCCAGACGTTGCAGAAGACAAGTCACCCATCTTAAGCCCTGACCCACAGAGTCATGAAAAAATAAAGTAGCAATTGTTTTAAGTCATGAGGTTTGGAGGTAGTTTGTTATACATCAGGAGATGACTGCTACCCAGTATCCCTTCCTCTATCTTCTTTACCAGCAGATATCAGACTGTACTCCAGGTAGCAATGTGTCTACTAAAAAAAGAGCTTCCTCATCTTTCTTTCAGCTGAACTTTCTCTCATCTTTCTTTCAAGTGACCACGTGACTACCTTCTGGCCAAGGAGAAATCATCGATGGAGGCTCTAGGAGAGCACTACAAAGGGCTAGCTGTGTCCAACATCCCTCTTCACTTTAAACCCTTTGCCCCTCACCCTCCCTCTTCTTCCAGACTGGGACACAGACACCATGCTTCGATGGGCAGCCGCCCCCTTGCGACCATGAGGACAGAAGTCCCACCTCCGGATTCCTAATGACATGAATGACAGCCTATACTTCTGAAGTTATTTCATGAGAAAAATAAGCCTTTTAATTGTTGAAGACAATATTACTGGTTATTTTGGTTTTTGTCATTGTTCAGCTTGTTTGTTGTTATTTGTTCTGGTTACTTGCATCAAACACATTTGCAACTTACACCTGACAAGCCTTCATGAGACCCGGCTACATTACTGCCCTTGCATTCTGTGAGATACATCTGTATCTTAACATTAAAAAAATTTTTTTCCTTCCCCTAGCTTGAGTGGGTTTCTGTTGCCAGACATGAAGCAATCCCTTGCCAAGACAAGAATGCCTGAGTTGATGGTACCAAGGAAGAGTTTTGCAAAAATAGCATTCTCTTAGGCTGAAGGCAAGGCCAGAGACCAACTTTCACTAGTGGAAGTGGTTAGGGTTATGTTCTACTTATGTCATGAGCCACTGGAAAGGTTGCCAGGGGTCTTTGAACAACCTCCTTCCTGGGAAATCTCTTGAGCAGGGTAGGCGGCTGCCTTAGGGGCTGGGTTTGTTAGGTATGGCCCTCCCTGTAGGCAGGGGGCGTTAAAGAGCTCACCTCGGATAAGTGAGATGTGGTACCTTTGTGGAATCAAACAGGCAGGTCAAGCAAAGAGTTAAAGGCATACATACCCTGGCTTCCTGTCTGCACTCTGTTGAGGCTTCAAAGGAGAAATCACCACGGATTTCTGAGCGCTGGATACGGTCCTACTCTTCTGTACTCTGTGACCTCAGGGGAGACCTTCAGTGCCCTGCTCAATGGCATAGAATAGAATCAGTCCACTGACATTGATGAGGTCTGGTTTCCTGGAAGCATCTTCTCCATAAAATCCTCCAAAGTCAGGTTTCCTCTTTCCTGCCTTATTGAAGCACTGGTCTCAGATTTTTAGATCTGACTGCTCTTGTCACCTGCAGGGAGGGTGATCCAGGGTCACACCATGTCAGCTGTGCTGCAGAAAATACAGAGACTCTGAGAGTTCTGGGTCTGTCTCCAAGTGGTCTCTGAGGTGCACCTATTCAGGCCTCCCGCTGTGGCTAGGGGCAGCCTTTCCAAAATCCAGGGCCAACGCTTATCCTGAAAAGCTGGTGCACCCCAAGTTGCTGCTACGCCCGTGACAAGAGGACACTGTTCTCTGCTTTCCTTCTTCAAGATCTTTCCAAAAATATAGGCAGCCAGGAAAGACGAGCATTCATTCCCTTCACAGAACATTTGAAAGCCTCCATTTTTTTACACAACCACACACTTCTTAGCAATAGAACTATCGATATTTAAATGTCATCTCAATGGTAGCAGACATTTTTAACTTCTTATTTATTTGGGGTGGGGAGACGAGAAATAGTGGATAGTTCTTTTTTAAATGCCTATGTGAAAGCATCTTCTGAAAAAATGTTGGTTTGTTCCTATCCAGCATTTGACCCCGAAGAGAAAATTGCCTCCTGATAGAAAACTAGAAATTCATTTCTGAGAACTAAATTGGAGACATTTATCTGGGAAGATGCTCAGCATGTATTTTTAAGTTAAAAAATGTGGGTTACAGGGCTTCCCTGGTGGCGCAGTGGTTGAGAGCCCGCCTGCTGATGCAGGGGACACGGGTTCGTGTCCCGGTCTGGGAAGATCCCACGTGCCGTGGAGCGGCTGGGCCCGTGAGCCATGGCCGCTGAGCCTGCGCGTCTGGAGCCTGTGCTCTGCAACGGGAGAGGCCACAACATTGAGAGGCCCCTGTACCGCAAAAAAAAAAAAAAAAAAAAAAAAAAAAATGTGGGTTACAAAACCACATTGAATGATATTAATTTTGCTTAAATAGGGAAGAGAAAAGTAAGAAATAAGGGAAGGAAGAAGGGAGGGAAGGAGAGAGAGGGAGGGAGGTAGGTAGGTAAAGAAATCATTGTAAAGATATATGTATGTACTTCCAAAAATGACTGGAAATTTCAAATATTAAAAATCATGCTAGTATATATTAAGTAGAACTATTTGTGACTTTTAAATTTCTTAGTTTTTTTTTCATATTTTCTATCACGAACAAGTATTCATTTAATGTTATTAAAAATGTTATTTTAATTGACATTAGCTAATCTCATACAATTTCTCAAAATCTTATATTGTTGATTTCTTAGAATATTAACATAAACATGGTTGCTGGCTTATTTTCTAACTATAGCTAGTTATGCTTTTGATAATGAATGGGGCAAAGAATGGAACAGATGAACTAAAAAGCACCTCAAGATTTCAAAAATATGATCTTAGAATCTCATCTTCCATCCTCCAAGATTATTTGTAAGTTTCCAGTTGAATCTACCATGCTTCTATTGCTAGTCATGGCCCTTCTTTCACTCAACAAGTATTTTTTGAGCATCTATTATATGTGGTGAACTAGAGAGAAACTGGCTGGACTGTCTGGGGTCTACTCAGCGTGGATAATAAGTTCCATGCTGAAAAACAGCTTTCACTGCTGCCCAAAGGTTGCTGGAACGCATGGGGAAAAATGCTCTAAGACCATGTATGAGCTCAGGGGAAAGAGTGCCATGACCTATGAGGAGGATCCACCATGGCTGTTGGAAGAGAAGACGGGGACGGGTGTGCTGGAGACTGACCATTCCTGGTTGATGTTCATGATCAGGGAAAGAAAGAAAAGCAGGGGAGGAGCAAAAGGAGAAGAACAAAACATCTGATTAACCTATGTAAGAAATAATCCACCTTTGCCCAAGAGAGAGTCAGTCTTTGCCCTGTCCCCACTCCCACCCCTACTGCTGCTGGTTTTCCAGTTTTCTTTTCCCATACACTGCAGGTCTACAGGAAGTTGAGAGCCACGCCTGCTCTAGTGTTTACCCTTCCTGCCCCTTTCTACCATGTCCGCATCCAAAGGGAGTATCTTCAGAGGCAATGATCAATCATACCAGGACCTGGACCCACTGCATCACTGCTAGCATCCTACCTGTAACTGGGAAAGTAAAGACGTCCACTGGAATCTTGTTTCTATTCCATTCAGGAGAGCAAAGATCAAGGTTAGGTACTCCCTTTTGAAAAAAAATAAAATAAATTTGAAAATGTTGAAGATACGCGGTTTGCTAGTTCCCACCTCGACAGCCACAACCATTTACAAATCTTTCTAATGTTTTGTCAGGTTCCAGATCCAATACCTTGCAGTCATGCAGAGATGCACATAATAGTTATTTATGTGCTTGGCGAGTTTATTTCTCCCATTCTGCTATGGTCATTTGTTTCCACGGGAGGGTGATACATACACTATTGGTTTTTATAAGGTGTTGCACTGACATTTTTGTGCTGCAGGAGTGATGGGGGCTCAGGAGGAAGGCGAAGTTCAGAGTACCCAGCTTAGGAACAGATCTGACCTGAGGAGTCTGAACTTTCCCCTCATTCCTTTATCCATGCCTTCTCCTTACACTGGTGTGGTTTTTTTGTTGGCAAACTCTAAGCATTGTGTTTTTGTGTGTGTTTGTGCTTCCCAGAGTGGGACCCCAGAAGGGCAAACTTTAGGGAGGAATTCCCCTTACCTCTGTGCTGGGCTCATCTTAGCCCTCAAACACTTAAGAGTCTGAGGTGATGGAAAACTAGCAAAGGAAAACCCATAAACAAATTAACTCAGTGACTTCAAGAATTCCTTAGGAAAAATGCAAAAGCCAAGGGGTTCAGAATTCAGTCAGGCAAAACCTCTCTCCAGTTTGGGACACAGCAGCAGGATGGATTCTACCCCAGCCAGTGTCTTTAAAAGCTGGGGTGCCTGAGGAAAAGGGACATTTTTCTTTCCCAGAGAAAATAAATAGTGGAGGTTAGGGTTGGATGGGTTGTGTGAAATCCCCAGAAGTCTCAGGGCATTAAATAGCACAGTAGATTAAATGACACCAATTACCATTATATTACCGTGAGAGAATGATTAAAGTGTAAGCCATCAGAACAAATTTGCGTGATCTACACGACTCCATCAGCAAGACAACCACACCAGGAGCAGCTCTGGAAGCTAATGCAAGTGCCCCCTGCATGCCAAGTAGCAAGACGTCCAGGTTACGATGCAGCCTCTCCAGGGACACTGGTGCCCTCCAGCCCCCCGACACAAGTATATATCAGCCCTAAAAATTAACGCTATGGTGTCCTAATACGGAGTGCAGACATTCCATGTAATAGTTTTAATTAAAAATTTGACACTTATTATTGCAAAGCATTTCCCCTCTAATGACAAGTCATCACAAGGATAGAAAACCCACAACAGAGAAATAGCATTATCAATAAGCATGTATTATGTCTCCACAGCATGCAACGTGCTAAAGAAGATTAGACAGAGCGGGGAATTCTACACCCAACTAAATTAAAACCTACATAAAGGAATATTAATAAAAATGATGGGCGAGGCTGGTTGTGTGGGTACATGGAGCCAAGTCCAGTGGCTTTCCATCCGGTGACTTGGGGATGCGCCAGAACATGCATCTTCAGTTATTAATGACCGTGAATGAGAGGACATTCCCTCCGAGTTTATTTTCTTCCCAGTCCGGCAGGAATAGAATTAGAAATGCAACAGCATATAGAATTTTCTCCATGTAGGCAGTTATTTCTAGGATGGACTCTGTCGGCCAGCCTGTCCTGGTGACATTTCATATAGAAATTGTAAATGTCTCTACCTCTGTGGAGAGTCGTGATATTACCCAGGTGAACAGAAATGCTGTGGCATTATTGTGTTCTTCCCATCTTACTTTAATTTCCTCCATCCAACACAGCTCACTCTACCCAGTTCTTCTGACCTACTTTGACCAAATGAAATAACATCCATATTTGACGTGGCTTTTTTCCCCCTGACCAGGCAAATCCTCTTCAGAGAAGATGCTAGTCTGCAATGCAGTCTTTCCATATTTTTCATGCCATAGCCTGCGGTCAGTCTTGTAAACTAAGGATGATTTGGTCTAGGTGGAGATACCCTTTGGGACATTTTTCCCATTCTGCCTGAATTTTCCCTCCCCTGTTCTGATGTTCCTCAGATGTCTCAGATAGTCCCTCACAAGGCAAATTGCTTGGTGTAGAGGACAGGGATTTTGAAGGCTAGTGGCTGTAGGTATAAGTCATGTAGGTCATGTTCTGCTGCTTACCAGCTGTGTGGCCCTGGGCAAGTGACTTCACCTCTCTGAATCTAGTAAAATAAGCACAATAATTCCACCCTCGAAGAATGGTTATGAGGATCACATGAGATAATACATGTCAAGTTTTGGACATGTAATTGATGATCAATGTCAGCTACCAATATCTTGCTTCTATGATAACCCTGGGGGCCCAGGACCTGGTTGCCTCATGCTCACTTTGCTTCACTGCAATCAGTTATTGAGGTTGTCTTTGTTTATTTGTTTGTTTTAATGTGTCTTTAAATTAAGAATTCAACAGTTTAAAGTATAAAGAATAAGTGCACAAAATGTGAAATTATCACTTTTTTCTCCATTTCAAAATATTACTATATTCTGTTTAACTATATATTAGAAAAGCTGAGTTTTGAAGTAGGCTGAGAATTAAGTGACTACAACAATTTTTTAAAACAGAAAGTAATTTGCATATTGAGATTAGGCTGAAAAGAAATGGAATTGTCCAACATTACGAAGAAAAGAATGTTTTTGGAGCTGTATTAGAATGATTTTAAAGTGTTAGTCAAACTTTAGTGTATGTGGGAATCACGCCAATATTCCCAGTGGGGGCTGAAGAGCAACCTGCATTTTGGACAAGCCCATCACGTGATTCTCATGCAGGAGAACCCTGCGAACTCAGAAGCCCATGATTAGAAGAGGAGGCCAGCAACATAACCCAGCTGACAAAGGCATTTCTTGCCTCCTACTTCTCATTTACCTCCTTCTTTCTCCCCATCTTCCTCTCCTTCCTCTCTGTCTCTGTGGCTTTACCATGAGGCTGGAAGAAATGGATTTGGAACTGTTCCCCTCATGTAAACAGTCGAGGTGGGAATAGAGAGCTGGGGAGAAGTATTAATATTACAGAGCAGCATTTGCTGAATGGGAAAACCCATGACAGTCAAAGGATTCCTTTTCTGGAAAAAGTTAAAATCTGCAGCAGCAGAAAAGCTACAAAAGTTAACTATTTGGTGAAACTCCTAAAACTTCTGGAGTCCCAGTCAAGTGTAGAGGGTGAGCATCTAAGAGAAAGAAAAGATAAGTAAACCCTAGTTCAACCTAAGGCCACAGAAAATAAGACTGGATTAAGCAGTATTTAGAAGAGTTAAAGATTAGTGAAGAGGTGCCTGAATCAACATAAGCATTTCTATATCCCCAAAATGGTGGTTTTCACACTTTTAAAAGCTATATGTATCTGTCAGGATAGGCTGGGTTATGCTGCAGTGACAAATCAACCCTTAAATTTCAGTGGCTTAAAACAACACATTTTTATTTCTCACAGTTCTCAAGGATGGGGAGTTCAAGATCGAGGTGCT
Organism: Mesoplodon densirostris; assembly: GCF_025265405.1. Lineage (NCBI taxonomy): Eukaryota > Metazoa > Chordata > Mammalia > Artiodactyla > Ziphiidae > Mesoplodon > Mesoplodon densirostris. The sequence continues at coordinate 234,792,445 of NC_082661.1, forward strand.
GGCAGATTCAGTGCCTGATGATAGCCTCCTTCCTTGTTCATAGATGGTTATCTTCTTGCTGTGTCCCCACATAGCCTAGAGCAGAGGGAAGCAAGCTTTCTCTTGTCTCTTCTTATAAGAGCATCAGTCCCATCATGAGGGTTCCATCCTCATGATCTAATTATTTCCCATAGTCCCCGTCTCCAAATATCATCACATTGAGGATTAGGGATTCAACATATGAATTTTGGGAGGACACAAGCATGCAGTCCGTAACACCACAGCAAAGGGAAAAAGCAGGGGCAAGGGTGGTCTTGCATTGGGAATTAAATGCTCCAGACCAGAATGACACCCTCATTGCCCAGAATCAGTCCCATGGTTCTACCAACCATCAGAAATTTAGGAAGTACAACTCTTCCACATGCCTGGAAGTGGGGAGGACCAGCATATTTGGTGGACAGCACTAACGACACCACACTATGGAAACTTTTTATTCAAATAAAATATTATGCATGAGCCCACAATATGGGACATACAACTAGAGCTGCTCTGATTAAAGCTGGGTGGGGGGCTGTGAGGTGGACATTTAACTTTCCCAGTCCCCTCCTCAGTGGCCCCTGACATGTCTCTGAGGACCTGGGGACAGTTTGACAACCGCTACTCTAAAACATACAGGGTACTGTACATCTTATTTAAATACAGTTCTCTATTTATTGATGATTAATAGTCTTAATAAATGATCTTATTTTAATGGAAAAAGTATAATTAAATGGAAAAGTACTGCTCTGTGGTAAGCCTCGCTGTTTGAACAGAGAGGTTATAAACAAAGCATCCTTTTTTTATATCATAAATGCAGACAAAATGCTTATGAAAAAATTAAACATCTCTAAAAATAGCCTCTGGACTTTAGGCCCAGCCCAATCAAACAAAGCCTACACAGGAGTGGATCTCAAAAAGTGTGTCCATTCGGCAACATGGACGAACCTTGAGAAAATAATGCTAAGTGAAATAAGGCAGACATAAAAAGGCTAATACTGGATGATTCCACTCTTTGAGGCATCTAGAATAGTCAAATTCATAGAAACTGTAAGTAGAATGGTGGTTTCCAGGGGCTAGGGGGAGGGGAGAATGGAAAGTTGTTGTTCAGTGTGTACAAAGATTCAGTTTCATAAGATGAAAAAGTTCTGGAGATCTGTTGCACAACAATGTGTATATACTCGACACTACTGAACTGTACACTTGAAAATGGTTAAGATGGTCAATTTTATATAATGGATATTTTACCACAATTTTTAAAAAGTAAAAAAAAAAAGTGTACCAGTAGTTCCAAACTCATGCTTTAAAAAAGTAAAGGGTTTTTTTTGTACCTGACCATCAGCTAATATTTAAAACACTTTTCTTTCTGTTCTACATCTCTTGTGAAAATTAAATTTAAAACTTAACGTCTTGACCATAACAATGAGAAATCTGCTAAAAGCCTAGCCTTTATTTGTCAGAATCTTCACCTTCCATTCTAAGTCAAAATAACAGGTCAAACTTGTTATCCCCAGCTCTGCCAGGCAGAGGGGTAGCTTATCCTCCGCACGCTTATGCAGGGTCCGTGCAGAATCTGTACTTTTTTTTTTTTTTTTTTTTTTTTTTTGTGGTACGCGGGCCTCTCACTGTTGTGGCCTCTCCCGTTGCAGAGCACAGGCTCCGGACGCACAGGCTCAGCGGCCATGGCTCACGGGCCCAGCCACTCCGTGGCATGTGGGATCCTCCCAGACCGGGGCATGAACCTGTGTCCCCTACGTCAGCAGGCGGACTCTCAACCACTGCACTACCAGGGAAGCCCAGAATCTGTACTTTTTGAGCTTTTCTGGACTAGATGGGAGTAGATGCTGCTATTTCTAGAAGTTATGCCTGACGATCGTATGGCATCTTAGGAATTTGCTGATCTTGCTTTTGTGGGGGCTGGCACCCTCTGGAAGTCCTCTGCCTGGAGACATAAGTGGGCTGTGGAGCAGGTGCCTCATGATGGTTAGAGGGACCCTTCAGGGGGTCGAGACAGAACGCCAGTCATTGCCATGAGGGGGGCACATGAGGGACCAGCTGTGTGACCTCAGGCAGGTTGCTTCACCTTCAGGTTCCCCACCTGTAAAGCAGGAATTTGCTTTGATCTGAGGCTATATGAGAGTTCATCCACTCATTCCAAAAATACATGTTGAGTACCTTATCATGTGCCAGGCACTGTGCTAGGCATTACGAATAGGCTGGTAAACAAAACAGATGAAAATCCTTATGTTCATGGAGCTCAGATTCTTTCTTGGGGGAAACTGACAATAAGCAAATAAACAAGTAAAGTATATGGCCTGCTAATGGTGGCCGGTGTGATGGAGATAAAGTGTGTGTGTGTGTATATGTGTGTGAGAGATTGACTTTACATAGAGTGGCTGAGCAGCCCTCACTGGGAAAGTGATACCTGAATAAAGAAAGACTTGAAGGAGGTCAGGGAGCAAGCCATATGGATACCCGGAAGAGAGACCAACCAGTGCAAAAGCCCTGAGGCCAGTGTGGCTGGATCAGAGCAAGGAAGGCTGAGGGACAGGACATGCCGTCGCGCAGTGACACAGGGCGCAAGGGCAGATCACTTAGGGTGTTATAGGCCGTTGTAGAGTCTTTGACCTTGACTCTGAGTCAGAAGAGGACAGTGAGGAGCAGTGTCCTCTAACTCATATTTTAAAGGATTTTCCCGGCTGCTTGGTTGAGAGTAGGCTCCAGGGGGCCAGGACAGAAGAAAGGAGGCCTGTTCGAAAGCTTTTCAAAGGTCCAGAGATGATGGTGGCTTGGAGCAAGGTGGGAGCTGTGGAGGCTGTGAGATTAAATTTAGATAACACCTGTAAAGCACTCGCCACTGTTTCTGGTACGTGGTAAGAGCTCAGTGGAGGATGATGGTGGTTATTATTACAAAGAACATGGGGGAAAGTGTGAAATTAGGGGCAAAAAAGACACAATGTTCCTTTTGCCAGACGTTATCTGGATGCAGAGAAGCAGAGCCAGGAACCTGGGATAATGACAGCAGAGCATCAAGGGTAATCACAGCGGCACTATTTTTGCAGCAGAAAAAAAGGTTGTTCTAAGCTTCAAAGGCACCATGTGGGCGCTTCAGGGGGGGATCAGAGCCTCCAGAGAAGCAGAGAATTAAGAAAAGTCAAGGTCAGCTGGATTCAGGGACACAGAGAGACAATGGTGAGAGCGTTCTGTTTGTATATTTATATAGACCGAGATATATAAAGTTGAAACCTCCCTTGGAAGTTAGAAACTACATAAGCACCTGATACCCTATTTGGATACTTTAATTTCTCTAAATCAATATAAAAAAAGAGCAGGGGTTTCCCTGGTGGCGCAGTGGTTGAGAGTCCCGATGGTTCCCAGGGCTCTGTAACTGCTTGAGAGGCCCCTGTGCAAAGCGTGCAGGCGCCCAAACAGGTAGACCCAGGGGTGGGTCACAAAGAGCCCTGGTCACAAAGCCCCTCCTCTGGGAAGAACACTTACTTTTGAATTGTCAGACAGAGCCGACATGCAATGATGCCACTATTCTGTGTCAGTCCCCACGGAGGTAGAAAATGGCTCTTAAAGCACTGTTGAATGGCTCTCTCTGTGATGAGAAAACCTTCTACCTCTGGGCTACCCAAGGTGGGTCCTACTAGCTACATGTGGCCATTGAGCATTGGAACTGTGGCTGGGGAAACAGAGGAATGGGATTTTTAATTTTATTTCCTTTTCATTAACAAAAATGTAAATTTAAAGATACACAGCTCTGGAAGGTTTCCTAACTTTCATCCCAAATCTCCTCCTCTCAACTCAGTAAAGAACGTAAGTGTCTCTGGATTTGGGTCTCAGTTTTAGCAGTTTCAGGAGCGTGGGACAAGAGTGCCATGTGGTCCCATGAGGATTGCAATAGCCCTGCAGAATCGGAGCAGCTACCAGCAGCCGTGGGACCAGGACAGACCCTGATGTCTCTGGGAACCTGTTTCTTCCCTCTCTTCTTTGCAAGTTGTGAGAATCCAACTACTCTCAAAATTGAAGTTTCTTTTTTCAAAGTGATTATACTGTTTTGTTTTGTTTTGTGTTTAACTTTTTCAAGGCCTCTAGGCTTCTAAACAAATGATAAACCAGTTAATGAAAAAGACATGTAGAATACTGGGTATTCTTCATTGGGTTTCTAAATTCATCCCATCCTACAGCAAGAAGAATAACAAGTAGCCTCTCTTGGCCACATTCCCTGTATTTACAGTGTGAAACCTCAAGGCCAACCAGAAGCCTAAGTGGCAGAAGCACAAACGGTGCCAAGCGCTGAAAATAGCAACCACAACAGCCCATCGAAGGATCCAAAGTGGAGTGTTGTGCTGTTGTTTACATAACTTACCTTCGTAAACGAAAATCACAGGAATGGACTTTCTAACCTCTAAGGGAAAAGAATCTGAAGAAGAATATATACATCTATGTATAACTGAATCACTGTGCTGTGCACATGAAACTAACACAACATTGTAAATCAACATTTCAATTAAAAAAAGAAATAAAAAAAATCACAGGAATGGAGAGTTTTAACTTTCTATCAGTTACATTAGCTTTAAAGGGGAAAGTAAATAATAACTATAAGAATCTATGTTAAAGTGTAAAATTGTTAGTATTACTGAAAAGTGGCTGATACTAGTCAGAGTAAATACAAAACTGGGCTTTATAAAAGGCTGGGCATTGAAGCAGGAAATATACATAGAGCAAGAAATATCCGGGACAGAGAGAAAGATGCCTTCATTGACATATCAGTTCTTATTTGATCTTTCCAACAACCCTATGCGGTACCTCTTATTATTCCAAGAGAGGTTAAATAGCAAGCCCAATGTTACGTGGATGATAGGAAAGAGCTGGAGTTCTAACCTGGTGGGCCCCACCCCTGAGTCCTGGCCCTCTGTGCCCAACAGCAGAAGATGGCTTGAAATAACACTGAGAAGTTTTTGTGTTTTTTTTTTTTATGTGAAGAAATGTATCCTACTTACTTCCTCAAAACTTGAGGCAGCTTAAAGATTAAAACGCAGCGCAAGAGAAGGCGTTTAAGGATAACACTCCTGCTGAAGAAAGCAAAAGAAATAGATGGCTTCAGACACCTGAGCCGAGCAGATTCTAGTGCTTGAGTGTTGAATTTGGTTCTAACTTTTCTGACAGCTAAGCCCCAAAGAGAAGCATATTGGGTTGCATACATTTTTGTTTTCTTGACAATAGATAGCATACATATGCATCTATGGAGACAAAATGTTTTCTTGGAATTAAACTTAGGTAGGAATTTGTCATTGTAGGTCCTTGGATAAAGGACATGGAATAACATGGAGAAACATACTCTCGTCGTTTGTAAACCAAAGGGGTTGCAATTAAAGTCACCTTCCAGTGCAGTGAGTGTATGAAACAGTGCTAACGAAAGTTCCACAGAAGAGTTAAGAACACTGCTCAGCAGAGCCCTGCTTTCACTGACCCTCTATGAAGACGATAAGACTAAAGCAGAGTTCAGTGAAGGAGTTTCTGTAAGGAGCGGAGGGAACACGATCTGGGACTTTGCAGGGTCCCACGATACAGGGAGAGACTCAGAAAGTCAATGATGAAGGGTCACCAAGGCCATCAGCCCTCCTAGCGATTACGTGTGGTGGCTAATGGGAATATTACGAGGAGAATGCAGATCCCTCTTTGGACAGTAGGCACCTCCATACAGGTCCCAAACAAGGTATGCACATGTATATTAAATATTTAGAGCCATTCATTTAAAATAGTTGAACAAGCTTGTATTTCCAAGCTGAATGCTCTGGAGAATAAAACGAATAGGAAGTATGATTTCGGTCTTCAGGAAGCTTATAATCGAACACAGGGTGTCTCGACCTTGGCACCATTAGCATCTTGGGCTGGATAATTCTGTGTTGTGGAGGACTGCCTTGGGCATTGTAGGATGTCTGTCAGCATCCCTGGCCTCTGCCCTCTAGATGCCCCATAGTGTGACAACCAAGAATGTCTCCAGACTATGCTGAATAGGCCTGGGATAGAGATGGGGGATCACCCCCTGGTTGAGAACCATGGATCTATTATGTAAGGGGGTGGGGAAATCATCCATGAAGCAGAAAATCATTCTAGTGCAATGAATATAAATTGTTACAATGATCCAAATGCAAGAAATCTCTCTCCCAGTGAGGAAAGCAGAGGTTGAAGGGAACTGAGGAGGCGTTTAAGCTGAACGCTGATAGATTCGATCAGATGCTTCAGGGTAGTGAAGAGGGAAGGCATCACCGGAAGAGAGAACAGCCTAAGAAAAGCCATGGAGAAGAGATCGTGGTTTGGAGAATCATTTCCATTGAGCAGATATTATATACATATAAGGGGGAGATCAAGATCAGGCTTGAGGGCAGAGGGAAGAGGCTTTAAAATATCAGCAACAGACTTGGGGCCTGATTCAGTGGTCCAGGGGGAGGTTTGAACGTTCTGGGTAGAGAGGAGGATTGTCTATCCTGCCCGAAGAAAATAACAGATGGCTGTGTGAGGGCTGGGTCAGAGGGAGAGAGATGGAAACTGCAGAGACAGGGAGGACGCAGTGGTGAAGAGGAGAGGCCACGAGGGTGCAAAAGCAGCAGCGCACAGGCAATGCGACTGGCAGGCAAAAGCCGAGGCGGGGATTCCAGGATGTCTGCGGGTGTGAGCTTTCCATCAGACACACAAGCACCCCCTCAAAGGACTTGATCATGACCCCACAACTGCCACCCTTAGAATATGGGCTACCGCACGAGATCCCCTGAGCCAAGAGAGTTGAATGGCCCCTGGAGACACAGGGATGGTCTGCGTTTGAGATGAGCCGCCAAGAGGGCAGGTTACAGCGGCGCCCAGAGCTCATGTCCGTGGGCCTGCCCTGGTCCCCGCACGGTCCTTGTCCTCCGTCACCAGATCAACCCAGCCCCCTTTTCTTCCCAGGGGCGCTAAAGCTCAGCTGTGCCAAGGACTGTTTGGCAGTGAGAAAACAAAGAAGCCCCTTCCCTCCAGCAAGAGCTTCGGCACAGATGTTTTACAGTCTCTCTGTGCCTTTCCAGGCTCCACCACTGCGCTGGGAATGAATAAATATTGATGAGCCCCCAAAACCTAAGGCCTTTGATTTATATGCCCTACTGCTCTGAGGGCTGGTGTGTGTGTGTGTGTGTGTGTGTGTGTGCGCGCATGCGCGCATAGGGCTGGGGCCACCACTGCAAGCACCCAGTGGCCACCACTGTCAGGACAGGGATGCCTTTTCTGGGGTGCAGCCCACAGCAGCAGGTGTGAGGGCTGGGCAGGCACTTAGGAGGGGGCTGTGACCGTGTCCTTTAGAAATGGTTATTTTGTATTGGATGGGAATGCCTTTAGCTGTGACAACAGAATTCCCGACTACTAGTAGAGGCTTAAGCAACAAAAACAGTTTTTAAAAATAGTCATTCCCATACAAGAAGCATGGAGATGGGCGTCCCGGACTGTGGAGTGCCATGAAGAATCCGGCTCTTTCTGATTCTTGGCTTTGTGGCCCGTAGCTATTGGCTTTTAGTTCTCAGTAGTGTCGTCTGGTCCTGAGATGGAGGTCCAAGCTGGAAGGAACCGAGTCGGGTAGTAACCCTCTCCTCACTGAAGGGAAGCCCCCGTGGATTTCCCTTTCTGCCTCATTTCTCTCCGTCTTTCTGTCTCATTGGCAGGAACCAAGTCTCATGTCCAATCACCAGCAAAGGGGAGGGAGATAACCATGGCCGGCCTAGACAAATTGTGATTCAACCTTGGGCTTGGGGAGAGAGTCTACTTTGCTCAAGACCAAGAGACCTCTGCCTGACCCAAATCCCGGGCATCATCAACAGGAAAGAAGCGGGCAGATGGCTGCAGGATAGCACTGAATAAGGTGTACCAGCTGCCCTCAGAAGGAACGTGCCCAGGAAGGGAAAGGTGCAGACTGTCGTCACTTTTTCAGCAGCAAGTGAGTCCTCCTTGGAGAGTCACCACTTGGACACAGTCTTCCTTCTCTATCAAGAAGGATGAGCCAGGTTTTCTTAGGGGGCTCGGTGGTCAGAGATTACCAACTGTCCCCTTCCACACGGATCTGCAGCCGCAGAGACGTTATCGGCGGGTAGAGCAGAGGCTTGGAATCAGTTGGGTCAACATCTGAACCCCAGCTCTGCTACTTTCTCAGCTGGGTGACTCCGTTGCATAAGGCAGGGTCAGGTCAGGAGACACAAACCACACCAGTTATTTTCTTTTTTGTATCTTTTAAATATTTATTTATTTATTTTTGGCTGTGTTGGGTCTTCGTTGCTGTGCGCGGGCTTTCTCTAGTGGCAGCAAACGGGGGCTACTCTTCACTGCAGTGTGTGGGCCTCTCATTGCGGTGCTTCTCTTACTGCAGAGCACCGGCTCCAGGTGTGCAGGCTTCAGCAGTTGTGGCTCATGGGCTCAGTAGTTGTGGCTGCAGTCTCTAGAGCGCAGGCTCAGTAGTTGTGGCACACGGGATTAGTTGCTCCACAGCGTGTGCGATCTTCCCGGACCAGGGCTCGAACCGGTGTCCCTTGCACTGGCAGGCCGATTTTTAACCACTGCACCACCAGGGAAGTCGCCACACCAGTTATTTTGACTGAGAGGGTATTAAATAAAGAACTGTTAACTAGAAAATTGAAAGAGTTGAAAAAAGAACACTAATATATCGTGAAGGTAGCAACTTTAGGAAGTGGCTATCCCCCTGGATTCGGGAACTAAGAGTTGGAATTAGGAGCATCTAGAAGCTTGGAGGAGGGACCCTGCAGAACTGGGGTTCAGATCGGGGAGAGCGTGTTGCTGCCTGGCTAGTGCTGGATTCTCGGAAGGAGTGCGCTGCAGCTGCTTCTGCAGATGTTGGAAAAACCTCGAACTGAACTCAGCTGCTGCTACAAGGACAAATAGCAACCACTGGACAGAAGCAACAAGGAAACCCTCAGAAAGCACTTAGGAGGGTGCAAGCAAGTCCCTTCTCTGCTCCAGCTCCCAGCTTCCAGCTCCCTCTAGTGCCCCCTATTGACAGAAGCTACCAGCAGCAGTTGGCAAAGGGAAAATAAACATGGCTTCCCAATGGTGGACTCCACCATCACAAAGCATGGTCCCCAGTGTGATTGAACTAAGAGGCAGCGACTTAATAACAGACAATAATGGCAAGTACTTCACACGTCATAAATTAAGTTTGCAAAATTGAATGACCTCGGCTGTAGAATGGAGACAATATTGCCCATCCAAGATCATTAGCTACAAGTTCCTTGAAGAGGGCACATTTGTCTCCTTGCTTACCACTATTTTTCTAGCTCCTAGAACAGTGCCTGACCCATTGTGGGCATCCGAGAATAATGGTAGTAATTGTCATTGCTGTATTATTGCTAACAAACGTGGATTCTGAAGCCTAGATTTTATTTTACTTTATTTTTTTAGCATCTTTATTGGAGTATAATTGCTTTACAATGGTGTGTTAGTTTCTGCTTTATAACAAAGTGAGTCAGCTATACATATACATATATCCCCATATCTCCTCCCTCTTGCATCTCCCTTCCACCCTCCCTATCCCACCCCTCTAGGTGGTCACAAAGCACCAAGCTGATCTCCCTGTGCTATGCGGCTGCTTCCCATTAGCTATCTATTTTACGTTTGGTAGTGTATATATGTCCATGCCACTCTCTCACTTCGTCCCAGCTTACCCTTCCCCCTCCCCATGTCCTCAAGTCCATTCTCTACATCTGCGTCTTTATTCCTGTCCTGCCCCTAGGTTCTTCAGATCCATTTGTTTTTAGATTCCATTTATATGTGTTAGCATATGGTCTTTGTTTTTCTCTTTCTGACTTACTTCACTCTGTATGACAGACTCTAGGTCCATCCACCTCACTACAAATAACTCAATTTCATTTCTTTTTATGGCGGAGTAATATTCCTTTGTATATATGTGCCATATCTTCTTTATCCATTCTTCTGTCAATGGACACTTAGGTGGCTTCCATGGCCTGGCTATTGTAAATAGAGCTGCAATGAACATTGTGGTTCATGACTCTTTTTGAATTATAGTTTTCTCAGGGTATATGCCCAGTAGTGGAATTGCTGGGTCATATGGTAGTTCTAATTTTAGTTTTTTAAGGAACCTCCATACTGTTCTCCATAGTGGCTGTGTCAATCAATTTACATTCACAATAACAGTGCAAGAGGGTTGCCTTTTCTCCACACCTTCTCCAGCTTTATTGTTTGTAGATTTTTTGATGATGGCCATTCTGACCAGTGTGAGGTGATATACCTCATGGTAGTTTAGATTTGCATTTCTCTAATGATTAATGATGTTGAGCATTCTTTCATGTGTTTGTTGGCAATCTGTATATCTTCTTTGGAGAAATGTCTATTTAGGTCTTCTGCCCATTTTTGGATTGGGTTGTTTGTTTTTTTTTTGTTATTGAGCTGCATGTGCTGCTTGTAAATTTTGGAGATTAGTCCTTTGTCAGTTGTTTCATTTGCAAATATTTTCTCCCATTCTGAGGGTTGTCTTTTGGTCTTGTTTATGGTTTCCTTTGCTGTGCAAAAGCTTTGAAGTTTCATTAGGTCCCATTTGTTTATTTTTGGTTTTATTTCTATTTCTCTAGGAGGCGGGTCAAAAAGGATCTTGCTGCGATTTATGTCATGGAGTGTTCTGCCTATGTTTTCCTCTAAGAATTTAATAGTGTCTGGCCTTACATTTAGGTCTTTAATCCATTTTGAGCTTATTTTTGTGTATGGTGTTAGGGAGTGTTCTAATTTCATTCTTTTACATGTAGCTGTCCAGTTTTCCCAGCACCACTTATTGAAGAGGCTGTCTTTTCTCCACTGTATATTCTTGACTCCTTTATCAAAGGCAAGGTGACCATATGTGTGTGGGTTTATCTCTGGGCTTTCTATCCTGTTCCATTGATCTATCTTTCTGTTTTTGTGCCAGTACCATGCTGTCTTGATTACTGTAGCTTTGTAGTATAGTCTGAAGTCAGGGAGCCTGATTCCTCCAGCTCCGTTTTTCTTTCTCAAGATTGCTTTGGCTATTCGGGGTCTTTTGGGTTTCCATACAAATTGTGAGATTTTTTGTTTTAGTTCTGTGAAAAATGCCAGTGGTAGTTTGATAGGGATTGCATTGAATCTGTAGATTGCTTTGGGTAGTAGAGTCATTTTCACAATGTTGACTCTTCCAATCCAAGAACATGGTATATCTCTCCATCTATTTGTATCATCTTTAATTTCTTTCATCAGTGTCTTATAATTTTCTGCATACAGGTCTTTTGTCTCCTTAGGTAGGTTTATTCCTAGATATTTTATTTTTTTGTTACAATGGTATATGGGAGTGTTTTCTTAATTTCGCTTTCAGATTTTTCATCATTAGTGTATAGGAATGCCAGAGATTTCTGTTCATTAATTTTGTATCCTGCTACTTTACCAAATTCATTGATTAGCTCTACTAGTTTTCTGGTAGCATCTTTAGGATACTCTATGTGTAGTATCATGTCATCTGCAAACAGTGACAGCTTTACTTCTTCTTTTCCAATTTGGATTCCTTTTATTTACTTTTCTTCTCTGGTTGCTGTGGCTAAAACTTCCAAAACTATGTTGAATAAGAGTGGTGAGAATGGGCAACCTTGTCTTGTTCCTAATCTTAGTGGAAATGGTTTCAGTTTTTTACCATTGAGTATGATGTTGGATGTGGGTTTGTCATATATGGCCTTTATTATGTTGAGGAAAGTTCCCTCTATGCCTACTTTCTGCAGGGTTTTTATCATAAATGGGTGTTGAATTTTGTTGAAAGCTTTCTCTGCATCTATTGAGATGATCAAATGGTTTTTCTCCTTCAATTTGTTAATATGGTGTATCACATTGATTTGCATATTTTGAAGAATTCTTGCATTCCTGGGATAAACCCCACTTGATCATGGTGTATGATCCTTTTAATATGCTATTGGATTCTGTTTGCTAGTATTTTGTTGAGGATTTTTGCATCTATGTTCATCAGTGATATTAGCCTATAGTTTTCTTTCTTTGTCACATTTTGTCTGGTTTTGGTGTCAGGGTGATGGTGGCCTCGTAGAATGAGTTTGGGAGTGTTTCTCCCTCTGCTATATTTTGGAAGAGTTTGAGAAGGATAGGTGTTAGCTCTTTTCTAAATGTTTGAAAGAATTCGCCTGTGAAGCCATCTGGTCCTGGGCTTTTGTTTGTTGGAAGATTTTTAATCACAGTTTCAACTTCAGTGCTGTGATTGGTCTGTTCATATTTTCTGTTTCTTCCTGGTTCAGTCTCAGAAGGTTGTGCATTTCTAAGAATTTGTTCATTTCTTCCACTTTGTCCATTTTATTGGCATAGAGTTGCTTGTAGTAATCTCTCATGATCTTTTGTATTTCTCAGTGTCAGTTGTTACTTCTCCTTTTTCATTTCTAATTCTATTGATTTGAGTCTTCTCCCTTTTTTTCTTGATGAGTCTGACTAATGGTTTATCAATGTTGTTTATCTTCTCAAAGAACCAACTTTTAGTTATGTTGATCTTTGCTATCATTTCCTTCATTTCTTTTTCATTTATTTCTGATCTGATCTTTATGATTACTTTCCTTCTGCTAACTTTGGGTTTTTTTGTTCTTCTTTCTCTAATTGCTTTAGGTGTAAGGTTAGGTTGTTTATTTGAGATGTTTCTTGTTTCTTAAGGTAGGATTGTATTGCTGTAAACTTCCCTCTTAGAACTGCTTTTGCTGCATCCCATAGGTTTTGGGTTGTCATTTTTCATTGTCATTTGTTTCTAGGTATGTTTTGATTTCCTCTTTGATTTCTTCAGTGATCACTTCGTTATTAAGTAGTGTATTGTTTATCCTCTGTGTGTTTGTATTTTTTACAGATTTTTTCCTGTAATTGATATCTAGTCTCATAGTGTTGTGGTCGGAAAAGATACTTGATATGATTTCAATTTTCTTAAATTTACCAGGGCTTGATTTGTGACCCAAGATATGATTTATCCTGGAGAATGTTCCATGAGCACTTGAGAAGAGAGTGTATTCTGTTGTTTTTGGATGGAATGTCCTATAAATAAGAATTAAGTCCATCTTGTTTAATGTATCATTTAAAGCTTATGTTTGCTTATTTATTTTCATTTTGGATGATATGTCCATTGGTGAAAGTGGGGTGTTAAAGTCTCCTACTATGTTTGTGTTACTGTTGATTTCCCCTTTTATGGCTGTTAGTATTTGCCTTATGTATTGAGGTGCTCCTATGTTGGGTGCATAAATATTTACAATTGTTATATCTTCTTTTGGATTGATCCCTTGATCATTATGTAGTGTCCTTCTTTTTCTCTTGTAATAGTCTTTGTTTTAAAGTCTATTTTGTCTGATATGAGAATTGCCATCCCAGCTTTCTTTTGATTTCCATTTGCATGGTATATCTTTTTCCATCACCTCACTTTCAATCTGTATGTGTCCCTAGGTCTGAAGTGGGTCTCTTGTAGACAGCATATATATGAATCTTATTTTTGTATTCATTCAGCCAGTCTGTGTCTTTTGGTTGGAGCATTTAATCCATTTACATTTAAGGTAATTATCGATATGTATGTTCCTATGACAATTTTCTTAGTTGTTTTGGGTTTGTTATTGTAGGTCTTTTCCTTCTCTTGTGTTTCCTGCCTAGAGAAGTTCCTTTAGCATTTGTTGTCAAGCTGGTTTGGTGCTGAATTCTCTTAGCTTTTGCTTGTCTGTAAAAGTTTAAATTTCTCTGTCAAATCTGAATGAGATCCTTACTGTGTGGAGTAATCTTGGTTGTAGGTTTTTCCCCTTCATCACTTTAAATATGTCCTGCCACTCCCTTCTGGCTTGGAGAGTTTCTGCTGAAACATCAGCTGTTAACCTTGTGGGGACTTCCTTGTATATTATTTGTTGTATTTCCCTTGCTACTTGTAATATTTTTTCTTTGTATTTAATTTTTGATAGTTTGAGTAATATGTGTCTTGGGGTGTTTCTCCTTGGATTTATCTTGCATGGGACTCTCTGTGCTTCCTGGACTTGATTAACTATTTCCTTTCCCATATTAAGAAAGTGTTCAGCTATAATCTCTTCAAATATTTTCTCAGTCCCTTTCTTTTTCTGTTCTTCTGGGACCCTTATAATTCGAATGTTGGTGCATTTAATGTTGTCCCAGAGGTCTCTGAGACTGTCCTCAATTCTTTTCATTCTTTTCTCTTTATTCTGATCTGTGGTAGTTATTTCCACTATTTTATCTTCCAGGTCACTTATCTGTTCTTTTGCCTCAGTTATTCTGCTACTGATCCCTTCTAGAGAATTTTTAATTTCATTTATTCTGTTGTTCATCACTGTTTGTTTGCTCTTTAGTTCTTCTAGGTCCTTGTTAAACGTTTCTTGTATTTTCTCCATTGTATTTCCAAGATTTTGGATCATCTTTACTATCATTATTCTGAATTCTTTTTCAGGTAGACTGCCTATTTCCTCTTCATTTGTTAGGTCTGGTGGGGTTTTATCTTGCTCCTTAATCTGCTGTGTGTTTCTCTGTCTTCTCATTTTGCTTAACTTTATGTGTTTGGGGGTCTCCTTTTTGCAGGCTGCAGGTTCGTATTTCCCATTGTTTTTGGGGTCTGCCCCCAGTGGCTAAGGTTGGTTCAGTGGGTTATGTAGGCTTCCTGGTGGAGGGGACTAGTGCCTGTGTTCTGGTGGATGAGGCTAGATCTTGTCTTTCTGGTGGGCAGGTCCACGTCTGGTGGTGTGTTTGGGGGTTTCTGTGGGCTTATTATGATTTTAGACAGCCTCTCTGCTAATGGGTGGGGTTGTGTTCCTGTCTTGCTAGTTTTTTGGCATAAGGTGTCCAGCACTGTAGTTTGCTGGTAGTTGAGTGGAGCTGGGTCTTGGCATTGAGATAGAGATCTCTGGGATATTTCACCATTTGATATTATCTGGAGCTGGGAGGTCTCTTATAGACCAATGTCCTGAACCTGGCTCTCCCACCTCAGATGCAGAGCCCTAACGCCTGGCTGGAGGACCAAGAGCCTGTCATCCACACGGCTCAGAATAAAAGGGAGGGAAAAAAAAGAAAGAAGAAGATAAAATAAAATAAAATAAAATAAAATAAAATAAAGTTATTAAAATAAAAAATAATTATTGAAATTTTTTAAGTAATAAAAAAGAAAGAAAGAAGAGAGCAACCAAACCAAAAAACAAATCCACCAATGATAAGAAGAGCTAAAGACTATACTAAAAAAAAAAAAAAAAAAAAAAAAGGACAGACAGAACCCTAGGACAAATGGTAAAAGTGAAGCTATACAGACAAAATCACATACAGAAGCATACACATACACACTCACAAAAAAAGAAAAAGGGAAAAAAATATATATATCATTACTCCTAAAGTCCACCTCTTCAATTTGGGATGATTCATTGTCTATTCAGGTATTCCACAGATGCAGGGTACATCAAGTTGATTGTGGAGACTTAATCTGCTGCTCCTGAAAAAGCCTAGATTTTAAGACATTATTTTTAATTTAAAAAAAAAGTGAATGGATTTGTTCAAGATTACTAAGTCACCAAACTAAGTAAGTGTCAGGGCTAAGAATGGAAACTGGGGCCTGTCCTGTACCCTGATGAGGCACATTATGTGCCAGTCATGGTTTTATTCTTTAGAATAGTGATGGGAATGTTGTAAAAGGACTTAACAGTGAGCCGTCCTAGGCCTGTGGGATGTGTCCAGACTGTCTCAGATGCTGCTGGACATTTGCTAGGTTGAATATGGGCAACTTTCCCTTTTGTTTTGTGAAAGGACTTCAGGGGAGGAAAAATGGTTGGATAACCCTGGGACCTCTTCCTAGGGACTGTGCAGTGGAATTTTTTCTGGCTGATTTGGAGGAGGTGAAATCCAAGCTGCAGCCACTCTAACAGGTAGTTCTGGCTGAGGCCACTTGGGAGGGCCTCTTCTCTGGATCTAGTGAGAGCTGGGCCTGGTTAACCCTCTTTGGGGCTCTGGACGGGACCTCACCCAGCAGGAGTCTGCCAGCACACCTGACCACATTCCCCTTCTGGTTTCCGGGGGAAGCTGTCCCAGCTATATCCAATCCCAACTCAGTGTGTTTCTGTCCAGGCAAGAAGTCAGGACATCTAAATCTTGTTCCCCTGTCTCTGTCAAAAAAACACATTAGAGTGGAGAAAATCAGTCAGACATGGGAGTAATTGTGGAAGGGACTAGGAGAGAACAAATAGGCAATGAAGGTGTGCATGAATCCATCTCTGTCACCTTTTTTTGCCCTAGAAATGGCCTTTACATCCTTGAGGTGATGGTACTTTGAACATTCCATGGAATCCAATACTGGAAAGAGGGAAAGAGACCTTAAAGCCTCAAGAGAAAATGAGTTGTCACCAAAAAGTCCTGATGTAACCCAGGGTTTTTTTTTTTTTTTCTCCAGTTCTGACAGCTTTTTATTAGAAATCACTGTTTTTAGGAAACAAATAACACTTCTGTAATTTTTTTACAATGTTTCTTACCTTGATCTTAATTTAAGTAACACTAGGAAGACCTCAATCTCTTTTATTTTCCTTTTTAATTAAAAGAAAAGTTGTTGTTGTTGTTTTCCCTCAGATACAAAGATTTTTGCCCTTGCATAAAAAAACAGTGCCCCGAACGATGACACAAGGACTCACACAGGCTCACTGGACCTCACTGACACTATGATTCCTATTCTACCATGCAAGGTCTTGACTACCCTTAATTGGACTGTCAGCCTGAAAAACAGCTTCTCTATTCCTTATTTTAGTTTTTGTTATCAAAAAAGTAAAGTAAAGAACAAAATAAAACTTTTTTTTAAAGAAGAAAGGGTCTTTTTTAAAGAAGAAAGTCCTGATGTCACCCAGGGTGACATCAGGGTCCATGGCTTCCTGAGCATTTTATGGGAAGAAGGGACTAACCCCAGGGAAGGTCCCAGTAGTGTTCCTTCCAGACACTGTTGCAAAAGGGGAACCCCTGACTGTGGGTTCCAGAGTCTCAGGTCAGCCCCCCAGCCCCAAATCTCACTGGGGTACTCTACCCCCCAGGGTCTTCTCTACATCCCTAGGATTTGTCTCTGGCATCAGGGAGATGGGCCGCTTCTCTTTTCTTTCCCATTCTCCCAACTTTTTTTCCCAGAACAGAGCGTGACCTCAAGTGTCTGCAAGGCCAAGGCTTGACTTGAGGGGTCACAGTGAAGGGCTTCTTAGTGGAGGAGCTGTGCCATGAATCTCGATTTTCTGGTTCCCAAATCAGATAAGCATATCCATATGCTAGCATCTCTCTTTGGGTGTGAAATCGGCACCTCAAACATAAAATGTCCAAATAGAATCTTGATGCCCTGCCCTACTCTACATCAACTCCTCCCCTCCTGTTCAGGCCCCAAACCTAAAATCGTTCTCAGGTTCTCTTTTCTCAAACTCCTGCTTCCACCAACAGAAGATATCTAGAAGCCCATCACTTCCAAGCCGGGGTACCCACACCTGAAAGCTTACTCCCGGCCACCATCTCCTTTTACCTGGATTACTGCATTGGCCTTGTCATAGATCTTCCTCTCCCACTGCTATTTCTGTATGTTTATTCTCTATGCAGGGAAATAATATGTTTAAAAATGTGGCTGGATCGTGATTTGCCCCTGTTCACAGTGCTCCAATATTTCCTGCCGTACTTCCAGTAAAATTCAAACTCCTTACTGGGGTCCACCATTGGTTTCCTGGCACTTCACTGACTGAGCCCCTCTCCCCCTCACCCTCTTGGCTCCAGACACACTGGACTTATTGTTGCTCCTCAAACATGCCAAGCTCACTCTCTGTTTTGCATTCCCTGTGGCCCCTGCTTAGAACCACGGGTGCCCTTGACTTTGGATGGCTCACTTCCTCCCAGCAATCAAGTCATTGTCCAAATGACCCCTCAGGGAGGCTTCCCTCACCCGCTGCCTTACTCACACCCAAATAGAGATGCTGGCATATGGATATGTTTATCGGGAGAGCGGAGACCTTTGTGAGATTTTTATTTGAAAATAAATTTAGTATTACTAAAGTAACACACACACACACACACATGCACAAACCCACTGTATCATACTGACCTGTCTACAGTTGAACTTTTACATGTTATGGAAATTCAGCCAGAGATTCTATAGGAAAATAGTAAAAGTGCTCTCAGACCACTGACCCTAAGTTGGAAAGAGTGGCTGGTGGGTAAACAAGGTCCTACTGTATAGAGCAGGGAATTATCATCAATATCCTGTGATAAACCATAATGGAAAAGAAAATGAAGATGAATATTTATGTATAACCAAATCACTTTGCTATAGAGCAGAAATTAACACAACATTATAAATCAATTTTACTCCAATAAAATTTTTTTAAAGAGAAAGAGGGTCTGGCCAGCTACTTCCAAGAAGTATTTCCATAGGGCAAGTCTGGGCTTTTTTTAAATTGAAGTATAGTTGATTTATAATATTATACTTATTTCAAGTGTACAACATAGTGATCCAATATTTTTATAGATTATACTCTATTTAAAGTTTTTATAAAATTTCGGCTATATCCCTCATGTTGTACAATATACCCTTGTAACTTATTTTATACATAATATTTTGTACCTCTTAATTCCCTACCCCTATATTGCCCCTCCCCCTTTCTCTCTCCCCACTGTTAAACACTAGTTTGTTCTCTACATCTGTGAGTCTGTTTCTGTTTTGTTATATTCATTCATTTGTTCATTTGTTAGATTTCACATGTAATAACGTACAGTATTTGTCTTTCTCTCTCTGACTTATTTCATTTAGCATAACGCCCTGTAAGTCCATCCATTTTGTTGCAAATGACAAAATTTCATTTCTTTTTTTTTTTTTAATTTTTTTTTTAATTTTACAAATTTAATCAGTTATACATATACATATGTTCCCATATCCCCTCCCTTTTGCGTCTCCCTCCCACCCTCCCTATCCCACCCCTCCAGGCGGTCACAAAGAACCGAGCTGATCTCCCTGTGCTGTGCGGCTGCTTCCCACTAGCTATCTACCTTATGTTTGGTAGTGTATATATGTCCATGCCGCTCTTTCACTTTGTCACAGCTTACCCTTCCCCCTCCCCATATCCTCAAGTCCATGCTCTAGTAGGTCTGTGTCTTTATTCCTGTCTTACCCCTATGTTCTTGATGACATTTTTTTCTTAAATTCCATATATATGTGTCAGCATACAGTATTTGTCTTTCTCTTTCTGACTTACTTCACTCTGTATGACAGACTCTAGGTCCATCCACCTCATTACAAATAGCTCAATTTCATTTTTTTTATGGCTGAGTAATATTCCATTGTATATATGTGCCACATCTTCTTTATCCATTCATCCGATGATGGACACTTAGGTTGTTTCCATCTCCGGGCTATTGTAAATAGGGCTGCTATGAACATTTTGGTACATGTCTCTTTTTGAATTATGGTTTTCTCAGGGTATATGCCCAGTAGTGGGATTGCTGGGTCATATGGTAGTTCTATTTGTAGTTTTTTAAGGAACCTCCATACCGTTCTCCATAGTGGCTGTACCAATTCACATTCCCACCAGCAGTGCAAGAGTGTTCCCTTTTTTCCACACCCTCTCCAGCATTTATTGTTTCTAGATTTTTTGATGATGGCCATTCTGACTGGTGTGAGATGATATCTCATTGTAGTTTTGATTTGCATTTCTCTAATGAGTAAAGATGTTGAGCATCCTTTCATGTGTTTGTTGGCTGTCTGTATAACTTCTGTGGAGAAATGTCTATTTAGGTCTTCTGCCCATTTTTGGATTGGGTTGTTTGTTTTTTTGCTATTGAGCTGCATGAGCTGCTTATAAATTTTGGAGATTAATCCTTTGTCAGTTGCTTCATTTGCAAATATTTTCTCCCATTCTGAGGGTTGCCTTTTCGTCTTGTTTATGGTTTCCTTTGCTGTGCAAAAGCTTTGAAGTTTCATTAGGTCCCATGTGTTTATTTTTGTCTTTATTTCCATTTCTCTAGGAGGTGGGTCAAAAAGGATCTTGCTGTGATTTATGTCATAGAGTGTTCTGCCTATGTTTTCCTCTAGGAGTTTGATAGTGTCTGGCCTTACATTTAGGTCTTTAATCCATTTTGAGCTAATTTTTGTGTATGGTGTTAGGGAGTGATCTAATCTCATACTTTTACATGTCCCTGTCCAGTTTTCCCAGCACCACTTATTGAAGAGACTGTCCTTTCTCCACTGTACATTCCTGCCTCCTTTATCAAAGATAAGGTGACCATATGTCCGTGGGTTTATCTCTGGGCTTTCTATCCTGTTCCATTGATCTATCTTTCTGTTTTTGTGCCAGTACCATACTGTCTTGATTACTGTAGCTTTGTAGTATAGTCTGAAGTCAGGGAGCCTGATTCCTCCAGCTCCGTTTTTCGTTCTCAAGATTGCTTTGGCTATTCGGGGTCTTTTGTGTTTCCATACAAATTGTGAAATTTTTTGTTCTAGTTCTGTGAAAAATGCCATTGGTAGTTTGATAGGTATTGCATTGAATCTGTAGATTGCTTTGGGTAGTAGAGTCATTTTCACAATGTTGATTCTTCCAATCCAAGAACATGGTACATCTCTCCATCTATTTGTATCATCTTTAATTTCTTTCATCAGTGTCTTATAATTTTCTGCATACAGGTCTTTTGTTTCCTTAGGTAGGTTTATTCCTAGATATTTTATTCTTTTTGTTGCAATGGTAAATGGGAGTGTTTCCTTGATTTCACTTTCAGATTTTTCATCATTAGTATATAGGAATGCCAGAGATTTCTGTGCATTAATTTTGTATCCTGCAACTTTACCAAATTCATTGATTAGCTCTAGTAGTTTTCTGGTAGCATCTTTAGGATTCTCTATGTATAGTATCATGTCATCTGCAAACAGTGACAGCTTTACTTCTTCTTTTCCAATTTGGATTCCTTTTATTTCCTTTTCTTCTCTGATTGCTGTGGCTAAAACTTCCAAAACTATGTTGAATAAGAGTGGTGAGAGTGGGCAACCTTGTCTTGTTCCTGATCTTAGTGGAAATGGTTTCAGTTTTTCACCATTGAGGACGATGCTGGCTGTGGGTTTGTCATATATGGCCTTTATTATGTTGAGGAAAGTTCCCTCTATGCCTACTTTCTGCAGGGTTTTTATCATAAATGGGTGTTGAATTTTGTCAAAAGCTTTCTCTGCATCTATTGAGATGATCATATGGTTTTTCTCCTTCAGTTTGTTAATATGGTGTATCACATTGATTGATTTGCGTATATTGAAGAATCCTTGCATTCCTGGAATAAACCCCACTTGATCATGGTGTATGATCCTTTTAATGTGCTGTTGGATTCTGTTTGCTAGTATTTTGTTGAGGATTTTTGCATCTATGTTCATCAGTGATATTGGCCTGTAGTTTTCTTTCTTTGTGACATCCTTGTCTGATTTTGGTATCAAGGTGATGGTGGCCTCGTAGAATGAGTTTGGGAGTGTTCCTCCCTCTGCTATATTTTGGAAGAGTTTGAGAAGGATAGGTGTTAGCTCTTCTCTAAATGCTTGATAGAATTCGCCTGTGAAGCCATCTGGTCCTGGGCTTTTGTTTGTTGGAAGATTTTTGATCACAGTTTCAATTTCAGTGCTTGTGATTGGTCTGTTCATATTTTCTATTTCTTCCTGATTCAGTCTTGGCAGGTTGTGCATTTCTAAGAATTTGTCCGTTTCTTCCAGGTTGTCCATTTTATTGGCATAGAGTTGCTTATAGTAATCTCTCATGATCTTTTGTATTTCTGCAGTGTCAGTTGTTACTTCTCCTTTTTCATTTCTAATTCTATTGATTTGAGTCTTCTCCCTTTTTTTCTTGATGAGTCTGGCTAATGGTTTATCAATTTTGTTTATCTTCTCAAAGAACCAGCTTTTAGTTTTATTGATCTTTGCTATCGTTTCCTTCATTTCTTTTTCATTTCTTTCTGATCTGATTTTTATGATTTCTTTCCTTCTGCTAACTTTGGGATGTTTTTGTTCTTCTTTCTCTAATTGCTTTAGGTGCAAGGTTAGGTTGTTTATTCGAGATATTTCCTGTTTCTTAAGGTGGGATTGTATTGCCATAAACTTCCCTCTTAGAACTGCTTTTGCTGCATCCCATAGGTTTTGGGTCGTCGTGTCTCCATTGTCATTTGTTTCTAGGTATTTTTTAATTTCCTCTTTGATTTCTTCAGTGATCACTTCGTTATTAAGTAGTGTATTGTTTAGCCTCCATGTGTTTGTATGTTTTACAGCTCTTTTCCTGTAATTGATATCTAGTCTCATAGCATTGTGGTCGGAAAAGATACTTGATACAATTTCAATTTTCTTAAATTTACCAAGGCTTGATTTCTGACCCAAGATATGATCTATCCTGGAGAATGTTCCATGAGCACTTGAGAAAAATGTGTATTCTGTTGTTTTTGGATGGAATGTCCTATAAATATCAATTAAGTCCATCTTGTTTAATGTATCATTTAAAGCTTGTGTTTCCTTATTTATTTTCATTTTGGATGACCTGTCCATTGGTGAAAGTGGGGTGTTAAAGTCCCCTACTATGATTGTGTTACTGTCGATTTCTCCTTTTATGGCTGTTAATATTTCCCTTATGTATTGAGGTGCTCCTATGTTTGGTGCATAAATATTTACAATTGTTATATCTTCTTCTTGGATTGATCCCTTGATCATTATGTAGTGTCCTTCTTTGTCTCTTCTAGTAGTCTTTATTTTAAAGTCTATTTTGTCTGATATGAGAATTGCTACTCCAGCTTTCTTTTGGTTTCCATTTGCATGGAATATCTTTTTCCATCCCCTTACTTTCAGTCTGTATGTGTCTCTAGGTCTGAAGTGGGTCTCTTGTAGACAGCATATATATGGGTCTTGTTTTTGTATCCATTCAGCCAGTCTGTGTCTTTTGGTGGGAGCATTTAGTCCATTTACATTTAAGGTAATTATTGATATGTATGTTCCTATTCCCATTTTCTTAATTGTTTTGGGTTCGTTATTGTAGTTCTTTTCCTTCTGTTGTGTTTCTTGCCTAGAGAAGTTCATTTAGCATTTGTTGTAAAGCTGGTTTGGTGGTGCTGAACTCTCTCAGCTTTTGCTTGTCTGTAAAGGTTTTAATTTCTCCATCAAATCTGAATGAGATCCTTGCTGGGTAGAGTAATCTTGGTTGCAGGTTTTTCTCCTTCATCACTTTAAGTATGTCCTGCCACTCCCTTCTGGCTTGTAGAGTTTCTGCTGAGAGATCAGCTGTTATCCTGATGGGGATTCCCTTGTGTGTTATTTGTTGTTTTTGCCTTGCTGCTTTTAATATGATTTCTTTGTGTTTAATTTTTGACAGTTTGATCAATATGTGTCTTGGTGTATTTCTCCTTGGATTTATTCTGTATGGGACTCTCTGTGCCTCCTGGACTTGATTAACTATTTCCTTTCCCATATTAGGGAAGTTTTCAACTATAATCTCTTCAAATATTTTCTCAGTCCCTTTCTTTTTCTCTTCTTCTTCTGGAACCCCTATAATTCGAATGTTGGTGCGTTTAATGTTGTCCCAGAGGTCTCTGAGACTGTCCTCTGTTCTTTTCATTCTTTTTTCTTTATTTTGCTGTGCAGCAGTTATTTCCACTATTTTATCTTCCACCTCACTTATCCGTTCTTCTGCCTCAGTTATTCTGCTATTGATCCCATCTAGAGTATTTTTTATTTCATTTATTGTGTTTTTAATTGATGCTTGAGTCGTCTTAATTCTTCTAGGTCCTTGTTAACTGTTTCTTGCATTTTGTCTATTCTATTTCCAAGATTTTGGATCATCTTTACCATCATTATTCTGAATTCTTTTTCAGATAGACTGCCTATTACCTCTTCATTTGTTAGGTCTGGTGGGTTTTTATCTTGCTCCTTCTCCTGCTGTGTGTTTTTCTGTCTTCTCATTTTGCTTATGTTACTGTGTTTGGGGTCTCCTTTTTGCAGGCTGCAGGTTCGTAGTTCCCGTTGTTTTTGGTGTCTGTCCCCAGTGGCTAAGGTTGGTTTAGTGGGTTGTGTAGGCTTCTTGGTGGAGGGGACTACTGCCTGTGTTCTGGTGGATGAGGCTGGATCTTGTCTTTCTGGTGGGCAGGTCCACGTCTGGTGGTGTGTTTTGGGGTGTTTGCGGACTTTTTATGAATTGAGGCAGCCTCTCTGCTAATGGGTGGCGTTGTGTTCCTGTCTTGCTAGTTGTTTGGCATAGGGTGTCCAGCACTGTAGCTTGCTGGTCGTTGAGTGAAGCTGGGTGCTGGTGTTGAGATGGAGATCTCTGGAAGATTTTCGCCGTTTGATATTATGTGGAGCTGGGAGGTCTCTTGTGGACCAGTGTCCTGAAGTTCGCTCTCCCACCTCAGCGGCACAGCACTGACTCCTGGCTACTCAATTTGGGATGATTTATTGTCTATTCATGTATTCCACAGATGTAGGGTACATCAAGTTGATTGTGGAGCTTTAATCCGCTGCTTCTGAGGCTGCTGGGAGAGGTTTCCCTTTCTCTTCTTTGTTCTCACAGCTCCTGGGTCTCAGCTTTGGATTTGGCCCCGCCTCTGCGTGTAGGTCGCCGGAGGGCGTCTGTTCTTCGCTCAGACAGGACAGGGTTAAAGGAGCAGCCTCTTCGGGGACTCTGGCTCACTCAGGCCGGGCGGGAGGGAGGGGCACGGAGTGCGGGGCGAGCCTGCAGCGGCAGAGGTCGGCGTGACGTTGCACCAGCCCGAGGCGCGCCGTGCGTTCTCCCAGGGAAGCCGCCCCTGGATCCCGGGACCCCGGCAGTGGCAGGCTGCACAGGCTCCCGGAAGGGCGGTGTGGACAGTGACCTGCGCTCGCACACAGGCTTCTTGGCGGCGGCAGCAGCAGCCCCAGCGTCCCACGCCCGTCTCTGGGCTCCGCGCTTTCAGCCGCGACTCGCGCCCGTCTCTGGAGCTCCTTTACGCGGCGCTCTTAATCCCCTCTCCTCGCGCACCAGGAAACCAAGAGGGAAGAAAAAGTCTCCTGCCTCTTCGGCAGCTCCAGAGTTTTCCCGGACTCCCTCCCGGCTAGCTGTGGCACATTAGCCCCCTTCAGGCTGAGTTCTCGCCACCAGCCCCAGTCCTCTCCCTGCGCTCTGACCGAAGCCCGAGCCTCAGCTCCAGTGCCGCCCGCCCCGGCGGGGGAGCAGACAAGCCTCTCGGGCTGGTGAGTGCCGCTCGGCACCGCTCCTCTGTGCGGGAATCTCTCTGCTTTGCCCTACCCAGGTATGTGGGGAGTTTCTTGCCTTTTGGGAGGTCTGGGGTCTTCTGCCAGCGTTCAGTAGGTGTTCTGTAGGAGTTGTTCCACGTGTAGCTGTATTTCTGGTGTATCTGTGGGGAGGAAGGTGATCTCCGCGTCTTACTCTTCCGCCATCTTACCCGGAAGTCAAAATTTCATTTCTTATGGCTGAGTAACATGCCATTGTATATATACACCACATCTTTATCAGTTCATTTGTTGATGGACAGTTAGGTTGCTTTTATATCTTGGCTATTGTAAATATTGCTGCTATGAATATTGGGGTGTATGTATCTTTTCAAATTAGCATTTTGGTTTCTTTTGGATATATACCCAAGAGTGGAATTGCTGGTTCATACTGCTCATGCTATTTTTGGTGTTTTGAGAAACCTCCATATTGTTTTCCACAATGGCTGCACCAATTTACATTCCCACCAACAGCGTCCTAGGGTTTTCTTTTCTCCACATCCTCACCAACATTTGTTATTTGCGTTCTTTTTGATACTAGCCGTTCTGACAGGTGTGAAGTGATAGCTCATTGTAGTTTTGATTTGCGTCTTCCTGATGATTAGTGATGTTGAGCATCTTTTCACGTGGCTGTTGGCCGTGTGTATGTCTTCTTTGGTATAATGTCTATTCAGGTCCTCTACCCATTTTTAAATTGGGTCGTTTGTTTGTTTGTTTAATTGAGGCAGCTGACTTTGTTAACAAGCCAAGAGTGGACTTCTCTCACAGGGTGGATTCACGTGATCAATGTGACCAGGCTCCCAAGAGACTGATAAAACAGAAAGCCTATTAGTTTACCTTGAAAAACACATTAATCTTACAATCATGTAACCAGTCATACACATTCTTTCCCTATAGGTAGAAGCATATGGGAAAACACATTCAAATCAAGTGATTTGCTTGGTGAGCTGGAATCAGAGAAAGAGAATGAACTGAATGATTCAAACATGTAAGCTATTGAAATAACTCTGAGCCGATCAGTAAATAGCTTTTGCCCTGAGCCTCTTATATGCTCCTACTCATTGCTCTTCCCACAGCGGGGACTCCACAGATGTCTCAGCCACTGGAGGATAAATGATGGGCATGGGGGGACTCTAGGTCCCTGTTCCAGCTGTTGCTGAAGCCCTTAGTGTTTGGTTGGTGCCTGTACCATATGGGTTATTAATGATATGGACTATCATCTCTGCTTAAGGGTACAGTCCCGAGGGCCTGAAGCCCCTACCCATCTCTACCACAGAGCCTTCTAATGTGTGGGTACCCAGCCCCTTGTACCCGAGCCTTGCCTTGGCCAAATCTGGAATAAATCCTGATGCACTCACATTCTCGGTCTCCTTTTCCTGTGTGCCCGTGATGCTCTGTCATGTCCTGACAGGCCAGTCTGTCCCTGGGGATGTTCCTGCTGTCAATCCAGACCGCTCTGGTCTGAAACCCATCCTGTCCATTTAAGGAGACTTTGGATATCTCTCCTTTGATCTGGTGCTGGCTGGCTTGGTAATTCTTCTCTCAGAGGGAAATTACATTCCCCATTTCCAGCTTCTTGGGGGATGCCTCACAGTCAAGCCCCATAGACTACCTACCCCGAGGAGTTTAATTTTCATAGAATCCAACAGAGCTAGAGCTGACAGAGACCTTAATAATCATTGAGTTCAACCCTCTTGTTTTGTAGACAAGGTTGCTGAGGACCAAAGAAAGAATGGCGGGTTGAATGATTGTTTATAATGAATGTATTATTTACTACCAGTACAAATCACAAAGACGTTAATAAACTGAGCCATACCAGAGAGCCGCTCACCTGCTTTTTTATAGCCGTATAAGCCTAGTGACTTTCCTGAACAAACAGAGGCCAGCGCCTCCACTGGGGGAGACGCTGGGGAGCAGTCAAAGGCCAGTGCAGCTCCACAGGCAATAAAGAGCCAGGAGTGGAAGTACCAACACCCACCTGACAAAGAAAGGGGAAGAATTCAAGAAAGAAGTGGTGGGGAGCTTTAGTAAATGTTTCATGAAGACAGAGTGTATAGATCATCCGATGTAACCCCTTTTTTCCAAGCAAGGAAATAAGTGATGTGATAGAAATTTGTATTGGTTTGGTCTCCCAGAATCCATTCCCTCTCTTGACAGCTGCTTCCCTAGAGGACTCACTCCCTCTAACATGGCATGTGAACCCTGGTCCCCAACTCCCATGACTGAGGCCAAAGCTCTGGATCCCCCTTCCCCCTGCCCTAGGACAGCAGCAAACCCGGCAAGGGAGTTGTCCTCCTCTTCAGAAACTCGGCCCGCCTGGTCCACCTCGCCCTGATTGGAGTGTTCCCAGCACAGCACAGTTCCTGGGCACCTGCTTCCCATCACCCAAGGTGTCAGGGTGACTGCCTGGGTCTCCAGCCTTCCCATCTTGTTGGTGTCAACAGAAAAAAAAAAAAGGCACTACCTAATAGTTGAGAATTATGTTTTATTCGGTAGACTTGCTGAGGTCTTAAGCCTGGGAGGCAGCCTCTCAGAGAGCTCTGAGGGACTGTTACAAAGAGGAGAGGGGGGAGCCGGGATGTACAGGAGCTTTTGCAACACAGACCAGGCAGTCGCGTCCTCAAAAGATCACTGTTAATTAGAGAAAACCAGACATCTCAAGTTAATGAATTTAGCGCTTTTCCAGCTTTTCTATATATGGGAAGATGCAAGGGTCTAGGCTCATTGAATCATTCCTTTGATATCACCTTAACTACCTAGCACCAGTCTTACTTTTCTTCATCCCGAATCCCCTCCGGGTGCACAGTGCTGGTGGCTGCAGTGGTTGATGCTTGGTGGCCGCAACATCCTTTGTTTACTGATATGGACCTTTTTCGTCCACATTGGTGTGCTCTCAACAGCATCTTGTCCAATTCCCGTGTTGCTCAAGTGAGCCTGCATTGCTTCTGTGGCTGACACCCTAAAACCTCCAACCAAAGTCACTCACCCAGAGGCAGAGTCAAACCTAGGTCTCTCCTGAATCTTAGACAGGACACTGTTATGGGCTGAACTGTGTCCTTCCAAATCCATATGCGGACGTCCTAACCCCTAGGATCTCAGAACGAGACTGAATTTGGAGACAAGGTCTTTACAGAGGTAATGAAAGTTAAATGAGGTCACGTGGGTGGGCCCTACTCCAATAGGACTGGTGTGTTTATAAGAGGAAGTTTGGATGAAGAATGTCACCTGCCCTATCAATAAACAAAGATGTTGCAGCCATCAAGCCTGCAGCCACTGCAGCCACCAGAACTGTGCACCCTGAAGGGATTCAGGATGTTGTTTTCTCCAACACTGGCCCTAGATAGTTAAGGTGCATATCAGAGGAATGATTTCAGTGAGCCCAGACTCTTGCATCTTCCCATATATAGACAGGTGTTAAATTCATTAACTTAAGATGCCTTTTCCCCCTTAATTAACAGTAATCTTTAGATGTTCTGACTACCTGGTTTGTGTTGCAAAAAATTCTATACAATCCGGCCCCTCAGAGCTATCCGAGATGAAGCCTCCCTGGCTTCAGTCCTCAGCAAGTCCGCCAAATAAAACATAATTCTCAGCTTTTAGCTTGTGCATTTTTTTTTCAGTCAACAGAGGCGATTAGGACACAGTCATGAACAAGAGGGAAGACCATGTGAGCACATACTGAGAAGGCAGCTATCCACAAACCAAGGAGAGAGGCCAGGAGAACCCAACCCTGTCAACACCCTGATCTTAAATCAAACCTCTGTTGTTTAAGGCACCAGGGCCATGGTGCTTTGAACAGGCAGCCCTAGCAGACTAAGAAAGGACTTCCCGCCACCGTGAGGCCCCTCGTTTGGGCCATTATGCCAGATTCATCACACCGGATAGTCCTGGAGAAGCTCAGAGTAGCAGGCTGTCCTTAGAACTAAATTTCCTGGACAGGCTTCAAAAAAGCATTCTCCCTGGTGATACAGAAACTGAGAGCCACCAAAAAAAAAAAAAAAAAAGCAAAAACAAAAAAACACCCTGGCCTCAAAGTGGGTCTTTCTGGGCCTTCATGTCCTTAGTAATGGACAGTGTCCAGGCAAGCAGGAGAGATGGCTCCTGGGAGAGGACTGTACCATTTCCTAATAAATAATTGAGAATTTAAGGCCCAAGCTGACAAGGAATTTTATCTTGTTCACCCAGCATCAGCAAGGAGGAGGGGAAGCAAGCAGAGGCTTGATTCTGATATTGGATCGGAAGGAGAGGGGGACGATCTGCAGGAAAGACCCCCTTTCTCCCTCCCACCCTCCCCTCCGTGAGCACCACTCTGAGCAAAGCATCACCAGTGCCTCTGCTGCAGGCAGATACTTGCAGAAGGCTCTCAGGGAAGAGAGTCCTGCCGTTCCCTCTGGAGGGTCAGAGGGGAGAGCTTAGGGCTCAGGAAATGGAGGCCAAAGGGCTGAATATTAACGGCGGCCATCATCACCCACTCCTCACGTAATGGAAGAGCCCATCGAGGGTCAGGCTGGGGCCGCCTCCCCCAGCAAAGCCATCTCCCGGAACACAGAGTGGGCGGTGACAAGCTGTTTATCTTCCATGACCCTTAAATCATTATCCACCCAAAGCCGGCAGAGGAACCAAACCACTGACTCCGGATGAGAAGGCTGCCTTATCTTCCTGGCAAATGCAAATATGCATGACTGCAGGCTCTGTGTTATGAGCTGAATTGGTGCCCCCCGTCCTCAAGAAAGATAGATTGGAGCCCTAACTCTTGGTACATCAGAATGTGACCTTATTTGGAAATCAGGTCTTTACAGAAGTAATCAAGGTAAAATGAGGTCCTTAGCGTAGACCCTAATCCAATATGACTTGTGTCTTTAAGGGAAGGGGACATTTGGACACAGAGACACACATAGGGAGATCGCCACGAGGAGATGAAGGCAGAGGTGGGAGTGAGGTTCCACAGATAAGGAACATCGAAGATTCCCAGCAAACAGCAGAAGCTGGGTGGCGGCCTGGAACACATTCTCCCTCCCAGACCATGGAAGGAACCAAACCAGCCAACATCTTGATCTCAGACTTCCGGCCTCCACAGCTGGGAAACAGGACATTTCTTTTAAGCCACCCAGTTTGCAGTACTTGTTACAGCAGCTCTAGGAAACTAATATCCACAGGAAAACCCCAGCCCACTGAGGGGAGAAAAAGTGGTCCCATCTCATCGCAGGATAATCATTCACACTAATGGCTGGAGGAGAGAGAGGCCGAGTCATTCCTTCCATTACGGGTTTGCCTGGTCACATGACCTCAACCTAGTGGAGGTCCCAAATCAAAGTTATTCTTCAAAGTGGCATTTCCTCTTTTGAAGAGGGCCTTCCAGCCCCAGGCCACAGGAGCAGCCCCACTGGCTGAATGGGGATTATAGGTGGTGTCAGGAAGTAAGGAGTCTGCTTCCCAAGGTGGTCGTGGCCTCCCTGGAAGGGTTGCCCGATTCAGCAAATAAACATATGAGATACCCAGTCAAACATGAATCTCAGATGAATGAAGAATAATTTTTTTATTGTACGTACATCCCAAATATTTGGGATGAAATACCTCTGTGTTTTTCCTGGCAGCCCTACCCTGGTCCCACTGGTTCATCCTCCGTGTCCGTTCTCCTCTCATCCCTAGTGGAGGAGGGTGGTCCTTCGACA
The DNA here is from genome assembly GCF_025265405.1 of Mesoplodon densirostris. Classification (NCBI taxonomy): domain Eukaryota; kingdom Metazoa; phylum Chordata; class Mammalia; order Artiodactyla; family Ziphiidae; genus Mesoplodon; species Mesoplodon densirostris. The sequence continues at coordinate 234,823,399 of NC_082661.1, forward strand.
CATCAGTGCATCAAGGTGAAGAAGGTGAGATGAAGTGTCAGCAAGAGGTAAGTTGGTGTGTCTCCTGGCTGCTCCCCAGCAGAGGCATGGCCTCTACCTCTGACTGGAGGAGGGGAGGTGAAGGCTCCACCACCGTGAGGATCCACCAGCAAGGCCAGCAAGAACAGCCTTCACTAGATGGGGCTCCAACCCAGGGGTGAGCGGAGGGCCAGGAAAGAAAAAGAGAACAAAGCCAGAAGGAAAGGGGCTTCTGGGCACCTATCCAATGACTGTGGGATCACAAGGTCACCTTATTAGCCAACTTTTGAACTGTGCTCTGGACTTACAAGTTTGCATGATCATGTATTATTTTTAAGTGTGTGAACTTTCTGGTGAGCTCCGCATCTGTGCATTTGGGGATGCCCAAACTTGCCTGGGCTTTGTTTGTTCCTGAGCATGAGGTTGGGAAGCCTCCCAATAGACTCTGCACCCTGTGCTCTGCCTGACACGTGTGCTGATGGTCAGTGGACATCCATCAGGCAACGAAGGAACAGTGGTCACTGCAAGAGAGAATTCAGCCACTCCCTCCCTGGAAATAAGAAGCCAGGGTTCAACCCCGAGGGTCTCCCTTATCCCAGACACTTTGGAATCATCAGCCTGCTGAGTGCCGAGAGCCTGGCTTATAGAGGTTGCCAATGTCCTGGTAAGGGATGTGAGCCTCAGGTGTGAGCAAGGCTCGGCCTGGGAAGCGGGACTTGTTCATGGTTAATTAAGGTTTTCGTGGACATCAATATCAGCGTAGCTGGAGGAGAGTCTGACTTGCAAGCCCAAATGTCCAAGACTTTTCTTATAGGCCAGAGAAAGCAAACTGGTGGGCCTCTGGTGGCCAACCAAACCGCAGGAGGTTTGAAATCCAAACACACTGCCTAGGTGATCATTTCTCTTGTAATTTTTTAGAAGTTGAACTTGGAGCAATTGATCTGGTGCCTGCTGCCCATGACAGAGAATGTCATCCTACTTCAGAGACAGTACACATGCGGAGGGCAACAATTAGGAAGGAAAGGAGGAAGGAGGGAAGAAAGGAAACAAGGAGAAGAGAATTGGATGGAAATTTAATCTGGCCAATGTCCAAACCTGGCTTCTTCCGTGAAGTGCCCTGACTGGGTACGGAATTCAGTGCAAGCCTTTTCAAACTGGCTAGTTTCTTTTCAGAGGACAGAAACTAGCTTAGTTGCCCCTTAAAACATAGGGAAGGGGCTTGGGTGAGGAAGGGGATAGGACCGTTAGAGCTGGTAACATGCGAATAGCTTCCCTTCTGAGGTTCACAGAGCTCTTTGAACCCATTGTTCCCCTGTTCAAATCCCAGTGCCACAGAAACAGGTGTAATTACTAAATCCACATTGATTGGGTGGAAGGAGTCCGAAAACATTTATAGAGCACCTATTAGGTATGAGCAGGCACCCTGCTGGGCCCCAGGGACACAGAGGCAAGTGCTGTAAAGACCCTCGTCTCAAGGCCCTCCCAGCACAGAGGGTTGCACATTTCATAAGACAGCATGTTCACCTGTGCACAGGGACTGCTCTACGGGCACATGAAGGGCACCTGACACAGCCTGGGGACAGGTGGGGAGGCCATGATGCAATCCACAGAATCCACGCCCCTTCACCTCTTTGACACTTACGGCAAAGATGTCAGCGCCGTAAGCATCCTGCCATTTCCAGCTTAATCTGCCATATCCCTCTGTTCTGGCCATGTCAGTGGTAAGGGGCCAATAGTGACTAATTGACATCAGGCTTCTCTTCACGTGGTGTGTGTTATTACACCACAGAACCCCTGTGCACTGTATGTGCTTGACCGTGTTAACAAAACATAGTGTGAGGTTCCTGACCTCTCCTCACTTCCCATTTCCTTGATCCACTGTCATTGGTGGGTGAGGTGGGATTGTTCTTCCTTTTTATTTCCATAGAAACCTGTAACATGTCTCATGAAATTTCATTCATTCATTCATCCAGTAGTCAATAAACATCCATCTGAAGCATCCATGTTCCTAACATTGTGCTGGTGCCAAGGATACGATGATGGGAAAGGTAGGTGTGGGCCTGCTTCCTGGGGTTTATAGCGGCTCTCAAACTCAGCCGTGCACACAGTTACCTAAGTAAGGAACCTGTTCAAAAATGCTCATGCTCTTAGTTAAAACTGCCGAGACATGGAAACAACCTAAGTGTCCATTGACAGATGAATGGATAAAGAAGATGTGGTGCATATATACAATGGAATATTACTCAGCCATGAAAGAACAAAATTTTGCTATTTGTAGCAACATGAATGGACTTGGAGGGCATTATGATAAGTGAAATAAGTCAGACAGAGAAAGATAAATACTGTACGATATCATTTTTATGTGGAATCTAAAAAAAATACAACAAACTAGTGAATATAACAAAAAAGCAGACTCACAAATATAAAGAACAAACTAGTGGTTAGCACTGTGGGGGAGAGTGGGAGGTACAAAGTGTTGGATGTAAGATAGGCTCAAGGATGTATTGTACAGCATGGGGAACGTAGCCAGTATTTTGTAATAACTGTAAATAAAAAGTAACCTTTAAAAGTTGTATAAAAATAAAAAATTTAAAACAAACAAACAGATAAAAAATGCACATGCTCATCCTGATCTTGAGGGAAATTTGACAAAAATATCCCGAACAAAGGATAGACCAGTGCACAGTGTGAGGGTGATGAGCCCTGCCATCTAGCAAGGGTTGCATGAAGGTTCTGCGGTTGATTCCGGGGAGCCCGGGTCTGCAGGCATGTGGCAATGGAGAGGAGCCACCCACTTCAGAGGCGTCCCAGCTGGAAGGTCCAGGAAGGTAAAGGAGCATGAGAAACGCAGCCGCCTATGTGAAAACTCCTTAGTACTTTTGCCTGATTATTATTCCATTTTGTCTAATTGCATCTTAAAATGCACAGTGTGGGAAAAAATGCCAAATCTTTTAATAAATTAAAAGCAGGTCTGCTTTTTAATGTGCGGCAGGTTTTTAAAAAGTCCTGCTGAGGGCACGCTGCCCAGACAGACATGGTCTTTGCAGATGAAGGTAATTAGCGAACACCTTCACCTCTGGAGTTGGGAGGGAGGGTGCGGGCGCTTGCTTGCTGTAGTCACCTCTTCCTGATCAGGAGGCAACCGCATCTTACAAAGGATGCCTGACGATTCAGACACTATTTTCTCTGGCAGCTAATCAGGAGGCAGAGTGTGTTCAGGAACTGAAAGCTGGTGGGACCCCGGGATGCAGCTTTTCTTGGCTCTGAGACTGAGAGATTGTGTCTGATGTTTCCTCCGACGGGCCATAGTCAGGGACACTCGGAGGCCCAGCAGAGCGGGATTCGGGGCAGAAGAGGTGGGCAGCTCTCCCAGTTACCAGTCTACGAAGGGCGCTAAGAGATCACTGGGATCAATCAGAAACATGGAGCCATTAGCTCAGGCTTCCACGCATGACTCCTGATACAATTGGCAAAATGCAGACTTCAGTCAAATTACACCTCCTCCGGAGTGAAACCTAAAATACATTCCTATATATATTGATGTATATGTATAACTGAATCACTTTACTGTACACCTGAAACGAACACATTGTACATCACCTATACTTCAATTTTTTAATTTCAAAAATTAAAAAAAAAATTCCTGAAGGGCACAGAAAGATTTGGTGGCTTTAGAGCCTGGAATCTGGAGCCAAGCTGCCCGGGTTCAAATCCAGATTCTGCTACTTACCCGTGTGAGACCCGAGGCAAGTCCTCTGTGTTCCTGTTTCCTCATCTATAAAATGAGGATTGCAATAGTGCCAGTTTTGAGGATTATGTGGGCACACGTGAAGCACTTAGAACCCAGCCTGGCACGTAGCAGTCACCATAGCAGGATTAGCTCTTTCTTATTTTTGTAACTAGCTCAAGCAAGTTGCCTGGTGCTCTTTGAGTCTGCACCTCTATCTGAGACCAGCCAGCTGAATGTTTCTTCAAGGCGGAGGCTCCATTAGCTGAAACTCTGAAAGTCAGTCCTGCATAAGGGGTATTTATTATGTATAAGCAATTAATTTTACTCACTTAAAAATGTAATCCCCATAGTATGTTTCTAAAGAAACCATCTGATTTAGGAACTACAAAAGCAATCTGAACAAAATCAAACATTACTGAAAAGTTTTGCCCGTGTGAAATCCCCACTCTACCACCATCCCATCCATGGGGTTACGGTTACCATCCACAGCTCAGCATTAGACAAAGTGGGATTGAGAACAGTCAAGGCCTAGTTACAATTCACCCTGAGATGTTTATATTTCCTTTTAAATTACATTATCATACACTTAGTTAAAATCTATTGTCTGCAGTGTACTTGTGGGTGACTGATCTGTCATTATACTGTTATCGAGCAGTTAATTCTTCTACTTTATTTGTTTTAATTTGTTTTTGGGTTTTTTTTGTCTTTTGGTTTTGGCGGTACGCAGGCCTCTCACTGCTGTGGTCCCTCCCGTCATGGAGCACAGGCTCCGGACGCGCAGGCTCAGCGGCCATGGCTCACGGGCCCAGCCACTCCATGGGATGTGGGATCTTCCTGCACTGGGGCATGAACCCGCGTCCCCTGCATAGGCAGGCAGTCTCTCAACCACTGAGCCACCAGGGAAGCCCTATTTCAGTTTTAAAACATAGGTTAATTTAAAATTTTTTCACTTTATCGGAGATACATGACTATTTTCAAGAATGTGCAAAATATAGAATTGTGTAAGACCAGAAAAATCACCTACAGTCTCACAACCCAGAGGCAAAGACAGTTAATCATTGGTATATTTCCTTCCAGCATGTTTTCCTTTTCTGAACATATTTATTTATGTACACAGTTGGAATTGTGCTGCTTTTTGGCCTGACTCAGCCCCTATCCTTATATGTATAGCAAGCATCTTTTTTTCTGCACTGCATCAGTGCAGGTCCTCCAGGAAACAGGCTTCCCTCTAACCTCCTGGTTAACTGGTGAAGGGACCTAGACCGAGCACCCAGAAGAGGTCCTCCTGCTAAGCCTGCAGGATGAGGAGGGGGATGGGGGCGGCAGTCCTGGACCTGGAGGGGAGAGGGTGGGAGAGGGAGGGGAGGTGCTGCCCGACACAGTCGATGCCTTAAGTAGAGAAGCAACCCAGGCACCAGAACCCTGCCTTCATGTGCCTCCTGCTGTGTCTCCCACTGGACAAACCCAGAGGGAGGTCAAGGGCAGGCAGCCTGGATGCTGCAGAGTGATCTGGAAGGCAAAGGAAGAGAATCCATGATTCATATCATCATATATGCTTTAAGTACACTTTTTTAAAAAAGACTGCCTAGTATTCCTCTACAGGGAAGTACCATAAATTATTTAACACAGTCCCTGTGGATTCTTTCTGATTTTTTTTTACCATTATAACTAGCACTGCAGTAAACATTCTTATACATACATTTTTTGGCTGCATCTCTGATTATTTTCTCAGGATAAACCCCCAGGGGTGGAATTACTGAGTCAGGGGAATCTATATGTTTAAGGCTTTTTATATATATTGCCAAATAGCCCTCCCAAAGGCCATTACACCAGTTTAAATTCCCACATACAATGCAATGGGGAGAACCTGCTAGTTAGTCTAGGATGTGGTGTCTAAAAGCACCACCTTCGCCTGGAGACCTGGTGTTAGCTGTCTGGGTAAGAGGAGATGCCAGGAGGAAGAAGCAACCCCACCTGGCCTGCCCTGGAGACCATGTTTGTGAAAGGTCACGCCTCCTGAGCTGGGAAAACTGACCTGTTGTCAAAACAGGAGAAGGCTTCAGAATCAGTTCACTTGAGGGTCAGCTGGGTGTCTGAGAGAAGGAAGGGAGGTGATGGCCATTGACTTGGAGTTTTGTTTCATTCGACCTCATTTACCTCTCGCCAAACGTGTAGTAAACAATGTGGAAGGTCATATAAGGTGCTATGAGGGGTTATCTCCTTGGGGAACAGTTCCACCCGGCCAACAGAAGGTCAAGTCTGGAGCGGGGTGCAAATGAGAAACCAGGACATTTAGGACATGAAGGTGAGAGAAGGAAAAGGAGGGTGAACCAGAGCTGGGGCTGTGAACCCATGAAGCTCTTCTCCTATAATTACTGTCCCCATGTGAGTCCCTAACTCTAAGGGGCACAGAGCAGGGATGGTGGTCCCTCACTGAGGAAGCCCCGGGCTGGATTCTATTTTGCTTCCTCCAAAGGAATAAACAAGTGCCTGAGGGGCCAGAGACCACCCTCCCCTTCATGCATCAAGGAAAGGGGATGGAGGGACCTCCCTGGCGATCCAGGGGTTAAGACTTCGCCTTCCAGTGCAGGGGGTGAGGGTTCCATCCCTGGTAGTGGAGCTAAGATCCCACATGCCTCGCAGCCAAAAAACTGAAACATAAAACAAAAGCAACATTGTAACAAATTCAATAAAGACTTTAAAACATAGTCCACATCCAAAAAAAAAAAATCTTAAAAAAAAAAAAAAAGGAAAGGGTATGGAAGTTCAAGGGTCCCGCCAGATAAACAACAGGATCATAGTAGTGTAAGTGAGGCTGCCTGCATTTGTTCCTTGGCAGATAAATAACATGAATATTTGATGGGTGATTTATAAATTAAATACAGAGAAACAATAGGCCAAATCCAAGTGGGCATAGACATATAGGTCTATGGTTTATTATTGATTGGGAAAAACAGTAATATTAATGATGGCCAACTTTCAGAGCATCCTCTGCCTGTGGTGCTAGGAAATTTACAGACAGTAAGTCATTTCATCCTCTTGACACCGGGAGATGACTAAGGTAACCTATCCCGTCCCCGCCAGGTCCCTCGTCCTGGAGTTGCTCCTGACTGTTCCTTCCGATCTGACCCCTGCCCCCCACAGGAGGCACGTGGGAAGAGCTGCAGTGAAAAACAGGGCCCTGCCCTGATTGCCAGTTGGATGCTTGTGCATTCTCTCATTCAACTAGCAAATATCTGTGAGCCCAAACATGTTCTAGAAACGGTGGGTACAGCAATCAACAAAACAGACAGAATCCCTGCTCTCAGGAAGCTATGCCACTGGGAGGGATAGAGAGATGATATATCTTCTTTTGGCCTTAGGCTTTTTGTACTTGGGGTTCCCTTGACTGCGAGGCTTTTTCCTGGGTATCTGACTCAGCAGCTCTCTTGCTGCATTCAGACCTCTGGTCAGCGTTGCTGGTCCTCTGAGCAGTCTTCCTTGCCCACCCTACCTGAAATAGAGCCCATTCAACTTTCTACCCCTTCGTTGTACTTTTCTCTTCTCACCATCTGATATATATACATACGTGTATTTATGTATAAACATTTGTTTGTTTATTCTCTGTCGTTCCCACCAAAGAGATGACATTCTGAGTTCCTTGCAGGAGGGTGACTTTTACACAGTGTTTGCCTCTCGGGTCCAGTGAAACCCATTTCCCAGGTCCTGAGTATCTCTTAACTGTACCACATTGGGTCAAGGTTCTTGGTTGCAAGCAACAGAAACGGTCCGACTAACTTGGGTGAAAGACCAATTCACTGCGAGATAGAAAGGCTAGAGGGCCAGGCCAGGCCTGGGAAATATACAGAAAGCAAAGGAGCCCAGGAAACTGGAGCCAGATCTGAGAAGCTCTTGTACGGAAAGAAGTGGTTAGGACACTGCACTAAGTATCACTACACTGGATACTTGATGCTGCCGACTCTAGGCTTTCCATAACGGCCAATAATTTATAAACGGCACCCGTTTCTTTCTGCCTCTCCTGCAAGATTCAGAGTCCCCTGTGACTGACTGAGCCTGAGTCACCGCCCCACCCTTGCATCCATCACCCCAGCTGCAGCTTTCATAGTGGGAGGCTGTGCATTGAGACCCTCTAAGATAACACACGTGGGAGAATTCCTCCAGATTGACAGAGGCACGGGCTGCTGGAAGGCCCGCACTCTCCATAAATAGCTACAACACTACTATGTATGAAGTAGATGGCTGGTGAGGGCCTACTGTATAGCACAGAGGTAAAAGAAAAAAAGAAGGTACAACCTGTTTGCAGGACATATATTAAGCTAACCTTAAAAATGCATTCCAGTATACATTAGGTGCAGACAAATACTGTTCGATTCCACTTATACGAGGTACCTAGAATAGTCTAGGTACCTAGTCTAATTCATAGAATCAGGAAGTACACTGGTAGATGCCAGGGGCCCGAGGTGCGGGGTGGGGAATGGGGAGTTAGTGTTTAATGGGGACAGGGTTGCAGTTTAGGAAGGTGAAAAATTCGGGAGATGGATGATGGAGAGAGCTGCACAACAAGGTGAATGTACTTAGTGTCACTGAACCGTACAGTTAAATATGGTTAAAATAGTATGTTTTCTGTTATGTGACTTTTACCACAATAAAAACAATTTTTTTTTAAACATCAAACAAACAAACAAATAGCTACAGCATGTATCAGTGGAAGTGGCCTCCCCCAGAACGGTGGTGGAGACTCATCGACCTCCCCTGGTAACAAGTGACTTATCCACAGGCCCCAAATCTGGACTCTGGATGTTTCTCCTTCCAGGAGCTGGTCAAAGCCAGGGCGTATGTTTTTAAAACACACACAGGTGGCTCTGGCAGCCTCTTGGCGCCTCGACCTAGGGGGTCAGGGAGGGCAGTCCTGGGAGGTGGGGCTGGGCTGGGCTGCTCCGGGGAGACTTTCCCACTGCGGGCGGTCGAGTTCCTGCTGTCCCCGAACCAAGATAATCGGGCCTCCTAGGGCATTGTCGCATCCGCTGTGGGACTTTTTCCGTTTGACAGCCTCTCCTGAGGAAAGATCAATTAACCCCATCTGTCTTCGAAAGGACAGACTTTTTTCTTCTGAGGAACATAAAAGGGACCGTGGAAACTGACACGTCCCTTGGTTTATTATTCATGCACCTCTATCAGGGTCCCGGAAGAACAGTGCTTCCTGGTCACCCCCAGGCTGGTCCCAAAAACCAGGCTCAAGAACAGTCTAGAAACCACCAAGCCAGTGCTTGCCCTCTGGGGTAAGCTGCGCTGGACCGTGCTGAAGGAGGACCTGGTATGGGACTCACAAGTGCCTCTCGATGTACAAACTAGTGACTCCTCAGCACCCCCACAACGAGGACACATGCCAGGATTTCTGGCTTCCGAGGGAAATCGCATTACAAACACCCACGAGAGATCTCAGGTTTGGGGTCCCCGTAGGCTCCAGAGTCCATCTCCTGCTTCCCAGACAGGAGGCCCTTTCCCCATCCCCAAACAGGGGGCCTCCATCCTATTTTTGAAAGCTCTCCAGAAAATACACTTGGGCCACACTTCCTCACCACCCACTCGCCTTCACCGGCTTCTGAGCTGCTTTCCGCCCCATCTCTCCCTTCTCCTGATGGAGCCTCAGGAAGCACCCGGGGACCTCCTCCTTGGCAACCATGGTCCAGTCCTAATCCTCAACCGGTTCAGCATTTGTCAGGAAATCTCTTGGCTTCTGGGACAGGAAACCTTCCTCTCTTCTTAACGTGCCCATCTCCTCAGGGATCTGAGCTTCTGAGCTTAGCTGCCCACCCCCTGTTGTCCCTTTACTATCCCCCTTGCTCTGGGGCCTCACCTGACTCCTCCACATGGATGGTCCTTACATCCACTCTCTCTTGTCAACACCCCCCGATGCCATTCCCCCGAGGGCCGTCTCGTCCCAGGCGCCTCTCCTGGACGTCCAGATATTCCAGGCTGAACTGGTCCTTTGCTGCTCTAGATCTGTTCCTCCCTTCGCATCCCCCTGTCTCAATGGCACCACCACCCTTCCGGTATCCACTCTCCAATCTTAACATTATCTCTCACCTACCTATTGGCCTCACCTCCCAAATCCGACCAGGTGCCAGATTCTCTCTTTGCAATATCTCTGTCCAGTCCCATCAAGTGTTTACTTTCTACCCTTTTCCAAACCATTGCCAAAATCCTCACTGATCCAGCTCTATCCTCTCCCACGCCCACACCCCTCTGCCCACAATCGACATAGTGTGCTCCTTCAGGGGTACTTTTCTTAAAGTCCAATCAAGAAGACAGAATCTTGTCACTCCCCTGCTCTAGAACCTTCAATGGCTCCCATTGCTGTTGCAATGGGTATTTCTACCCAACTCCTAAGCCTGACGTCCCACACTTCATAATTCAAGTCTCTCCAGATCCATGTCTCATCACTTCCCCTTTAGCATACTTTTTTGCAATTTAACTCAAATTCCCATTCATCTCTGAATACCTTGTGTCCTCATATCTCTGGGCTTCTGCTCAAGCTGAACCTTTCTCATGTAATGCCTATTTTCTTCCTATTTGCATTCATCAAAATCCTACCTTCCCTTCAAGGCTCATCTCAAATGCTACTTCTTCCCAGAAGCCTTCCTGGGTTTCCCCAGCCAGGAGTGCTTTCCCTTCCCTGTGCTCCCTGGGTTCCCTGGGTTCCTCTCACCACACTCATCACCCACGACCTCACATCACATCATTTTGAGTACGTGCCTCATTGCTTCCACTACCCTTTGGGCAGGGATTGTATCCTTCCAGAAGTATAATTTGCTCACGGTTGATGTTTGTTGAATTAAGTCATCAGGCTAGATAACCATACATTTGCTTACTTTTCACGGTTTGAAAACACACATCCAAAGGAGAGTCTACTTATCAAAGGCAGGAATATGGAAACACGTTCTGCTCACATCCATAAATGCAAATCAAAAAAAAGTAGAACAAAACCCAGCACTTGAGTGACTAGGAGCATTGCTGGATAGACCTTAATTAATCTTATGGAAAATATTCAGGGGACTTAACAAGCCTGGGAAAGGAGGAGGGGGCAGGTGAGACGGAGCCAGAGCCGTTGCTGTGAAGAAACGCTTTCTTCCTGTAACCGTATCTCCCGGGGCCGGGCCAGGAGCTCTGCTTAATCTCCCTCTCTGTGGTCACCCAGGATATGATTACTGGCATCAGATGCAAGCACATGTTTCTGTTCCATTAATCTGAGAGAGTTTAAGAGGCTGGAAGAGGAGCCACAAGGGCATTGCTGTGTTGGTTAGTTACCACCTCAAAGAGGAGCATGAGAGAGGGGGAGAGGAAGGATCTAGCAGATGGGCTGGGAGGGAGGCCTGACGGAAGCAAAGGGAGATGAGAAAACCATGCAGAGAACAAGTTCCTGTAGTGCAGAGTCTGATCCCTTTCAGCTGTTACACCGTGAGGCCTGAAAGAGGGATGGACACACGTACACACACATGGACACATACACATGCGCCCACAGTCACCCCCAAAGCAACCGATAGATGCAGAGCTTCTGCACCTTGAGGTCTGGTAATCGGCCTGACACCCCCTGGTGAGCATCACTGCTCAACGTGTACAGTTACCCACGTGACGTAAGTCTGTCTCACACACGGTAACCGCCTCAGTGGGTCCTGCAGCACAGTAATGAAGATGTGAACAGCTGAAACGCGATGTCAGATGGCAGTGGTAACATCTGAAAGCCATTCTTTGCGGCTCAGCATATTTTGTTCCAGGTACCAGAGCTGCACAAAGGCTCACCGCCTTTTCGTGTCTGCCATGCAGCATCTCTACTCGGCTTGGCGGGGGGCCAGGTGATGTTTGCCTTGCCAGCAGGTTTCTGCTGTAGAAAGCTCCGGAAGCCTTTCCTCTGTCATCTGTTGGGGAAGTGGAGGACCGTAGGAGCTTTAAGCACACACCTTATTCCTGCAGGGCGGGCTCTTAAAGGACCCCTTTCCCCTCTGTCCTACCAAGCTGTCTTGGCCAGACATTTTGAAGCGTGGCCAGAAAGGGCCAAACCTTTTTAGCCAAGTCAGGGCTTAGGGGCCGTTGGAAAGATTAGCCGTGGTAGAGGCAGAAGCAGCGATTCAGGTCCTTCAGCTGTGACTCTCCTTTCTTCTAACCTGTGACTACTCCACCCTTCTTTTCTCTCTTCCTCCTTATTGCTACGTCCCTAGAACCTCAGCAGTACAAACACACAATTGCTCAAAGTACAGGGCTTCAAACTGCAGGTCCCACTTTCAGTTGTAGCTAGTTACCTAGCAGTTAAATGGAATCAGTGCATGAGGAAAAGTTTATAAATGCAAAGGGAGAGGGGCTTCACGGAGCAAGCAAGGTTATGCTTAACCCCAAGGAAGCGGGGCCATTCAGCGCTGTGGGCAGACTGACCTTCCTGCTGTCTTCATCCTACCTGCTGGGCCTCCGCTCAGCAGCCTGTGTGCATCTGTTGCCTGGTGCTCCAGCTGCCTTCCTGCCAGGCTCCATGGCGTGGGTGGAGAGGATAAAGTGACTGTTAACAGCAGGGTCTTAACTCCTGGCCTGGCCCCTGAAAGCACAGGCTGCAAAACGGTTTACGCTGATCAAAACACCCCTCTGGTGGCTTTGGGATGCTTTCACGTACACTGAGGGTTTGCCTCCAGGAGCTAGGAGGAGACAGCTTGAACTTCACTTTGGGTTTGGAGACTGGTGGTGGTGACACCCACAGTGGCAGGTCGCGGGTGCATCAGAAGGCTGCTCCGAATCCCCCAGATCCGTGTACCACAGGAGCGGGTATGGGGGGATCTCAGCTCCCACTGGGCACTGGTCAGAAGGCAACTTGCAAGCATTAGCGAGGGGAGCAGTGCTGGGACCAGAAACCTGCCCACCCCCGAGAAGCCCATCCAGTGTCTGCTCTGCAGGGAGGTTATCTGACCCTGAGCCCTTTGGATCCCACATTTTTCCACCCAGAAAACAGCACCCAATCTTCATTGGCGGTAGACATCAGATCACTTGGGGACCTAGTTTGGTTAACCATTTTACTTTATTTTATTTACTTATTTAGTTTGGCTGCATTGGGTCTTTGTTGCTGCATGCGGGCTTTCTCTAGTTGCGGCGATCGGGGGATACTCTTCATTGTGGTTCGCAGGCCTCTCATTGTGGTGGCTTCTCTGGCTGCGGAGCACGGGCTCTAGGCGCACGGGCTTCAGTAGTTGTGGCACGTGGGCTCAGCAGTCCTGGCTCATGGGCTCTAGAGCGCAGGCTCAGTAGTTGTGGCACACGGGCTTAGTTGCTCCACGGCACGTGGGATCTTCCTGGACCAGGACTCGAACCCGTGTCCCCTGCAATGGCGAGCAGATTCTTAACCACTGTGCCACCAGGGAAGCCCTGGTTAACCATTTTAGGTTTCTTTCAGGTTTACAATGTATTGGATGTAATTTATATACAGTGAAATTCAATCTTTTTAGTGTACAGCTCTATCTGTTTTAACAAAAGCTTATGGCCATGTAACTACCACAATCAAGATATAAAACATTTCCATCATCCCCAAAATTTCCCTCAGGCCCCTTTGAGGTCAACCCTGATGGCTCAGCCCCAGGCCCTGGCAACCACCAATCTGGTATGTCTCCATAGTTTTGCCTTTTCCAGAATGTCATAGAGTTGGAATCATACAGCCTTTTGGATCTGACTTCTTTCACTTAGCGTGATTCACTTTGAATAGACACAAGCTGCACACATCCGTAGCTTGTTCCTTTGTATTGCTGAAAAGTATTCAAATGTGTGGATGTGCCACATTTTATTTATCCATTAAATAAATGTTGAAGGACATTTGGGTTATTTCCAATTTTTTGGTGATTACTAATAAAGTTGCTATAAACATTCAAATGTTGGTTTTTATGTGACCATGAGTTTTCATTTTTCTCTGATCAAGACCTAAGAGTGAGATTGTTGAGTCCTCTAGTAAGTGTATGCTTACCTTTAAAAGAAACCACCACACTGTTTTGCAAAATGGCTCAATCATTTCACTCCTACCAGCCCTGAAGAGAATTCCAGGTTTTCCACACACACACACCAGCACTTATTATCATTGGGTTTTCTTTTCTTTCAGTCATTCTCATCGATATGTAGTTGTAGCTCACTGTGGTTTTAATTTACCTTTCCATAATGACCAATCTTTTCACGTGCTTCTTGACCATCCATATAGCTTCTTTCGTGACATATCTATTAAAATTTTTTGCCCATATTTTATGAAGTTATTTGTGTTCTTATCATTCAGTTGTGAGAATTCTATATTCTTTTTTTGATTGAGATACAATTAACAAATAACTTTATATTGGTTTCACATGCACAACATAATGATTCAATATATGTAAATATATAAATGATCACAATAAGTCTAGTTGACATCCATATTCTAACATCTATATATTCTACATATAAGCCATTCATCAGAAATGTGTTTTGCAAATATTTCTCCCAGTCTGTGTTTGATATTAATATAGTCACTTTAGCTTTCTCTTGATTAACGTTTACGTGGTATGTCCTCTTCTGTCCTTTCAGTTTTAACCTACCTAAATCTTCATATTTAAAGTGGATTTCTTATAAAAAGCGTCTAGTTGGATACTGCTTTTTCATACAATTCAACAATTTGTCTTTAATTGATGTATTTAGTCATTTACATTTAATGCAATTATTAATATATTTGAACTTAAATCTATCATTCTGATACTTTTTAAAATTTGATCCATATGGTGTCTCTTCATTCCTCTTTTTGCCTGCTTTTAGATTGAAGAATTTTATTCAATTTTATCTATAGTATTGGCTTATTATTTAGACCTCTTTAAAGAAATATTTAGTGGATACCCTTAAGTTTATAATATATACCTTAACTAATTACACTCTACCTTCAAATTATATTATAAGGCTTAATGTATAGTGTAAAGACCTTATAACAGTGAACATCCAGTTCCTCCTTCCCATCTTTTGTTCTGTGTTATTGTCATATATTTTACAGATGCAGTAAAACCACAATACATTCCTACTACTGTTTTAGAGAGTTAATTATCTTTTGTTTTAGAGAATGATTAAAAATAAGAAAAAAGTATTTTTATCTTCATTTTAACCATTTCCAGAGATCTTTACTGAGGGGAGGTAAATCTAAGTTTCTGTTGGATATCATATTTCTTCTTCCCAAAGGGCTTCCTTTAGTATTTCGTGAGGTACAGAATTGCTGGTAATGAATCCTCTCAGCTTTTGCTTGTCTAAATAAGTGCTTATTTCACCTTCATTTTGAGAAATATTCTCTCTAGGTATAGAAGTCTGGATTGACAGTGTTTTTATTCTTTCAGTAATTTAAATTTTTCATTCCACTGTCTTCTGAATTGTGTTATTTTGGAATAGAAATCAGTTGTAATTCTTATCTTCTCCTTTATATTTGGTTTTCAGGTGTTTACATATGATGTGTCATGTGTATTGTTTACTCTCCTCCTCTTCTTCCTCCTTTTTCTCTCCTCCTTCCTCCTCCACTTTCCTCCTCACATCCTCCTCCTTCTTTTATTTTTCCTGCTTGAGGTACTCTGAGCTTCTTGGATGTGTCAATTGATGTTTTTCTTTACTTTTGGAAAATTCTATGCCATTATCTCTTCAAATATTTCTTCTACCCTGTTCTCTTTCTTACTCTGTGAGATTTCAATTACAGGTACATTAGACCATTTTATATTGGCCCACAATTCTATTCTGTTTCTCTCACTTTTTTTTTCTTTTGGTGTTTCAGTTTGTGCAGTTTCTATTGACCTGTTTTCAAGTTCACTGACTCTCAGCTGTGTTAATTATATTTGTGTGCCCTCAAAGGCTTTCTTCATCTCTGTTATCTTGTTTTTCATTTTTGTTATTTTCATTTTACTTTCTTATGGTTTTCATCCCTCTACTCAAATTCTCCCTCTGTTCATGCATGTTGTTCATTGGCCCACTAGAGCTTTTAAATATTAATCATCGTTATTTCCTGTCTGATAGTAACAACATCCAAATTGTCTCTGAGTTTGATTCTGTGGATAAATTTGGCTCCTAACAATGAATTGGTTTTTCTTGTTTTTTTGCCCGTCTCATAGATTTTTGTGGAGTGCTAGACATCATGTGTAGAATAGTAGAGACAGAGGTAAATATTATTTAAGTCTGGAAATGGGTATGCCTTTTCTTCCAGGCTTTTAGTGTGAGGTTGAGTCAATCTAGTCAGAAGTTAAGAAGAGTTTGAGTTTTATTAAGCTTACGGCCATCTTCAGTACACCTCAGTACACTAACTTGAAATTTCTTTAATGCAGTGGTTCTCAACAAGGAGTTATTTTGCCTCCAGGGGAAATTAAACCATGTCTAGAGACATTTTTGATTGTCACAACTGGAGGAGGTGGATGATACTGGAATCTAGTGGGTAGAGGCCAGGGATGCTGCTAAATACCCTACGGTGTGCAGGACAACCTCTCACAGCCAAGAATTATGTGGCTCAAAAAGTCAATAGTGACACTGTTAAGAAACTCTGATCTAACTTTGCCTTAAGATTAGGGTATCAAGTACTCTAGCCTCATTTTTCAGCCTTCTTTATGTGCCTGTGCCTCAAAAAGTGTCTCTTTCAATGCTCTCGCCTCTCATCCAGAGGAAGACAACTGTTGTTGTTACTTGGGGTTTGCTACCCTGGTGGTGGAAGATGGGTGGGCATGGGGGGTGGCTTCTTTGCTGTCCTGGCTCACCCTCGACCTTAGGCAGGCCCTATGTTTTCAGTTTCAGTTTGGGAGTTTTCTCAGTGATCCTGCTCCTCCTTTCTCTGGCAGCCAAACTCCACTTTGTATCTTTTGTATCTCATCCTGTATGGACAGGAGCTTTCTGCCCTCCTCCAGAAGTAGGAGACCTCTCCTGGTATTGGTGTAGGATCCTGGGCCCAGGAATGCCTCCTGACTAGAGGTAGAGGTGCCCTTCTTTACCCCTTCCTTATGTCCTGAAGGTGTCAGGGGTTTGCTGCCCACCTTCAGGAGCTCAGGGCTTTTGTTCCATAGGAAAGAAGGCTTTGTACCTTCCCTGCAGCGGCAATTGCTCCTTCCTCCAGGTCTGCTTTCTCAGGTCTCCCACCCCATCCCCAATCTTACCCAAGAGATGAGCACCCAGAGAAGTTCATAAAGACATGGACGCAATGTCCCTAATGTGTGTGGCTCTCTTGTTTCTATACCCTCACATTAGCCCACCTCATTTTTGGCAATTCTTTAACATTTTAGCTAAACTCTTCTTACCCAAGAGGATGGAACGTGAGATTTCTTCTTCCTGTGCTCTGCCAAGGGTGAACCAGTGTTCATCCTCATCTTTTTGGGAAAGAAGTCCATTTTCCTTAGATTTTAGGCTTCGTGGCTTTTCTCGCATGGTTCAAGGAAAGTTTTAATTTTTTAGTTTTCCAGAGTTTTCTTCTTGCTGCTCTTCCCAGCTCTCTCTCTACAGTCTAGACACTGCAATGACCAAGCCTAAAATTTTTAAGCACTCTGTTCTGTGGCCATGCGTGTTTCTGTCATATAAGTTAGCTCACAAGTGATCAACAAGCAGGGAATGCAGTCAGTATAATGCAGAAATAGCGTTGGGTCTTATGCAATTTCCCCTGGCAGGTTAGCACTTTGAAGCAACCTCAGGCAAGCTTTCTCAAAAATTAAAGTCTTACAAATGTATGCCAAACTTCAGGAAAACACTGGAACTCTCCAGTCTTGCCTTTTCTGTAGTGCACATATTGTCTGGTTCAGTGACTTTCAGTACCCTATGTTTCCACTATCTTAAGCTATTCTGAGCAGATTGAAAGTGAAGATAAAGGAGCTGCCAAGATATTATGCTGTATGTTAAAACAATGAATTCATGAAGAAGGCTATACCTTAAATCCAAATTATAATGTTGATGAAAATGTTCTCTATCAGAAATGAATGCCCTCCAAGACATATACTGCAAAAGAGGAAGTATATGAGCCCCAAGCTTCATATATTCACCTATGCCACTAGTTTTATTAGGATTGCTATTGATTTTTATAAATATTCTGGTTTCAGACTTCCATAGGTTTGAGTGAGCTGCTCCCACCCTATTTTCCCCAGAAACTCTGTTGTTTTAGGTGCATGAATTTGCAGAATGGGAATTTTTAAGAATGCAAGAAGGTCATGTAGCAAAAAATACCTGTAATATGTATTTTTTTCTGATCATGGAAGCCATACACGCTCATTATTGAAAAATTAGAAGCTACAGAGGAAAAGGGAAATATTCAACACCCATTAATTATCCCATTCAGAGATAATTTTTAATTCACATATACTTATTTTAAACATAATTGGAATCAAGATGCTACATTTTTCGAAACTGAAGGAAGCAAATCATTTTAAAAAATAATTTCTGCACCAAAGAGGGAGAGCATACATGTAGAGAAACTTAACACACACACATATGTACTAAAAGTAACCCCCTCACCCCAAGAAAATAACTGTGGCAGAGAATGGGCCCATTCATGCTTTAATCTGATTGATTGAACTTAAGACAGATGGAATCTAGTTCATGATCATTTCAAAACGCTTCTCTGTTCTCCTAACCAATGACCTTGAGATTTTGGACCTTTAAACTTTAAAAGATATTTTTCTGACTCAAGGGTATAAAAATTTATGATTTATTCAGAATCAACTAAAACTATTTTTGGCATATACACTATAGGAAGTAATCCACACTGCCATTTTCCAGCGCAGTTCAAACACTAATTGTATAATTGTGTGTTAACAGTGACCATCTTGATGAATCTTCTTCAGAATGATCTTCTGCAATGTCCTCTCCTCTCCAGTCTTGTACTCGGGAATTCTGTAAAGGACAAGGAAGAAACAAACAGGGCAAAGCACCTAGGGTAATTCAACAGGAATGTAATGTGAGGACCATGTAATGGTCCACACATTACAAATAGGTTTTTGAAAATTTTTTTTTGCCCACAAGGAAAGACCTCCCCTGTTCTATTTTTCCTCTCCCTCGAAGAGAGAAGTGTCACAAAACAGAAGCAAATACTCTGGGAAATTCCCTGGTCTCCAGATGAAGGCTGGTGATAGTTTCATTTCTTGTTAGCAAAATAAACTTCAGTCAACATGCTCACTTGGATGGACAAGCACAGGCGCACACAGTTACTGCTAGAAAAAGGAAAGGTGTCATTGTGCATAAAAACAAACCAACCGACCGCTAACCCAGAGGTCTAAGGGCAATGCCATGGGAGGTAAGTGAATACAATCACTGGGCTTAGAGAGTCTATTTTTGATTGGTTCCTAATTTAATTTGATTTACTAAAACTAATTTGCAATAGCGACTGGCAGTCAGCCCTTGGAAAGGGTGCTTCTAAATTTAAAATTCAATTTTACTTCATTTCCAAAAATGCTTATTGGGCCCTTTCTAAGTGCCAGGTAATATGCTAGGGCCTGGGGATGGAGATGCAAACAAGAAATATGGTGGCCTTGCCTACAGTCCAGCAAAATGTCAGAATTAAGTTTATCTACTGATTTCCCTCATAATACATTGACTCTAAAACACTTTCTGAGATTCCAACCCATGCCCTCCACTTGGCCAAACATCTGGGGCTACCTCATAGGTCACTAATAGTGGCAGGGTTTACAGAAAACTGGAGCTGCTGGGCTGGCAGTGCTCATGCTGGTGGTGTGGGTAGGGCTGGCCACTTCGTCTCAGGCTCAGCAGCATCAGTGCCCTGGCCAGGCAAGCTCTGCAGCCTGACTGGGGATATTGTTCCAAATGCACAGGCCCTGTAGCGCCTCAACTACTCTGTGAGCTCAACGTTATCCCTTTTATATGTTTCTTTTCTGCTTAAGTCAGCCAGAATCTGTTTCTGTTGCTTGCAACTCAGAAGCCTGACTGAGACGCATGGTTGGGCATCTGCCCTCTGAAAGTGTTCTGTTCCATTTCAAGTCACATGTAGAAAAAGACTTGGAAAGAAATTGTATTATGTTCTCTATGACTGACATATTTTATCAAATTAAGACAGTCCTCTTAACCAATGGTTCTCAGCTGCAGAACTGGATCATACGGTACCGGCATCAACTGTAGGTCATGCCTCTATGAGTCTGTTACAAAAAAAGAAATGAAGTTTGGGGATTTTATTTTATTTTTTGTATCAAATTAGAACAGATTTAATGGCAACACTGTCACTCACTTGCATTCATATATGTTTTCTTGAGTTGGAGAAAAAGAGTGGAAACTAAGGTGCCAGAAATATTTTCAGAAACTACAGTTCATTCTATTTGGGCTGCAGCTGGAGAAGTATCTTAAGTGTAGGTGACAGCCACATTAAACTACAGGTGTGGGGAAAACTGAACAGCCCCATCTCTCAGAGGCTGTGTTTGCAGAACTGGGTCCACTCAGGATGCACATGCTCCAGCAGGTTCCCACTGCCAGCTTTGGTGGCTACGGTATCAACCCATCCATCAGAAGCCTTTCATATTAAGTTACAGAACACACATCACAAGGGCTGGATTTAACTCGAGGACAAGGAGATGTTTTAAATTCTAGAGCTGCTCCAAGCCATAGGAGACTGGTCATGTTGGGTAACCTTTTTTGACTCTTTCTAGGCGTGTTCCATGCACAGCTGTTGCAAGGTACGCTATTATAATTTGCCCAGCCTTGGGCACCTGTTGTAGGCAATTTGAAATTAAAACAAGTCAGTGGGGAACATGATCAGATATCTGAGAACACATTTCATTCACTTGGAATATCCCCACAGACTATTCCATTTCAGTAAACTCTGCAACCATTCTTCTTTGTCATTATTTGCCAAGAGAAGAGGAAAAGAATAACACATCTCTTTTTATAAGAAACAAATCAGCGTTCCACTGGTCCAGGGGCTACAGACACAGACTCCTTTTGCTTATTCTCCTGCAACCTTTCTCCCCTCTCTTGTCTGAGCTAATATTTCCTCCACCCTTTCAATTTGTCACAGTTGCCTTTCCCAAAATACTTTTCATTTTCTCTTGTTTCCCTGGTTTGCACTTCCTGGCCCCTTGTTTTTTTATGAGAGGACATTGAGGCCCTGGCAGACCAGGGAAGGGAAACAGATGAATGTCACGGGCCCCTCAGGGTGGACCTGTCTGGCTCCATGAGCAGAGAGGAGGCCTGGCATCAGCGTCCACCTAGGGAACCCTGAGACCTGGAGCTCACGCACGCTCCTCACACTTTGAAATTGTCTCCTTGATGGTAAGATTGCTTAGGACTGCTTTGAGAAAGCTTGGAGGTCAGCGATGTCTACCGGGATCGGTAAAGGAGATTTGGAAATCTCAAGAAAGGTCAGCCATACTGTGTACTTCTGACCCCGCTAGAGTCTTCCTGATTCCAAAGTCGGTGCCCAGACTGCTTTTTGATATTTTTGTTTCTGTTCTGAAAATGTGAGTGCTATACCTAAATTCTTTATCAGCTACCATCGTATTTTACAACCTGTTAGGAGACTGGGATGTAGGGGCAAACAAAACCCAGAGCAGGACACAGAAAGAAGAGATTCGAGACAAGCAGACGGCATCTAACAGAACGGGGCCTGGGGAAGGAGTAGGTAGTCTGCCAAGGAAGGAAGAGAACTGGGTTTTGATCTGAGCACGCCAAGGTTCAGTCCCAGCAGCTCTACTTGCTACGTACATGGTCTTGGGGGGACACTGGTTCTCTGAGCTTCGGTTTTCTCATCTGTAGAATGTGGATCATAATGACTTCCTTGCTGTGCAGGTGTACGGATTTAAATAAATAATGTGTATAAGGTGCCTAACACAATGCCTGACTATTCATAGCTGCTCCATAAATTATAGCAAATATGTTCAATACATATAATTCTGGCCAGAGGGAGGAGTGATTCTAACTGGAATTGTTCACCTCCTTGAGCACCAATGTCTGCCTACTGTTAAGGTATCATTTGATAAGCCTTTGCCCTAATCCTACAGTCTAAGTAGGTCAGCTCTGGGGCCTGCATTGAGCAGATTGTTCCTGAGGATCTACGCATCGTTATCACAAACACCACAGCAACGTCTTTTAATGGAAAATGCAGACAAGCGAAGATGAGGAGGAGGAGGGGGCCCCTGGGACCTCACCTCCACAGACCCTGCATCCCAGGGGTCCACGACAGGCAGTGACGGTGCCTTCTCTCCACAGGCTGCCCTCGATTTCACCTCTCCCTGCTCTGATTTTTCCCTCTGCTTCTCTTCAGGGAAGATGTTTGGCCTCTGAGCACCACTTCTTCCCAAGGGAGGGAATCTCCTCCCAGCACCTGAACTCCTGCTCAGCATCTCAACGCGCACAGCTGCCACTCACTTCATCAGAGCTTCCAGAGCACGAAGGAGAGAAAGGACAGCTGGACAGTGGCCAGCCCAGGCACAGAGGGAGGCTCCCACCTTCAGCACAGGCTGAGAGTTGGAATCCTTGAAATGACCAGGAGCTGCAAATGGGACCGAGCAAAACACAAAAGACAAATTTTATGTCTTCACCAACCTGTGTCTCTATAAGTCTCCTTATGCCCAAGCGTCTGGAAAATAGAAAGGACTTACTGACATGACTTGTGGGGTTCGTATGGAAACGTAAACCTGCAAAAATAGCTGTAAAATTATAAAGAAAAAATTCCTTCAAGAATGATGATTAGTCATCTTGTTTGAAAATTTTCAGTTGAGAAGGTTCAACCTCTCTTTTCTTCCTGTTGCTTTTTCTTTTTATAGCTTCATTTACATAGAATTGAGGCACAATAAATTGCACACATTTAAAGTGTAAATTTGATGAGATTTGACATATGTATACACTCGTGAAACTCTCACCACCGTCAAGATTCTCAATGGATCCATCGCCCCTGAAAGTTTCCTTGTACACCTTGTACTTTGTCCTCCCACACATCATCTCTAGACAACCACCATATTTTTGGTCATAGATTAGTTTGCATTTTATAAAAATGGAATCATATACTATATACATCCATTTTTTTGGTCTGGCTTCTTTTACTCAACAAAATTATTTTGAAATTCATCCATTTATTTGCATGCATCAATACCATAGTTTTGGTGCTGTTGTTGAGTAAAATTCTACTGGATAGATATACCACTTTTTAAAAATTGACTATTTCAAAACTCTTTTTTAAAAATGTATTTTCTTGGAGTATAGTTGATTTACAATGTTGTGTTCATTTCTGCTGTATAGCAAAGCGATTCAGTTATACATACATACACATTCTTTTTCATATTCTTTCCCATTATGGTTTATCACAAGATATTGAATATAGTTCCCTGTGCTGTACAGTAGGACCTTGTTGTTTATCCATTCTATATATAATAGTTTGCATCTGCTAATCCCAAACTCCCAATTTATCCCTCTCCCTTGGCAACCACAAGTCTGTTCTCTATGTCTGTGAGTCTGTTTCATAGATAAGTTCATTTGTATCGTATTTTAGATTCCACATATAAGTGATATCATACGGTGTTTGTCTTTCTCTTTCTGACTCACTTCACTTAGTGTAATAATCTCTAGGTCCATCCGTGTTGCTGCAAATGGCATAATTTCATCAAACCTCTGTTTCTTTTTCAACATTGTTCCCACCTGCTCTTCAGTGAATGAGATGGTGGACTTTCATTCACAAGAGTTCTTCACCCTTTTCACCCTTTTATATATGAAATGACTCCAT
Organism: Mesoplodon densirostris; assembly: GCF_025265405.1. Lineage (NCBI taxonomy): Eukaryota > Metazoa > Chordata > Mammalia > Artiodactyla > Ziphiidae > Mesoplodon > Mesoplodon densirostris. Next base: position 234,846,843 of record NC_082661.1, read on the forward strand.
TTAATGTGTTTTATTTCAGTGGCAAAGAAGTGAGCTTCCTGTGTTCATCCAGGATATGTCAGCAACTGAACCATGAGCCAGGTTTCCAGGAAGCAAAACAAGGAGTTGGGGATGTTAGGGACTTTCAAATGTGGAGGACAGGTACAGAGCCTGCCTCAGCCTAGAGATCTTGGAAAGAATGGAAGTGGTCAGATTGGAGATGGGGCTCGTAAAATATTGCCTAAAAACAAACAAACAAACAAACAGGTAAATTTGTCAGAGCTTTTCCTGAATGTGTTTAAAAAATGTTTCTTAAATTCCTACTATTCATGAAGTTCAAGGATTTTCGTTTTAACCTTTTCCTCTGTTCATTCACACTTTCCATGAGGTTTTTAGCAAAACATTAACATTTATTTTATTCAGAATGCAATGCAATAAAAATGAATACAAGCAAGCAAGAATACAATTTGAGAATTCAAATATCTTCTGATTTAGCCCAGGCTCCTTAGTACTCACTTTTCTTTGTTTTCTTCATTTAAACATTAACATTTTATTTAAATCAAATTAGCCCCACATGGCCCCTCTCCTTACTTAGATTGTATATGGATGTTTCCTCTCCAGCTGACATGAAATGGATTTATTCCTTTTTCCTGCAGACAAAAACTATGATGTGTAAGTTCAGTGAAAGCCTGGTTTTTTATGACTGTTCTTTTGTGATGACAGATGGTCAGGTGTGGGCAGAAGGGAGGGTTAGGAAACCATGAGCATAGACAATGCTGGAACATTCAGCATTAGGAGGGACAGGGGGATTGGATAGAGAAGTTGTCTTCCTCAGCCAGAAAGCCAACGACAGAGAAGAGGGAGCTGTTGAGACAGAATCCACAAAGCTAGAGACTGGGAAGCCACTTCAGGTCTTTCTTTTAATTCAATTAGAAGACAAGCCCTGGGAACCCTCCTATACTGTTGGTGGGAATGTAAGTTGGTGCAGCCACTATGGAAAAATGGAATTACCATATGATTCAGCAATCCCACTCCTGGGTGTTTATCCAGACAAAACTATAATTTAAAAAGATACATGCACCCCTATGTTCATGGCAGCACTATTCACAATAGCCAAGACATGGAAACAACCTAAATATCCATCGACAGATGAATGGATAAAGAAGATGTGGTATATATATATATACAATGGAATACTACCTAGCCATAAAAAAGAACAAAATAATGCCATTTGCAGCAACATGGATGTAACTAGAGATTATCATACTAAGTGAAGTAAGTCACAAAGAGAAAGACAAATACCATATGATATCATTTATATGTGGAATCTAAAATATGGCACAAATGAACCTATCTGTGAAATAGAAACAGACTCATGAACATAGAGAACAGACTTGTGGTTGCCAAGGGGAGGGTGTTGGGGGAGGGATGGAGTGGGAGTTTGGGATTAGCAGTTGTAAGCTATTATATATAGAATAGATAAACAACAAGGTCCTACTGTATAGCACCAGGAACTATATTCAATATCCTATGATAAACTAGAGTGGAAAAGAATATTTATAAAAGAAAGTATATATATGTATAACTGAGACACTTTGCTGTACAACAGAAATTAACACAACATTGTAAATCAACTATACTTCAATTTTTTTTAATTTTTAAAAAAAGACTCCAAGCGCTGTTGGCTTTGTATCCTTAGCCTCTTCCTGCCCTGTCTTGTTTTCTCTCTCCAATGCTGCTTTGACTTGACAGCCATCACCTGTCGGCCATGTCCCACCTGATGGCGACTGCATAGGTGCTCATCTGATGTCCTACTGGACCAAGTCCAAGTCCTAAACTTGGAGTCCCAGCCTCACCTGACTGCTGCCTGCATCTGCAGTCTCTCATCTAGCTGCACCAACTCTCCAACCATGTCAAACCCCTTGCAGTTTCCTGTAAGAGCTTTCTGAGAAAAATGAATTCCCAGGCCACTGTTCTGATTCAGTGGGTACAAGGTGAGACCAATGACTCTCTTTAGTTCAAGGTGCTCCCCAGGTGATGGGGATGATGGGATGGTCAAATAGGTTTTGGAGCCCCTAGACTGCATCATCGCTTGGGGATTACCTAAGTCAACATATGTGAAACACCTTGTAAACTGTCACTCTCCATGCAGATGTCAGGCAGTGTGACTGAGGAGAGGAACCATGCTGAAGAGTGGGTGCAGCCCTGAGGCTAATGCAGGCAGGAGCTCTCCCTTCCCTCCCCAGCAAAACTGGGGCAGGATCAACAAAACTAACTTTCCACATAAACAGCCCCAAGGCCGGCCCAGGAAAAGTTGGCAATACTCTTAGTTTGTCCAACAAATTTTTTTTTCAGTAGCAAAATTATGTTATCAAATGATTCATATAAGAAACCCAAATCCTAGCGGGCACTGCTAGTAAGAGTCCCAACAGCTTTTCTGTCCTACGTTCATGCTGGCCAGGCCCCGGTTTGGTTGAGGGTCCATGATTCAGGAAAGGCCAATGATGGTGGGCCTTCCCCTTGCCATGACTGGTTTAGACAAGTTCTAGGCAAGGAAATGCCAGGGGATACCTGTTCAGGGGCTTCTGGGAAAAATTATTTGCTCCTAAGAGGAGACTCTTTGCCCCTTCCACCCATTGGATATTTCCATGTGTACATGGGATACTTAAAACTATGGCAACTATCTTGACATTTTCAGGGGAGTTAGCCCAAAGTCAACACTCTGAGGAAGGCAGAACAGAAAATGGAAGGAACCTGGGTCCTCCACAATATTGCTGAGCCGTGAAATCCACCAACCCTGGAATTTCTTTTTATGTAAGATGACAAATCCTCTTATTGTTTTAAGCCATTTTGAGTTGGGTTTTCTGTAATTTGCAATGGCAAGCATTCTGAAATACTAATGTAAAAAACAGATTAAAATGGTCAAATTATTATTAAACATTTATTTTATAGGCTTTGATTCATAAATTTTATTTATTAGAAGTCAATCAGGGAGATAATGGAGAAATTTTGTGATGCATAATTTAAAACGGGGAGTTAGGGTCATAAATCAAAGTCATACCAGTCTAAGCATCCAATTTATTTTAGCATTTTGTTTTGATTGTATAATCCTGAGGAAAGACTGATTCCCACAAGTGAGAAGCTGCAAATGTTAACAGGCTTTGAAAAAAACTGTTTGCTTTACAAACTCAAGACACTTTTCAGTTAACAGTGATAGCGGGAAAAGCTTTATTCTAATATCTGGGCTCAGACCCATGAAGTTAGGTTGGCAGGCATGAGGTTATGTGGTGATTGTTAAAAGCTGGTAGAGAATATATTATTTGTTTACAATTTAAAACATGTGGTATTTAAAATTTTTCAATAAAACATTTGCAAAATTCCCCAAAGATCTTCATAGAATCTTAGGTTCCTTAGAACACACTTTGAAAACTTCTGTCCTAAGTGTAATTAAATTATGCTAATTATGTATAATTAACTTAAAATCCAGGTTTCAAATGTGGTAGACAAGATCATTCCCTCCTGCTCTAATTCCAATTTCCAAGAGCTCAAGGCCAGACCCTGTATAATGTCATTCAAGTCTGGCAATAAGACAAACACTCCATTAGCATAATAGGAGATGCGCTCCCAGGAGATTATGATTCACTGAGGAAAAGGGCTGCACGTAGGGCCAGACCACAGAGAGGGCCTCTTTTCACTGACCTCCTCCTCCCTCCTGGTCCAAAGCATCCCTACCCTCATGACCATTCCCAGCAGCAGAACCACACTGAGAAGAGACTGACAATTCACACTGAGGCCAGACAAGAGAAAGAAGAAGCTGGACAGGGTAACTGTGGGGTTGCTGGGGCAAATGAGTCAAGGACCAGAATGAAAGAGAGAAGAAGTAAGGGAGCTGGACCAGGGGATATTGTCTTTACTGGCTGTGCATTTGGCTTCATGGTGCATCTCTGGAACCCAGGATGAAGGCCTCCATCTGGGAAAAAAGATGAATAAAATGAGGAAAACCACTAACCTCCAATACCCACTGTGATGGTTTTAAAATATGTCCATGAATGCTTTGTTCTCCCTCCCTTGAAAAGGTGGAATCTGATTCCCCTTGTCCTTAACTGTGGGCTGTATTTAGTGACTTACTTCTAACAGACAGAACGTGGTGGAAGTGATGGTATAAGACAACTAAGATTAAGACATAAAAGGCATGGTGGCTTTCTCCTTGTTCTGGCTCTTGGGTGACCCACTCCAGAGGAAGCCAGCTGCCATGTCAAGAGGATGCTCAAGCAGCCTTGTGGGAGCCCCACGTGGTGAGGAACTGAGGCCTCCTGCCTATAGCCATGCAAGGGAGTCATCTTGCCAGGGGATCCTGCAGACTCAGCCAACATCTTGGCTACAACCTCATGAGAGACTGTAAGCCAGAACCACCTGTCTAAGCTGCTTCCACATTCCTGACCCACAGGAACTATGAGATAACAAATGTTGGTTGTTTTAAGTCACTAAGTATGGGGTAATTTGTTCTGCAGTAACAGATAAGTAACACACCATGAATATCAGATGTGACTGAAAGCCCAAGTAAAGGACTCATGGGACCCACTCTGGGGGTTCATGTGTGAGCTGGCTGGCAGGGCCATTTTCTTATAGAAGCCCACCTCCTGCCTCCATAATAAGTTGTGGTGTGGCAATCAGAAGCCTACAGTGGAATCACACGAGAGCCTTTAAAAGCTGTACTGTTGGGGTACCTCCCCCAGAGATTCTGCTTTAATAGTTCAGGGAGTGGCCTGGGCTTTGGGAGGCTTACAATGTCTCAGGCGTGCATGGTGGTGCCAAGGTAAGAGTCTCAGGTGCGGGGTGAACTGTTCCCTCAGCCAGTGCCCCGCCCCGTCTGGTGTGCACCCCGCTACCCGTTTCCCCCACCCCCTTCGTTCAAGTTCAGGCATCTCATCTCTCACATGGTCATGTTTCCCTTGACAGGGTTTGGACAAAGTTTGATCAGTTCTTCTTTGAAAGGTGCCTAGGACATTAAAAGAACTAACCATTAATGTTTTTTTTTTTTTGTAGTGAAATGTTTTCTTCAATAAAGTAAGAACACAGGCAATAAAGAAAATAGGGAGGGAGAGAGCAGATTGAAAGACCCAGCATTCCTTTTAGCACTGGGCATTTTTCAGTGTCAGACGAATCCATAATCAGCAGATACTCGGTATGCAAAACGAGACGTAGATCTTGGGTGACAGACCCCGGAGCTTATGAGACGAGGCGAGAAGGAATCGTGCTTTTTAGGAGCAGAAGCATAACTCCTGCTGAGGTGCTAGTTCAGGTTTTCCCACCCCCAGCACCACCCCCAGAGGGGTGATAAATCTGAAGACCCTCTCTTTTCCCTACTCAGTAAGTAAAAATGTAGGTACCCATATCTGAGCACCAGTGAAGATATCCAGGGATCCAGAAGGAGAAGTTTCTGCTCTCAGTGATCCCTGGTAAAACTCTTCAATTGATTCTAAACAAACGTTTTATTGGAAAATGGCAAAGCAGGCTAGTGCCATGGGTGAGGGCTCAGGCTCTGGAGTCAGACTCCTTGGGTTCACATTCCGGTTCTCTTATGTCCCGTTGCCCTCACCTCTGTCTCAGTTTCTTCATCTGTACAATGGGGGTAAAAGTGGCACCTACCTCATAGGCTGTTTATTAGAGGAGATCATGTTTCCCACCGGTAGCAGCGGGTGACAATGTGGGGCACGGGAGGTGACAAAGCCCACCCTGACTGTTTCCTTCTTGGAGAACTGTGGCCAGTACTTAGGGAGAAGAGCTTTACATAACTAGACTCACACCTGCCTAATTCACTGATCATTATGAGGTAAGTCAGCCGTATCTGCTTCCTAAATCTGGCTAGAGATTTCCTCCTATCGCGTTACTGAGGAAAGCAACCACAGAGCGGGCCGGGAGCGTGCTTCCCGCCGTCCTTACCCCTCAGCTCTGCTCTTACTGAGCCGGATCTCCCCAGCTCCCACCACTGTCGATATGCCCAGTCCCCACCCTCTGCTCTGACTCTTTCAGAAGGAGACTTTTTTTTTTTTTTTTTTTTTACCACTGACTCTGCCTATTGAGATGGGCTTTTTAAGTTACCTCCAAGGAGACCCTATGTTCAGGTGGGAAAGCTCTGGCTTGGGGCAGTGCCACCAAGAATACAGTCTACCCCAAGGAAGGAAACCGATGTCCCTGTGCCACCTCTTCCTCGGTTCCAAGGGAGCAGTCCCACTCCACGGGCTTTGGATGCCCATCCAGAGCAGACAGCAAGTACCACCACGGTGAGTGCCACGCGGGGAGATGAGGGGGGCAGGGGGCTGTGGCTCCCTCTGGGCACCTTTCCAACCATTAACCTGTGACCATTAAGATGAGGAAACATGTTAGGGTGATGTGTTGTTATGATCATTGTTAGAATAGGATAAACCAACCTCAGAGGAAGCAGTGAGCATTATGAGATGATTACCCTAGTGGCCAGACAGTTGGACAAGTGAAAAAGGGCTTCAAAGGGCAGAGCCATTTTTCTGTGCGGGTTCCCCCACCAGCCCCCAGCGAGGCCCTGCCCTCGGAGCTGAACCACCCTCAGCCTCAGCCTCCCTCCCTTTGTGGTCAGAACCTGGCCGTCCCTCTGGTCCCCCTGTGTACATTCATTCATTTTCTACCCAGACAGAGCTAACAGGGCAGGACCCTGGCCAATTATTGAAGGAGGTTGCCTTGGTCTTTAAGCTATTTTCTCTGCAACTTTCTCCACTTCCGTCTCACTCCTCCCTCTCTCCCCTTTGGGCAAAAGGATTTCCTCCTCTCTAGTCTCTTCAAATGATCCCGACAGGAAAAGATCTGGTCTCAATACTATTCTCAAGTGAAAACACACCCAGACACTCCAAGGCATTTATTTACTGAGACAGTGAAAGATGGAGATGTCTATTGAGGGAGACCAAGACACGAGCCACAGATGGGGAGACTTGAAAGGAAATTGGGAAGCCCTCTTGTCCTGGAAAACGTGCTACACTTGAGAACTTATGTCATTTTAGAGCCCTGGAGACAAGTTGAAGAGGGACAGAGAAGGCACTGAGATGATCCTTTTCCCAAGCCCTAAGCTCCCCGTCTTTCAAGCCTGATGTTAAGGATCCAGAACTAAGTCACAGCATACAGATGTGCAGTGCACAACGTATACCACTGTACAGGGCGGCCTGCCAGCACTCCTTCCATAGTGCCACCTCAAGGTGCCATTGTTCTCATTCAGCAAACCCCTTTTAAGTGTCTACTATGTGCCAGGCACTGTGCTAGGCATAGGACAGATCACGAGAAACAAAATTTGCCCTTCAGAGTCCACAGTCTAGTGGAGAAGACAGGCACCTGGAGATAAAGATCCAGTGCTAATAAAGTTATATACAAAGTACTAGAGAGACAAAGAAAGAAGATTTCTTTTTACCAAAGAAGATGAGAACACTTCAAAGAGGAGGTGACAATCGGGACAGAATCTTGAAGGAAGAAGAGAGTAACTCACTAGGCCAACAAGAGCATTCTAGACATAAAGCACAGTCGAGGCCAAGATATGGACACAGGAGGCAGGGTGACGTTTGCACAGTAGTTTGGCTTCACTTCTGCCCTAGATCACCCCACCACACCTAGAGTCCCTGTAGTTCCTCTTCACGCACTGCCTCTCAGGCAACTTTGCCTCCCAGGCTTTCCTTCTCAAGGCCTTTTCTCTCCAAATCTGTGAAGTCAAAGAAGTGATTCCTTAAGGACACGCAAAGCTGGGAGCAGGGGGTGGGGAGGGAGTCCCTGAAGAGAAAGGCTGTTTGCTTGCCTGAGTATACCCAAGGGTGTAGAGAAGCAGTAATCTCTCAGCTTCTATATCAGACTTCCTCGGACTACATTCACTCATTCCATGAACAAATATCAGGTATCTTTTACCTCCCAGGGGCTGTGGGAAGAGATACACGGATACGCCAGGCCCACGGGAAGCTTCTTGGCATGTTCCCTGGTATGTTTTACATCCGTTCCATCTTCCTGGACCCAGACCAGTGACCGGCTCTGCTGAGTCTGCAAAGTGGAGAAACCATTCCTTCCCAATCCAGGAGCAAACCCCACCTTCTCTCCCAGCTCTAAAACTTAAAGAGCACTTCCCAGAACTCCTTAATGGATTAGACACCCTTAAGGGATTAGACATCCTTAAGGGATTAGACACCCTTATGTGTTTGGGGGAGTCCTGATGGGACATCAGAGAGAAAAGGAAGGAAGGAGAGATGGGAGGGAAGGAGGAATAATCACCATTTTGCACAATTCTGCCCAGCATCTGTTCAGAAGAGAAAATAGGACTGAATTTGCAGCCATAGGCCCCTGTCTTCAACCACCACACACTAATTCGTGTCTGTTGGCACTGACTTTTCTTTTTGTACATGTCTCCTTATTATGCTTTTTCTCTTTGACTTTAAAAATAGTCTCTTCTCTTAGGAGAGAAAAATATGTCCTTAATTCTTACAGATCATATTTGACACATAGCTATCCAAAGTTTGTATTTTATTCAAATAAGAGATATCAATAAGTTCGAGGTCAATAAAAAGGGAAGATACAATTTATTAAAATCAAATATTTTTAGACTATGAAGGATTTCCCTAGATGGTATCATGGGCTGGCATTCCATAGGCCTATGGCAAATTAAATAAGGGTTCAAGCCAGTCCCAAGTGAAACAATATTTAAAAGTGTTCATTTTTAGAAGGAAGAAGAAGAAGGAGTGGGAAGGAAGAGAAGGAGGAGGAGAAGAAAAAGGAGACGCAGCAGCAATTGCCAGGAGACAGTTGTTCAATCCAATAAAGTAATGGTCTGTGTGAACTCTAATTATTGTATCTGCAAAACAATACATGTACAATTTGTGGACATCCCCCCCCCCCAAATAATAAAAGACTCATTTCATGAAAACATTTTGTGTTTTCTTTAGAAGATTTGGACAAAAACAATACATCTTTAACTCTGAAAGCAGAATAATGGATCCTTGAAAGATTTATCTGGAATCCAGTGCAGTTATCTTTCTATATTGATTATCTTTGCTATTCATTATCATACTCAGTCCATCATTTATATGCAGATGACACTATCATTTATGGTAGTAGATTATGCTGGGAGAAAGCTTAATATTATCTTCAAGCTGATTTAAATGAACTTTAAGATCATCTGGCACAATCTAAATTACTCTTAAATATTAATGAAACAAAAATCATGTTATTTGGCTCAAAACACAAAGTTGGGAGAACTGAGAAACTGATACGTAGCATGACCTTGGAAAGAGTAGACAGTTGTTAAAGATTCAAGATTTGGGGATGCATTCTGCCTTCGCCTGTGACTGATAATCTAACTGATCAGCAGGAAAGGATAGAAACACCCCAACTCCTCATTCTTGTATGTATCGTTCTTTTATTTAAAAAAAATAGAGATTGTTTTCCATCTCTCCAATGTTGCAATTATGTGCCTTGGGTTTGGTTGGTTTTATTCATCTGAATGCAGCTCAACATTTGTTAGCCAAGTTAAAAATGCTTTATCTTCTCTATCTGGACAGATTTGCCTTGAATTATACATCTCATAAACATTACCATCTGTTGTCTTTTAAACAATTGGCTAAAAATTAGAAGACTCTCAACATTTTGTTGGCATAATAGCTTCCCTCACACTCTATTCCCCAAAATCAGACCACTTAATTCTTCTTTCTCAGTCATCCACATTTTCTCAGCAAAATTTAGTGAATGGAGAGAAAAAGCGATAGCCGAGAGAAGCAATTCTCCGACAGCCCCTAGTATTCCAGCTCTGTGAGTGCATGCGTGGATGTGTGCCCATGCATGCACGTAAAGAGGAAAATGTCTTAAATTATGTAGATGACCTTTCTGGACCCCTTTTACTCTCAAATGTCTCACTAATGGACGGGAAATCCCTCAGCTGCCAACCCAAGGTATGATGGGGCTCATGAGACACCACAGTTGAAGAAGAACGTGGCCATATCCTTGGCTGGTTTCCCTGGAGAGGATGTAGTTGAGCCCCAGGCCTGGCTGGCAGAGACAGCTCAGCCCCTGACCAGCGATGGGACAGATCCATCTTCAAGGTAGGAGCTGGGGGTACTCAAGATGAAAATGAGGAGAGTTGGGACAGACCTCCATCTTTGCTATTATTATTGCTAATGGTTTTCCTTTACTACAACCTGCCTGACTGTTGAAAACTTCATCCAGTCATCAGTGTCATTGAGATACATCTCTACTGCATCATCACACCCACGAGCAGCTATGGCTGCCTTTGAGGGGCAGAGATTTCATTTACCGGGGGCCTCCTGAAGGGGTGTGTATGTGCGTCTCATGCTTATTCTGTACATTGCCTCTCATTTGCCAAATTTCCTCCATCTCTGATCTTCCAAGAGAAGGAAGTTGAATGAAAGAAGGATTGAGTGTGTGGGGAGGTAGATGAATGGATGGATAGATGGTGACCACATGAAGCAAGAAATTAGGAATGTGTTTTGCTACTGGTTCAAGAGCCCCCCTCTCCATCTCCTTAGAGAAAAAAGAAATGAAACAGGAGAAGAAGAATAGCTTGAGAAAGCCACAGGATGATGCCGTCATTTCTCTGAAGAAATGTACATGTAGAGAAGTGTGGACCACCCCCTCACCTACTGGCAGAGCTTAGCTAGTCCATGCTTGTGTCCAGTGACTATTTTTAATCTCATTTTTCAAGGCTCAGCTCAAAAGTTATCTTTTCTAAATCTCCTGGGAAGACTTTACCACTCCCTCTTTTGTCTTCCCAGACCACTTTATTCATAGGTCATTTAGACCCTTTATTGTTTGTGTGTGTTAGAATTGCGTACATGTTAGAACCTATGCTGGGCCAGCCCTTGTAATTGTCTACCCAACCCGTGTTCAGTGTCAGCAGCCCAGCCACGTGCCTCCGAAGGGAACCCTGCTGACTCCATCCAGTGGTGGCCATTCAGTCATGTATCCATCTTAGAACCAACATGTGATCAATGTCCTCAGTGAAACCAGAGGTGAAATGCTGGGGCAGTGGCAGCAGGGGCTTCTCAGAAGTGTTTATTCTTAGCAAGAGAAACACAGGAAGAAAACTCTCACACCGATGCTGTTGTGGGCAGAGACGTGGCAACTTGTCTTGTGGCCATGAGGGAACAAATCGAGGACAAAGTCAACATGCTGAAGAAGGCAGAAAGGAAAGATGGAAGAAACCTGAATCCTTGATGTTGTTTGTATTGAATCAATCCAAGGACCACCCCATCTCTGGACTTCCTGTCCATTCTGATCTGTGTCTTCTGTGATTCACAGCCAAAACCATCCTAATCGATTTCTCCTCTAAACCTGCTCTGTCCAATACAGTAGCCACTCATGTGTGGCTACTTAAATTTAAATTTGAATTAAATAAAATTTAAAATGCAGTGCCTCCATTGCATTAGCCATATATCAAGTGCTCAGTAGCCCACATGTGGTGAGTGGCTACCATACTGGATAGTGCAGAGTTAGAGAACATTTCCAGCACCTCAGGAAGGTGCATTGGACAGCACTGCTCTGAACTGCAAACTGCTTGAAGGCAGAAACCAGACTGTATTTGTCTCCATTCCTAGTTCCTGATGGATAATCATGCAAAATAAATAAAATTGCTGAATAAAAGAATGAATGGTCTAAGTATCATCTTTTCTGAAGGAACTGGCACTACTGAGTTCTGACTAATGTTTGCCCCAGTGATTCTTGAGTTCACACAGGTGGCGACATCCGTGGTCCAGTCAGCCTCCCCACCCACTCCTCCCCCAAACAGCAGCTCCCTTCAAGCTGCTTCCTTTGCTCCTTCTGCTCCAGGAATCTGACTTTCTCCAGATTCATTAAACCTCCTAAGTCCTCACCACCTTCCTGCTCTGAAAGATGCAGCTGCAAATAAAACAGTCATTGGGCCCAGGCTTGCTCCACTCTTAAGTGTAGTGTAGACACTAGAAGTGTGCCAATGTAGACAGAAGCTGCCCACACACTGGCCAGAAAGGATGATGTTCCAGCCAAGCCTGTTAACAGCCAGAGGCTCCACAGGGGTGGCGCTCCCCACCCCACCCCAGCCTGGTTGGTATTCATTCTGTTGCCAGCTGCTTCCTCACCAAAGCACAAGGCATTCTCCTGCATCTTGGGCAAGAGTGCCCTTGGAATAAAGCCCAGGTGAAGGTCAAGTTCACAGGTAACACGGAAACATCTGCAGAAGGGTCCTGCTGCTCCTTTAGAATCCCACAGTGGCCCTTGGCACAGTGGCCTGGATGAATGGCCACCTTCTCCTTTAGACTCACCTTCAGGGAAGGAGCTCTGTCCTTCTCCCCTGGAGAAGTCCACCTGCTCTTGTTCGAATGGCCCTGGGAAGAGTCTCACTTGAGCCTGATCTGCCACAAATTAGAGTTTCTCCTGCCCTGTACACTCCCACGACCTCCCACCCAAATGAGGTGCTACAATTCTGCACCCAATTTCAGTGTGTGTGTTTTTAACACACTGAGCAATGCTCTGGACACCAGTTAGATGTCCTACAATTCAACTCAATTCTGACACTATCTCCCCGGAGATGACACCAGATCCCACAGGTTAAGTGCTCAGTCCTACAACACTGCCCCTCCCCCATTTCAGATATCAATCACGAGTCCAGGTTGTCCTCTGGGCTTCTGACCAGTCAGCTACAAGTCAGAGGTTCCCATGCTTGGGTTTGACTAATTTCCTAGAGCAGCTCACAGAACTCAGAGAAACATTTTACTTACTGATCACCGGTTTATTATGAAAGGATATAACTCAGGACCAGACAGATGGAAGAGATGTTTAGGGTAAGGTGTTAGGAGCATTCATGCCTTCTCCAGGCTCACCACTCTCCCTGAATCTGCACGTGTTCATCAACCCAGAAACTCTCAGAACCTCATCCTTCTGGGTTCTTATGGAGGTTTCATTACATAGCCATGATTGATTAAATCATTGGCCATTGGCGATTGATTCAACCTCCAGCCCCTCTTCCCTTCCCAGTCTTTGGGGAGGGACTAAAAGGTCCAACCATCTAATTACACGGTTGGGTATCCTGGCACCCAGCCCCCATCCTCAGGTTACCTGGCTGCTTTCCAAAGGTCGCCTCATTAACATAACAAAAGACATCTTAATTGTTCTCCCTACTTAGGAAATTCCAGTGGTTTTAGGAACTCTGTGCCAGCAATGGGAACAAAGACCAAATACGTATATCTTATTATAAATCACAATATCACAGATGCAGAAGCACTTTAAATGTAATGAAGCTTTTGCTCTCATAATTGCTTAAAAGTCTTGGGTCACAGAGTTGCCCATCAGAAGAGGCTGCAAAATGTAGCCCTTTGAGTTTGTCCCAGCTCCTCACCACACCTTCCTCAGCACAACTGCTTTTTTTTTTTTCCGCCCCCGGTACGCGGGCCTCTCACTGTTGTGGCCTCTTCCGCTGCGGAGCACAGGCTCTGGATGTGCAGGCTCAGCGGCCACGGCTCATGGGCCTAGCCGCTCCGCAGCATGTGGGATCATCCCCGACCGGGGCACGAACCCGTGTCCCCTGCATCGGCAGGCGGACTCTCAACCACTGCGCTATCAGGGAAGCCCACAACTGTTTTTTTTAAATCCTAACACTTCGCATCAACTCTCCCAGCCCTTACTTAAACACTCACCTCACAGGCACACACAAATGGCTCTATATGGGCCAAGCATCACTCAGTAGACCATGTTTTAGATTCTGACCAGTTTAAGCCACTTGGAGAAGGATGCTGGGATACTGTGAGAATCTGAGGGGCACCCAGAGACTTATGATCTGCCCTTCTTTCTGGAGTGCTAAGGAGGTCTCCCTCCCAAGCTGGGTCAGTCAGATAGGAAGAGGGTGGGGGAGGGTGTCATATGTGTACCTCAGGGGCCTATTGACCCATAAGTTTCAAGAGGCATTTTATTAAGCACTGTTCACATGCTTGGCTTTAATCAGTGCCTTTGTGGTGAACCGACTTCATGGGCTTGGGCTTATGAGTATGAAATTTGAACTACAATGGGTCACATGTGAAGGAGAAAGATTTAAATTCAGCCAAGTAGGGGTGAAATGTCCTTCATGCAAAGACAGCACAAAGGGAACCGAGGTTGGGTCCCATTTTCATTTCCGGCATTGTGCTCTTCAGAATATGACCAACAAGGTGGCCGGAGGGGGCGTGGAAGTCTAATGGGTTCGACTCATAGTGAGTCCAACCACAGCCTCCCCAAGGCACCAGGAGGTGGTCACGGGTTCTAGCTTCAGAGTCAGGAAGGCTGGGGTTCAACCAGCCCCCTTGACTTCTTAGCTAAGGCCATGTTTCTTAGTTCTCTAGTCTGTTTCCTCACTTCTTAAAGTTTAGGTTATAATAATAGAATCTTTTTCCCTAAAAGTTGCTGTGAAGATCGGAAGAATAGTGCATGTAGAGTGATTAGCATAATTCCTGGCACCATCCGAAGTGTTCAATAAATTAAAAGTGTGGTTCTCTCCAAATATAAGTCAGATGACATCATTTGTCTGTTCAAAAGCTGGCCATGGCTCCCCATCTCACTCAGAGTAAATGCCAAAGTTCTTATAAAGCCTACCACCCCCATGACCTGGGGCTCTCCATGACCCGGGACCCCCGCCCATCCCTTTCTGATTAATCTCCCCTCATGCATTCTGCTGCAGCCATTGGCTTCCTTACTATCCTTGAATGCCTCAGGGCCTGTGCACTGGCCCCTCTAGAACCATCTGCCTAGACCACCTGCCCCAATATCTGCATGAATTCTCCCCTCACTTCACTTAAGTCTTTGCTCAAATGTCACCTTCTCATTGAGGCCTTTGCTGAACGCTCTTTCTAAGAGTCTAGCCGCAGGTTCCCCAGCGTGACTTAATGCCCTTTCCTGCCCTCCTAATTCTCATTAGCACCTACCATCTTCCATCTGCTGATTAATTTGCTAATTTATTATGTTTAGTACCAGTCTCCCCCTCCTAGTAGAATGGAAGCTCCATGAGGATGGAGATTTTCCTCTGTTTAATCCACTGATATATCCCTAGGGCCTAGAAGTCATGGTACACAACACATTGTTGGTTCTCAATAAATATTTATTCAGTGGAAGAAATGTTATTTGTTATAGTTATGAATAGGGTCACACAACCTCAAAGAGCCTGTTGTTTTGCCTTTGCACAGTCCTTCCACCTTTTCTTCTTTTTCTAACTTATTTTAATTTTTTTTTTTTTTTTTGCTGGAGTGATGACGTTTATTTACTATACAAAGGACTTAGCAAATAGTTTCTAATAACATGGTTTCTGCACAGCATCCCTTCTAGACCTTCAAGAGTTTAAGGCTCTGTTCAGCAGTGTCCTGGGAGCCTGGATCGGAGCTTGGTGACAATTTTCTACAGCAGCGTCTTCCAGAGTGTCAAGGTTACAGGCCAGAGTTAGACAAGCCAGGGTTGGATTGTCATGTCCAAGAGAATCAGAGAGAAGGCTTACAAAGAGGCAAAACTAAAGGGTCGGAGATAAACGGGAGCTGGTGGGCAGGAAACAGTTTTGGAAGCAGATGAAACCCAGAGGATCATGTGGTTTGGGGCCACAGGAGGGGGTGTGGCCCTAAGTCAAGGTGCAGACTGAATGGAATAGTTACATTCCAATGCAATATCTGAGTGCAGTGTTCATTTGCCTTGGCCCCATCCAAAGAGGGAGAAGTGACCGACAAATGGGCCCCATAATGAGGCTGTTTTTTTTATCAGTAACGTAGCTGGGGGTGGAGGGGAGGGCTAGAGGCACTTGTGGGAGGGGGGCTTCACTGTCATCCGTAAACAGCTCATCTCTCATGGACTGAAAGGACTACATGGAGCATGGCCATTTTTAAATATAAGGGGTTATTATTATTATTATTCAGGTATGGTAAGACCAACATATCAGGAAAGAAGTGCCATTGAAAGGAGAGTTTGTTACACTCACAGATCCCAAGAGGAGGGGGCCACATGGGGAAGCACCAGGGTCACTAGTCAGAGGGAGGGAGGGAATCTGGGGCTGGAGCTTTTCATGTGGTTTCCACAGGAAAGAATGGGTGAGGCGGGTAAGCAACCTTAAGGTTGACTGTTTGAATAACTTCAGCAGGCTCTGGGGTACGGGGGTGTCCCTCGTTGCCTGGGACCTGGCTCTGGGGTATTAGGAATGTGGATAGTATCCTGGAGTATGAGAGTCTGATCTAGGATGTGATTGGGCTGTGAGCTCTGGATTGGTTGGTTTACGAGGCATGTTTGCAAGACAGATGAGTTGTTTGCTATCTCTAGGAATTAGCTAGCCCCAGGAGAGGCAGTCTCTCTGCATTATCAAGGCCCCAAATGTCAAAGCATTAAAAATACAGAATAAAAAGTCCTGATTAATAAGTCCTGGGGACAGCGTAGTTCAAGGAGAAAAAGCACTGGCCTGGGAGTCAGGAGCCACGAACATGTCATTCACCCCTCTTCTTTCTCCTGAATTATGAAGCAAGTATAGATCAGCACGAGGACCCCTTGCATCACAAATATTCTATTATCTTCAACTAAACCATATCAGTGACCATCCAAACTGACCTGAGAAAGAAGGGGATGGGGAAGGGGACACCAGGCAGAAACCAGAGAAGCCCACCCTTGTCCATACTGGGGGGGCTGGAGGACACAACAGATGGACAGAAAAGCCAGAATTTTGGTAATTGAGGAAACACAATAAGGAATAAATTGGAAGCTTGGTGAGGTGAGGTGATTCAGGAGCCAGGTCTCCCCCATCAGTCCCTTCCAATCACCTCTTTCATGCCACGTGCCAGGCCCAGCCGAGGCAGATGGTCAGGATGTGCTGGAAAGGAAGAGACAGTTCTGAGGGTCTTTGGGCAGCAAAAACCCAGAGTGCTTGGAAACTAATTGGGCTAATTCTCCCTAAAGTGATCATGACTTGATATATATTTCCTTCCAGAAGTACTTCTTTTTTTTTTTTTTACTGAAGTATAGTTGATTTACAATGTTGTGTTAATTTCTGCTGTACAGCAAAGTGATTCACTTATATGTATATATATTCCTTTTCACACTCCTTTCCATTATGGTTGATCACAGGATATTGAATAGAGTTCCCTGTGCTGTACAGTAGGACCTTGTTGTTTATCCATCCTATATATAACAGTTTGCATCTGCTAATCCCAAACTCCTAATCCGTCTCCCTCCCACCCTCCCTCCCCCTTGGCAACCACAAGTCTGCTCTCTATGTCTGTGAGTCTGTTTCTGTTTCATAGATAGGTTCACTTGTGTCATATTTTATTTATTTATTTATCTATTTATTTATTTATTTATTTTTGCGGTACGCAGGCCTCTCACTGTTGAGGCCTCTCCCGTTGCGGAGCACAGGCTCCGGACACACAGGCTCAGCGGCCATGGCTCACGGGCCCAGCCGCTCTGCAGCATGTGGGATCTCCCCGGACCTCGGGCACGAACCTGTGTCCCCTGCACTGGCAGGGGGACTCTCAACCACTGCGCCACCAAGGAAACCCCTGTGTCATATTTTAGATTCCACATATAAGTGATACCATATGGTATTTTTATTTAGAAAGAAGACACCTAGAAAGAGAAAGAGAGACAGAGACAGAGACAGAGATCAGAAGAAAAAGTCAATCCCTAACCCAGCAATATGTTCCAGTCCCAAGCGGTATGCCTCAAAAAATTGAGTTGACGGTTACATAATATTGGGAGACTGCTTCACGCTTTCTTTCTTGAAGGTTCACAGTTAAAGTCAACGCCTTAACAGCTCAGAGAAGATTCGGGGTGAAGGGAACCTGTCTAACCACGGTTAGCCCAGTGTTTCCCAAATGATTTCATCATGAAACTCTTTCCCCCTCTCCAAGTAAAAACTAGTACCATCCCAAGCTCTCTAACTTGGATTAAAGCAATGTATCTTTAAAGGCAAGATGTTAGTTATCTTCAAATAAACAAGGCAGATCATCTCCATCTGGGTACCTGCCCAGGTACATACTCACATTAACTGGCCCAAGCAGAGCTACTGCACAGAGCCAGAATCCAGGAGAGCATGGTCAGGGATGAGAGCATCAAATCTAGGTCAAAGCAGCAGGTAACATGAGGGAGGTGCCAACTGTTCAGGCCAAGGATAAAACTTGAAGTCCAAGGACAGCAGCTGGGTATGGGAGACAGGCACGGGCCATAGGACCAAGAGCAGGAGATAAATTTGGACTGTTTGCTCACAGACTGCAGTGGATTTTATTGTGCCGGTCCCATGGGTGGCATCCCTGGACTTGGGGTGCCTTAAAAACACCACATGGCCTTGGAGACAGGTGCCTCCCAAGGGGAACCATAAAACCAGCCCATGTGTAATCACATATTTGGTTAGATGCCCAAGAGTAGTAATAAGGTACTCAGTAATGATTGCTCCAGCATCACTGTTCATAAACATGGGACAATGGCGCTAATTCTAACCATACAGAAAATTGAGCTCCCAGATACCAGGGGAGCTGACTTTGCCTCATGGGCAGAGCCACACTGTTTATTAGAGTAGGAGACAATCCTCCAGGATGAAATGGCCCTGTGTAGACCCATTCTCCCCACCAGCTTTGCAAGGGAGGATGAAGTCTCTAACTGGCCAGTAAAGATCAAAGTGTATCCAATGCAGAATTTGGTTATCACAGACCTGTCCGAATGAGGAAATGAGCCATCACGTGTGTGCACAGCCATCACCGTCACCGGGAGAGTGGATGAAGGACTTTCACAAATTCTCCGATAATAGAGACCAACACTTATTGAATGCTCACCCTGTGACTAGCACTGAGCTAAACACTTTACCCGGATTATCTCGTTTAATCCTCACGGCAGCTCCATGAAGCTCGGGAAGGTTAAGAAGCTTGCCCCAGGTCAGGGGAGCTTTCAGGGCCGGAACCTGCCTTTAGGTCTGTCAGTCAAACATGTTCAAATGCTGTGCTCTTTCTGCCCCTCATTGGGCCCAGTGACGCTTCCTCATCTCACGGCGTTTGCCAAGTCCCCCTGCCTTCCCCACGCAGCATCCTCTCCCCAAAACACCGGCTCATCCTTTTTTGCTGACAGTTATGCCCTTAAACCAGAACTCCCCGATGGATCTAACACCCAATGGGCTATAAATATGCTGAGATTTGATCCCCCACCCAGACGGACAGGAGGGTGGGACGTGGGGTAGCCAGACGCCTTGGGCTACCAGACCTGGGAGCCCTGGATGTCTGCAGGTTCCAAAGCCACCCTCCGTACTCTGCCCCATGACGCTGGTGCTGGGGAGCTGCAAATATGTGTCTCCTTTTACAGGTGACTGCCCGGAAGGGTCCAACCCCAAGGTGCATGAGAGAGAGACCCGAAGGCAGGGGGCAGAAGAGGACTTGCTCCTGCCTGTGTGCTGGCCGTTTGGCCAGTGATGACCTAGCATTAGCTTCTGACCTCCACCCTGGCAGTGGGATCCAGCTTCTGCCTGTCCACCTGCCCAGATCGCGTCTTCCTGCCCTCTCAGAAGGACCAGCGGCAGCAGCCAGGCAGGGCCCCTCCAGGAAGCAGATTCCCAGCACCCTGGTCTCCCTCCTCCGAGCGCCTCAGCTGCCAGCACCCGCTGATCAGCAGCCCCCTCCTGTGAGGACTGGTCCCAGCGCTCGGGGACTCTCTTCCAAGCGCCAGGTCTGATCGTCGCAGCATCTCTCCTCCTTTCCCCCATGTGGGTTCCCTTCTCAGTCCTAATGCCTGTTTAACCAATTCCCTATATTGTAACAGAGTAACTCTCTCTGTTACAGTAACTAGAGCAGTTTCTGATTTCCTGAACTGGACCCTGATTTACATACCTGGTTATCCCAGGGTGCCCTACAAGCATCATTCTCTCTATGTGTCCTGACAGTGAAAAGGTGTTGAAAGCACTACTCAACCCTCCACCCCCTGACCCATACAGGCCCAGGGAAAATTGGCCAACGGACAGCACAGAGTTCATCCACTCATAGACACACCCAAGAAAATAATTCCAAAATCAGAGTCGAAAGGGGTGCTCGTGAGCATTGAACTGTTCTAGACACTTGGGTGAGTCCTCCTAGGACTGGACGTACAGACTAAGCATGATTGTCATTAATTCTGAGTCCATAGGCTTTCCTGAGTGCCAGTGGGTGTCTTCATTTTCCTGTTCTAAAATCAAGCTATTATGACACAGGAAGGTTTAAGTTCAGACTTCTTTAAATGTGAAAAGCAAAAAGTCTCGGTTTGCAGCCCCATATCCAGCTTATCTTTTTCTATTAATCAATCACCCAGCATTTATCAAGCACAGTAGGTGCCAGCCCCAGGCCCCAGGAAGACATGCACTTGCAGATGCAAGCAGAAGGTAGCATCTCGATATATATTTATTTCCCTTCACAGCGCCACTGGCTTTCAGTAAGAACTCAGTAGACACTTCTCATAATTTCCCATTGTTGTTGGGATATTTTTATCCTTCTTGTATGAATCAAAGTGTGACGTACTGTCCCACTGTTCAAATCCTGACTCTGGCAAAGCCATTATTACTTATTTGATATCTTCCAAAAAAGTTTTATGACTTGCTCCCCCACTTCAAAATCAAATTTAAATGATCTCATCACGAAAAACCTTATGCTGGATGGAGAGGTGTATGACATCAGTGCATGGAGAATTTACAAAACCAGCAACTTGCACAGCCGGGTCATCATACTCTTGTGACCTGGACTCCTCTTACAAGGGAGGTGCTGACATGCTCTCCACTCCAGGCTTGGGCCAGAATTGGCTGGTTCTGTTCTGGAAACCTAGAGATCAGCATTCCAGATGGCCAGATTAGAAATTAATCATTTAGGACAAAATGCATCCTAATAATGGCAAGCTTATAATAGTAATAATAACAATAATAATGCTTAGTAATAGTAATAATAACAATAATAATGCTTAGTAATTCCTTAGTATAACTTAAAGTTCTGTACTCATATTAACCCATTGTTATGGGCTGAATTGTGTCACCCTAAAATTCAACTGTTGAAGCCCTAACACCCAGTACCTCTGAATGTAACTATATTTGGAGCAGGGTCTTTAAAGAATGAATTAAGTTAGTACAAGGTCATTAGAGTGTGTCCTAATCCAATCTGACTGATGTCATTATAAGAAGTGGAGATTGGGACACAGACCTCATTGCAACACAGTGGGAGGAAGGCCATCTGCAAGCCAAAGAGTGAGGTTCTAGAAAAAACAACCATACCTATGCCTTGATCTTTGTCCTCTTGCCTCCAGAACTATGAGAAAGTCAACTTCTGTTCTTTAAGCCACTCAATGTGTGGTCCTTTGTTATGGCAGCCCTAGCAGACTAACACACCCATGAACTTTCAAAAGCAAAAAAAACTCCCTATAGAGAAAACCATAATTCAAAAAGACACATACACCCCCAGTGTTCATGGCAGCACTATTTACAATAGCCAGGACATGGAAGCAACCTAAATGTCCATCAACAGAGGAATAGATAAAGAAGATGTGGTACATATATACAATGGAATATTACTCAGCCATAAAGAAGAACAAAATAATGGCATTTGCAGCAACATGGATGGACCTAGAGATTGTCATACTGAGTGAAGTAAGTCAGACAAAGATAAATATCATATGATATGCTTATATGTGGAATCTAAAAAAAGGGTACAAATGAACTTATTTACAAAGCAGAAGTAGAGTCACAGATGTAGAAAATAAACTTATGGTTACCAGGGGAGCAAGAGGGGGAAGGAATAAATTGGGAGATTAGGATTGACATATATACACCACTATATATAAAATAGATAACTAATAAGGATCTACCGTATAGCACAGGAAACTCTACTCAGTACTCTGTAATAGCCTATATGGGAAAAGAATCTTAAAAAGAGTGGATATATGTCTATATATAACTGACTCACTTTGCTGTACAGCAGAAACTAATACGATATTGTACTCCAACAAAAATTAAAAAAAAATACTCCCTAACACGAAGGAAGGAAGCTGCAAATATTTTCCCTATTTTTCAGTTGGTAAAAGCGAGGCAGGAAAAGACTGGTGGACTTTGCCTTGGTCTCTCAATTCACCTGTGGACAGATGGGATCTGGCCCAACTCTGTCTCTTGTCTGCTGGCCACAGCTCTGTCCTTCAGCCAGAGTGACTGGGGAAACAAGCATTAAGCAGATATTTTCAAAAAGCAATCAACTCCAGATTGTCCATTATTAATGTGGAATATAGCCTACGTAGAAAATGAAAATACACATATATTTCAAAACCCAATATTAGCCACTAATGTCAACCCATACAAACATTCCAGATTTCATCAACCCCTGCTGTTTCCCTTTGAGGAAAATCCTAGCAGTGTTATGGATTCATCTACTACCTTTAACTATTCATAAAATATCCTGGGCTTGGAAAAGCCCAAACTTCTCTTTGATAGAAACATTCTAAAGTTTATCCGTATTCTTCTGGGAGAAATGGAACTTCTAGATCCTTGGCTCGTTTTTAAACTGCAAATGTTAAATTAACATTTTGTAAGATGGATCTGATGTGCAAAGTGGCTGGTGTAGTTTTTCCTAATCCTCTGTTTTAAAGAGAAGAAGACGTATTTTCCTAGGTCAAGCAACTGGAACCCAGTAAAACATTTCCTTAAAGTCATAGCGCAAGAAGGGATCTTATAGATTATCTAGTCTAATAGTTTGCTTTTTATCGTTTTTTTTTTTAAAGCAGCAGACCTCTTTTTTCAAAAACAACTTTTTTTGTGGAAGTGTGATGTATAAAGAGATGAAAGTTGAGCTTCTCTGGTGGAAGAGAAACTCTTGAACCTTGACCGCTCAGGCTCCTTCTTGCCCCTTGATTTTCCTTGACTCCGAGGAAAATAGTATGAAAACAACAGACCTATTCCAATCCTTTCATTTTACAGATTTGGAAACTGAGGCCCCGATGGAAAACATGGCTGTGGCCAAGATTGAGCATCTGATGACAGCACAGCCAGACCAGGAACCCACATCTCCTGATTCCTGGTCCATGATTTTTGCTTGCATCACATTGTATTGGTAATACTGTTGCAGGAAGAGGGACCCCTTCCAGGGCCTGAGAGCGGGCTCTAACACTTGTAAATGAATTGTCCGAGGAGACACATGGACTGACAAAGTAAAAAGATTTTATTGGGAAGGGGCGCCTGGGCGGAGAGCAGTCGGGTAAGGGAGCCCAGCCTCTCCACCACACGGCTCGCAGTCTCAGGTTTTATGGTGATGGAGTTAGTTTTCAGGTTGTCTCTGGCCAGTCATCTTACTTGCCCATGTTTGGTCTGGCTTGGGGTCCTTCCTGGTCATGCGCTCATCTCTCAGAGAGAAAGATTCTGGGAAGTTGGTAGCACAATATTATGGGCTGGTACCTCTTCCTTTTGGCCCCTCCTGAATTCTCCCGGTTAGTTTTCGGCAGCAGAACGATGTTCCTTTTCGGGACCTCCTGGTTGTGAGACAACTCTTGCAAGTGGTTATCATCCCGCCTGGCCGTGGTTTCAGTCAATTGTTCCGTAACAATGCTGAATTTGTTTGACAGGCTGCATCCCAGGACAGCTTCAATGCTTCAACCAGATGCAGCTCTCACTGCTAAGAACATACACGTGTGGTGAGACACGTACGTCAGCATCAGTTACATTAAGCAAGTCTCTTAAGTGCCCCAAATCTGTAGGTAGATTTCCAGACATAGGGTCCCAACCCCTTAGGTTAGGGTTCTTTGCTTGATGAAATATTCCTATACTCTAATTCAGTGGTTCTCTAACTTTAGTGTGCCTTTAGAATAACCTGGGGGTGGGGGGAGGGTGTTAAAAAATACACATGCCAGAAATTCGGGCTCGGTAGTTTCAGAGTAGGACCTCAGAATCTGTATTTAACAACGATCCCAGGTGGCGCTGATGAAGGCATCCACAGACCGTGCTTTGAGATATGTGAGCTTGTCTTTGGTCTTTGTCTTTCAAGCCTTCAACGGATAACTAAAATTTGCTCAAATTGCAGGAACCACAAAATTGTCAATACATTTTCAACGTGAGAAGAGCATTATCCTCCCTCCCCAAATTCAGAGCTCGAACCCCAGGAGGTGACGCTTCCCCTGTGGCATCCTGGTGAATTCCACAGCAACTGGACATCAGCTCAGGTGGTCACGTTGGGAGAAGAAGCAGGAGCACATGTAAGAAACAAAGCTCTGTTTTCATGCAAACGGTTTCCACAGAAAATTAAACGAGCAATAGAGCCCTACAAAAAGGTACTGTGCATAACCGCAACAACCATAAGAAAGTCATCCCTTAAGGGATAGCTCATCTAAATTTGAAAGTAGCATTAACTCTCAAAGGTCCTGTGGTCAACTAGTATGGTGGTCAATCAAAGGGGCTGAGAAACCAAGCAAAGGTTAAGAATTCATGATAGAGGGGCTTCCCTGGTGGCGCAGTGGTTGAGAATCTGCCTGCTAATGCAGGGGACACGGGTTCGAGTCCTGGTCTGGGGAGATCCTACGTGCCGTGGAGCAACTAGGCCCGTGGGCCACAACTACTGAGCTTGAGCGTCTGGAGCCTGTGCGCCGCAACAAGAGAGGCGGCGACGGTGAGAGGCCCGCACACCACGATGAAGAGTGGCCCCCGCTTGCCACAACTAGAGAAAGCCCTCGCACAGAAATGAAGACCCAACACAGCCAGAAATAAATAAATAAATAAATAAATTTTAAAAAATAATAAAAAAGAATTCATGGTAGAGATCAAACCTTGCACTGAGAAATCCCTGTGTTGAGCTGTGCCCAAACCAGATGTTTTTACTGGTAATTATTATGATGATAATTCATTTAACTAGGAATCAAATAGGGCATGATTGTTTACTTCTGCCTGTTTCCCCAGACAAGCAGAGAAATGAGAAGAAAAATCTCAGAGGTTTTACTCTTGGCTAAATGAAATAATTTTCTCAAATAACCAGGAATAAACACAGCAAAAAAGTAATTTGCCTTTACATTATACGAGAGTTGTAAATAGACTTCTTACACCTCCTTGCATGGGAAAGTCAAGGTGGAGACAGCCTGCCAAAGAATTAGAAACATCTTGAGTTTGGTTTCCATCTGAAAAGACACAGACCTTAGAAACCTGCTCACATTGTCAGCCTTGTCGTGAGACTTCCAAAAGCTATTCTTGGTTTCTCTCCTCCGTACTGAACCCATTCCAAGGCCAAGAGATTGCAGGTTGAATTGTGGTAAGATAAAAGATGACTCTGAGCGCTTAGGGAGAAAGCTTGCAGAGACACAAGGAAGAGCAGAGTGCATATCTGAGAGGAGGTAGACAGTTTGGCTGGGTTTTTCAGATAATCCTTAATATAAACTAAGAATTGCTGGTGGTCCATGAACATTCTCATGATCACGGCAAACCACACTCTCAGTAAGGGAGGGACTGTCACTGCGTCAGGCTGCTGGGGTCCAGGACCGGAGCATAGCAGGGTGTGACACATCACACACATCCCAGAGGAAAAACAATTTGTAACTGTCAAATTTACATGAAATCACCCAGACATTATACAACATAAACCACCCTGTAAAGCATAAAGTACAGCCATGTTTCTTCAATAGCAGGACAAAAACTGATTTTTTTTTCCCTTAAGGAGGATATTTTTTAAAAGAAATTATCAACACTTTTGTTCAGATAAAATCTTTTTCTATCACTATAAGTAAAAATCCTTTTTCCCGCCCCATAGTTAAATCTCTTTGACGCCCTCTCTCATTCTGGGCTGTACTGCCTCTTCCTTGGCCTCACCCAGAATTTCTAGAAGAGGCTGCACAGGAGACATTAGCATCTCCAGGTTATGAAATGTGACCATGCCTGAGCACGGCCTGAAGTTCGTGTTCAGGACCAAGGACAGTGGTCCATGCGCAGCAGCTACCACTGCTCCTAGCCCCCCTTCCTCTCCCCAGCCCAGCATCTTAGTCACATCACACCTGTGAGCGGAGGAATGTCAACCACATGGTTAAGATTAGAAACCAAAAGAGGGTTGAATTGCCATATAAGAAAAGGGGCTTTCTCCACCCAAGTTCCATTTTTTTCAGTCAACAAACATCCAAGTTCAAGGATGGAAGCTGTAACATTCAAAGTGTTTATTGACTGCTTCCTTGGATAAGTCTCCTCTGATGACTTAGTTCTGAAGACGACCGTTGCTGTGTTGGGAGAAGTGGTGGCTGAGAACATTCGTTTGAGCCCCAAAGCCACATTGGCTGCTGCGTGCTCCCTTTGGTCCTCATCCACTGCTGGGCCAGCTCTGCCCTGCATCAGTGTGTCTCTGAGATCATGGCCTTCGAGAGAAGCTCAGTAAGATGGACCCAACCAACAACCCCACTGGCCAAATCTGGTCCTACCAATATCTTGGACTGAGAGGTTCAATTCTCAAGAAGCCATAAGTGGTAAGAAATTTGCTTCTTTTTGCACCTTCTGGAGTAATGTCAGAACACAGGCTACTCTGGGACTAATAATGTGCTTTTGCAAACTAGAACAGAAGGTGAAGAGGATATAACTACCCTACAATTCTGTGAAATACCTTTATTCATAGAGATGAAAGTTAGACAGCAGGATTAAGTGCTGCAATATGAAGAAAGTAGAAACTAATTTAAAAAGAACATTTTAACATGCTAGCAAAGGGCTGGGTTTCTCTTTGAAGGTACCCTTTAGAAACCCACACAGGTTACAGCCTGGAGGAATTATTCTGATTTGGTTACAGAGTCTCTCTCTCTCTCTCTCTCTCTCTCTCTCACACACACACACACACCATACACCTCAGTATACTTAGAATATTGAGGTCAGAGGAGAAAGATAAAAAGATGGCAGATCCTAGCTAACGCCAGCTTGCTACATCCATTTTCTCTATTTTAAGGATGAAACGAAACATGAGGGAGTTCAAGTGAGTCCCAGAACCTACATCAAACCTAACAAGGCTTCCAGGTGCCAAGGGTCATGTTCCAGATCTTGACAGGGTCAGACAAAGCCAACAGCACATAGTCAAGGCCCAGCAGATCGTGGGGGAAAGGGGCCCATTTGGAGGGGCTGAGGGAAGGGAGACACAGTCATGGCAGCCCAGGGAGCTACCCCAGCTGGCTGAGCACAGCCTTCCTTCCCCCTGAACATGTCCATGGTTACCATTTGCTCCTTGGAAATCCTCCCAGTGAAGAATGGAGAATTTATTCTGCACTGCCCATGTATTATGCACCCTGGACACCCAGGTTATAGTGATACATAAGAATGGAGATAATAGGAAAGGAGCCAGACCCTAACCCTAACCCTAACCCTAACCCTAACCCTAACCTGCATGCCAGGATCTTTTTATTATTATTTTAATAAAGAAAACATTGATTTGATTAACAAAGATAAAAACATTTTTAGAACTAAAGCCCCCATTGTATGGCTATTTTCATCATTGATAATAAAAATTGACCCATTATTTTGTGCCACCTAATTGCTCTTAAACTTACTTCTCTGTATTCCCAGGCAACTTTATTCTCTGCTCCCTTGGGTCTGCTTTATTGGATAATTTGGTCTCTTGGGTTGAGAAACATTGACATTCATTTTCCTCCCAAACAGAAAACATCTCTCACATTTTTCTTATCCCCGTTGCCCCAAATCTTTCACAAATCCTACATCTCTCTCCCCGACTTTGGTTCTTCCTGAAAAGATTACCCTCTAGCTAAACAAGACACTACATGGTCTGCTTGGGGGAAGTTGTCAGTTCTTTGCTTTTTCCAAACTTATTAACTTGGGCAGGACCTTAGGAAAAGGGAGAAGGGAGTGGGCCCAGGAATGAATATGCTCTGAGCGTGGTGGGTCTAGAGAGGGGACCTGGGGTTTGAGAGGGGTTTGTTTAAACCCCTGCTATTTCCACCCCTCGGAGGGTCCGTCTACTCGCCAAATCAACCATGCCAAACAGAGTTTTAGCAGCGCAATGCTTGCATCTACGGTATCTTTCTGCATGATAAGAATTTTGCTATCAATTCTCCCACGTACTGGGTACATAACGTTAGTTGGACTTCAATATTGTCATGAAAAGCTGTGGTCTTCTGGAAATCCTTATGTATTGACAGATACCCTCGCCTAATTGCTCTTGGTCACTCCCACAGAGGAGACTGATTTCCTCCCCTAGGATTTGCTCTGAGGAATTTCTCTCCAGCTCTCTCCTTAGGAACTCAACTCCTAGGGATGGGTTGAATCAAAGCCAAATCATAATTACTGTTCCCTTCCAAGGGAAGATGTCCCCCTTGGGTCTCAGAGGCACAATTAACAGGTATATCTTACAGGTATATCGGTTTCAGATGGCCATTTTTTTTCTCAGAGATGCAAAGCTGTTTTCAGCCTCGCAGAGTGTTATAAATAGATATGTATAGACAGACACACATACATATGCATGTATGTGTATGAAGGTTCAAAAGCAGATCAGGAGGGGGCCTCTGACATCTGCTAACATAACACAATGATGCTGCTGAGGGGAGAAATCACAGAGAAGCACAACGGCTCTTCCCCTCAGACAAAGCCCCGATCTGACCACTCACAAAATCCATCTCCCTAAAGCCCCAGACTTCCCATGCCTGCCTTCTTCTCTGTCCTTGGAGGCATTCTCACCACCACGCTCCCTTCACGTGGAGTTGGAGATGAATCATCATCTTGGAGAAATGCATTTCAGTGGGGCTGGCTAAGCGCACAGAGGCTCTCAGTTGGGTGGCAGCCCCTCCCAGCCCCAGAGGGAATTGTATGAGGACCTGTGGAAAAATTAAGATCCTGGATGGCAGCTATGGGGGCTGAAAGGAACCAGCCTATTATCCAGCGCCTCTCTGACAGTGAAGGTTAATTTATCACACGGAATCCAATCACTTTTTTATAAAACCAGTGCAGGTTTCATTTAGTTTGATGAGGAATATTGCAAGATTTAAGAAAATCAATTTTACTGAGAGCCATATTAAGCCCCAGGGAATATAGCACTACATGTACCTCACATAAGTTTTTGTTATTACTCAGAGGATCGCTGGGGAAATTATATACTTAGCCCGATGAAGGGTAATGGCTACCTTCATTGTCTTGGGGATTCCCACCCTGCTTACCTCTGTGAAATAACAAATAAAAATGGTAGGGTTCCAAATTGGTACTTACCTAAGCTCTGCAGAGCCAGATGCATGATAAGAGTGAGCAAAAGTGACTCGATTTCCCAGAGATGCTAACTCCCTGCAGTATGGGATGTTACTAAACCATACTCAGGCATTATGGGTACTATTTTGACTAAAGCCCTATTCTGATTTGAGTTCTCAGAGCAGTATTTGCAAAGGAAGCCACAATGGGCTAAAAATTGTTTTCAACTGAACTGCCAGGTTAATATTTCCAGAGAGGTATATTTCTTAGTGAGAAACTTTCCAACAGTGGCTAAGGAACATTGCTATCTACAGTCATCTGGTCTCTTGGAGACTTTTGTTTGCAAAGCAATAAACCAAGCTAGCTTTTTATGGGGTCCCCAACTTGAAGCTGGTGTCAGGGAGTGAATACTCCAGCTGAATTTGGCAATAACTCCTTTCTGCAAAGGCCATTAGAATTGATAGCAAAGGGTATGGGGAGTGTGTGTGTTGTTGGGATGAGGTGGTGGTTTGCGATGCTTCAATCCTACTGCATCCCACAGATACCAGAGCTGCTCTTATTTATCCGTGTTTTCCAGTGTGGCAGGGATTATACCCATGTGGTTATTTAAATTAGATTACTTAAAACTAAGTAAAACTAAAAATTCAGTTCCTCAGCTGCAATCGCCACATTTCAAATACTTAGTAGTCATGGTGGTTAGTAGCTACTGTAGTGGACAGCACAGATAGAGAACATTTCCACCATTGCAGAAAGTTCCAGTGGACGTTGCCGGGTAGCCCTTCAGCTCTCAGGACTTAGTGGCTATTACTTGGATCTGAGAGTTTAGTTCAGACTGACGTCATTGCCCACATACCACAAGTGTCCTCCTTTTCCAGATCCTCTTTCGTCAGCATAAATTGGGGCCATAAGTGACTTCTTGATGGTCTTTGAGTCAGAGAAACTCTCTTCCGTCATACCAGAAACAGCCTCAGGAAAAACTCAGAACTCGTTTTGGAAGTTAAGAAGTGAGGATGAAAAGTGTAAGCTGTAGAACAAAGCTGGTACTTAGGAATCTGCAAAAAAAGGTTTTTATCAGCTGAATGGGTCCCCTATACCAAGAACAAAATTTCCCACTGTCCCTTTGTGTCGTATGTGAGATTCCACATATAAGTGATATCATATGGTGTCTGTCTTTTTCTTTCTGACTTACTTCACTTTGTATGATAATCTCTAGGTCCATCCATGTTGCTGCAAATGGCATTATTTCATTCTTTTTTATGGCTGAGTAATATTCCATTGTATATAGGTACCACATCTTCTTTAGCCATGCATCTGTCAATGGGCATTTAGGTTGTTTCCACATCTTGGCTATTGTAAATAGTGCTGCTATGAACGTTGGGGTACATGTAACTTTTCGAATTATAATTTTGTCTGGATATATGCCCAGGAGTGGGACTGCTGGATCATATGGCAACTCTATTTTTAGTTTTTTGAGGAACCTATCTACGAAACAGAAACAGACTCACAGATATAGAGGACGGACTCTTTCTGGTTGCGGGGGGAGTGGGACAGGGAAGGACTGGGAGTCTGGGGTGAGCAGATGCAAACTAGTATATAGGATGGATAAGCAACAAGGCCCTACTGTACAGCACAGGGGACTATGTTCAATATTCTGTGACAAACCATAATGGAATATGAAAAAGAATATATATATATATATTTATATATAACTGAATCACTTTGCTGTACACCAGAAACTAACACAACATTGTAAATCAACTCTACTTCAATAAAATTTTTTTTTAAATCTCCACTGTCAGAGAGGAACTACATTCCTCTTAAATTCATATGTTGGAGTCCTAACCCCCAGTATCTCAGAATGTGACAGTATTTGGAGACAGGATGTTTAAAGAGATAATTAAAGTTAAATGAGACCATTAGGGTGAAACCTAATCCAATGTGACTGGTGTCCTTATAAGAAGAGATAAATAAGACACCAACACACACAGAAGGGAGACCATGGTGAAGACGCAGACAGATGACGGCCTTCAACAAGCCAACAAGAGAGGCCTTGGAAGAAACCCACCCTGCCGACACCTTGATCTCAGACTTCTGGCCTCCACAACTCTGAGGAAATACATCACTGGTGTTCAGATGCCTCAGTCTGTGGTCCTTAGTTGTGGCAAGCTCAGCAAACGAAAGCAGCTACCATGCAGAGTCTTCTAGAGCAGACCAGAGGCCTATGCAACAGAGACCATCAAGATTTCTTCAAACCATTGGGAGCTCCCTGGTGGTCCAGTGGCTAGGACGTGGCACTTTCACTGCAGGGGCCTGGGTTCAATCCCTGGCTGGGGAACCAAGACGCTGCTAACTGCATAGTATGGCCAAAAATAATTTAAAAAAAATTTCTTCAAATCAAGCTGGAGATATTTTGAGGATACATTGCCCATCATCACCATTTTTACCTCAAGCGTAACAAAGCGTCTATTTGAACAGAGGATTATTGTGCCTTTACCTGTAGGGAAATTCAGGCTTTGACGCTGCTCACAGAGCCAGTGGGAAACTAGAACTCAGGAGGTGACAGACAAATTACCCACAAAAAAGGCCAAAACATTTCAGAAGAGTGTTTAAAAAATCATTTTGCTTTCACTGATATTAGGCTGTGACATCCGTTATTGATTTCTACATGTCAACTCTAAATTAGATCTGTATGTGTGTTTACACACATCAGGTAGAGTTAAACACATCCACAATATATAGATTTAGCAGCTGTTCATACAGTCACCCGTTTTCAAGGTGTTTAACAAAAATTAATTAATGCTACATGCAACCTACCATATGTTCAACATAACATGCAACAGCCCACAGGGAATACGATGCAAACTTTAAAGCCCAGTGAAGTTCTGATGCTGATACTTTTTGTTTGGTAGGATGCCTGCGGGGAAAGGCCCAGTCATCAACTCCTGGATGGAGATTGGAATACCTAGATAACAGAAGGGCTTAATATTATCCACTTAGTTAGCTGTATATCTTAGCTTTTATCTGTAATAGACATTTTCCTCTTAATCTTTTTTGCCTATTTTTTTTCTGGCAGCATTGCAGTTTTGCGTTTTTAAAAAAATTTTCTGCCAGATTGAGCAAAAGAAACATCATTCAAATCACAGTTTGAAACAAAACATTTGCATGACATTTGAGAATTACAAAATGCTTTTAGAGTCAAATTTTTCATTTGATGCCCACCATACTTCTTAAGGTTAGGTTATTACTCCCATTTTACAGATAAGGAAACTAAAGATCAGAAAGGTTAAGTGACCTTCCAAATCTTTCACAGCTAGTTCCATAGGGAGCCAAGGCAACATTTTTAACTTGGGACTTTAACCAATCTCTCACCTGCCTCCAGGTACCCTGCTCCTTCCACCACGACACACTGCAAACTCTAGCAGAGCCATCCCAGAAAAATGTCCCAGGGGTGCTTCTCCATGAACCTGGCCTCACGCTTCATCGGTGCTGTAGAGAGTGTGCTTCTCTTGCCTGAGAAGGTGGTTCTAAAAACAGATGGGTAATCCCAGGGGGCACACAGGGTGAGACCCAAGTCGTCTCGGTCGAGACGAGAGCCTGCCTACAGCGAATCGCTCGCCTCAATTCTCCCGCCTCATCCCACTGACCTTCTCCTAATGAATGAGGTGGGGTCAGGAACAAGGGATCTAGAGTGGGAAGTGGGCTTCCAGAATCCATAGGTAGGAACAAAGAGGCCAAGGTGAGAAAAAGCTGGGATGAACTTCCTTCCCCAGCATCACCTGCAGTCTTTGCCACCTGCCCCACCCGTCTGGAGTTAGCGATGATGTGTCTTTCACAGTGCTCACCCACCCTGCACCAGGGAAAATTGCAGAGCTCTTCTGGAGCTGGTCTATAATATACTAAAGACCTGCCCTGCCCTCAGCCCCCCTCTGAAGAATGTTCTTCTAGCACAACATTCCTGTGTCCCCAGCTTGGTACTTTCTTTTAGTGGACCAATCATGCTTCCTGAACCACATCTGAGGCTACCCAGGATTGGTGTCCCAACCAATGCAGGCTGGTAACGAGGATGATCAATCACCTCTGAGGAGGCTTGAAACAGACTCAGCCCGATAGAGCTGTTCTGTAGTAGACAGTGACAGGCGGACCCAATCTTGGCGAAATGAATGCTGGGTGTGTGCTCAAACTATAACACAAATAACTCAGCTTCTCTACTCTCTGGTCCTGACAGAGCTGAGGCCCTGAGCATCTGTGGCTAATGAGGAAAAGGTGTCCTGTTCTGTTCCTTTCCCTTGTATCCTAGAATCAGTCCCCATCACCCAAGGAGACCTGTTAAATAATGGTAACGTTAAATAACCCACCAGATGGAGAATGACCCTGGTCTCTTAGAAGAAAGTTCCAGGAGCCCACACACAAATGTGAGACACACAAAAATAACATCACCAGCTCACCAGAGGGACACGGGCCCAAGATGCCAATTTTTAAGTTATTCTTTTTCACGTTTTGATTTTCCGCTTCCTTGCATCATTGGGCTAAGAAAAAAAGGTACTGAATATTCTCCCCAAAAGACTCCGGTGGAAAGTAGCTGAAAACTGTAAAAACAGATAAAGCAGAGATTATTGCTTTCTTTCAGGTCTGTTGCCTGATTTCCCTTAGGGCCCCTGCTGTGGACAGTGGGGATCAGCCTGGAAACCAGGCGTGTGTTAATTTGCATGACTGTGTTCACTAACCACTCCATCCCAGCCCCAGTATAACCTAAATTAATTCAACAGGAGCAGGTGGTTTAATTTGTACATTATTTGTATTTGCTAATAAACAAGTAATTTGGGTTTTAGCTCAGATTTTCTCTTGGGGACGGAACCAAATCTCTGCTGAGGATCTGGCCTGGGGAAATTCATACTGTGGGTTCCTCTCATCCCAGATACCAACTTTGACCCACCCTTCAAACTTTTCATACTGAGAAAGTCTGGCTGAACTTATCTCCAGCAACTCCACACCCCTATTCCTCAGGCTCAGTCCTGACTGTAGAGGTAAACAGCCCTGTTTAACCCAGGTTACAGTTCAGGCTCACCTTTGCTACCAGGGGGCCCTGGCTGTACCTGACCTATAAGTCCTGGGGTTCTGCTGAGCTGAGACACAGAGCGCTGGAGTCCCAGTTCTCAGATGGGGCTCTGCCTGGGTCTAATTCTTCTTGGTTTCCTTCTGGCTACCTGCCTGGTGGGTCATTTTTCTTCCCAAAATAGGGCCCGTCCACTCTGGCCCTGATAGCCCCTCTTTCTGAGACTGACATCCATCATGAACTTAGCTCAGGAGCTACCAGATGTTGTCACCCCTAAATGGACCCTGAGAAAGGATCCTTGGAGTCTCCACCACTGCATTTTCCCCACCTATTAAGTGTGACCACAATAATAATACTAGTGATAATAAGCAGAGTTTATTGTGCTATTTCGATGTGTCAGGAATTTTGCAGAAGTTAATGTTCAGATAACTGGAGAGTTGAGGAGACAGGCTCAGAAAAGTTAAGCGTCTTGCCCCAAGTCACACAGCAAGTCATGAAGAGCTGGAACTTAGCCCGCATCTGTCCTGAATCAGGGCCCACATCAAACCATGTTCGTGTTACTCACCTCCCATACCCATCTGATTGTTGTCCAGTGTCACCTCCTGAGCTCACTTCAGGGCGGGGAGAGCTAGCACAGCTGATTGCTTTAGTTTGGGTGTTAAGGTCCAGGGCTGGGTGGCAGGAGACTCCCAGATGTAACTACAACTGTGCAGAGCCCGAGAGAGAATACCAAGTCCAGTCAGAGAGAAGCCTGAGCGCCAAAGCCAGAGAAGTGTGCTGATCGACCAAAATACCTTACAAGACACTCACCACCCTTATGTGAAAAGAGTATAAAAATCCAGTGAGCCCTGTAGCTATCCTCTTAGACACGGC
Source organism: Mesoplodon densirostris (assembly GCF_025265405.1). Taxonomy (NCBI): domain Eukaryota; kingdom Metazoa; phylum Chordata; class Mammalia; order Artiodactyla; family Ziphiidae; genus Mesoplodon; species Mesoplodon densirostris. Next base: position 234,881,888 of record NC_082661.1, read on the forward strand.
ACCCAAGGTACATCCCCTAAGTGACCAGGACTGCCACTGAGTTGGGGGATCTGGTTGTCTGATGCCAACTAGAAAGACAGTAGCATCCTGCTTTCAGGTTATTCTCCCACTGCCTCAAATGAACTATCGTCAAAGGTGACGGTTGAAGCACTTAAGGGGATGATTTCTGGACTATCACTCAGCTTTCAGAAAAGGTTGTATGGTCTGTTTCATGCCAGTTGCTAATAAATGCAGCGAGGTCATGTGGCATTATGAGACTTACCCACCTCAAACCTCTTAATTCTACCAAATGGAACCTAAGAGTTGTGCGTGACTAGTTTCGTTTGGGTAGCTTCTCTGCATGCCTCCTTTGCGGCACCTTAGGTTGGTCCCTGGGCTGTAACACCTCTCCTTGGGCATGTCATACCGTAGGAGAAAAGAGACCAGCTCCATCCACGCAGCTCCGTGAGCTGCACTTCCTTCCCTAATACCTCTTCTCTAAAAGGTCGTGGAGCCTCCACTGTGCAACACTTCCAGCCCTGACCTTCACCGCAGTTCCCGTTGCCAGCAGTGGGCTCTTGACCTTGAGGAAAGCTCAGTGACAAGGAGAAAGAAGGAAGCTGTTAAGGACTGAATGTTTGTGTCCTCTGAAAATTCATGTGTTGAAACCCTAACCCCCAAGGTGATGGTAATTGGAGATGGGGCTTTGGGGAGATAATTAGATCATGAGGCTGGGCCCTGGTCTGTTGGGATTAGTGCCCTTATAAGAAGAGACACAGAGAGCTCTCTCTTTTTCTCTTTCTCTCTCTCTCTCCATCATGTCAGGACACAGAGGGAAGGCAGCTGTCTGACAGATAGGAAGACGGTCCTCACTAGAAACCAAATTGGCCAACAAATTGATCTGGGACTTCCCAGCATTCAGAACCATGAGAAAATAAATTTCTGTTATTTCAGCCCCCCGGTCTATGCTATTTTGTTATGACAGCCTGAGCAGACAGAAGCCATAGAAGGAGAGAAAACCCAGTAGGCAGGTTTAGTCAAAGTTGCCAACCTACTCATGAGAAGGCAAAGCTCTGCTTTTCATGCCAGACTTCTTCAGGCCACTGCTGCTATGTTTACAGACAGAAGAAGCAGCTGCCTTCACTGGGTGACTTGAAGGACTCTGAGAGTTCCACCTGCCACATAGTCTCTGTGCCACAGTGCTGGGGCTACCTGCCCCTTGCCTGGCTGTGAAGTCTCCCCACCAAATGTGCTAATGGCTTTGGAGGAAAGAAGGCCCTGGGGTACTGACCTTCTTAGTTGTTACAGGAATTCCCACTGTGCTTCTCTGTGGCTTCAAGGATTTTTCTTTGGAGTAATTCAAGCGAGGCAGGAGCTCATTGGCTGGCACCTTGACAAGATCACCAAGATCTTCAGATCTTAGGGTTCAGGAGCTCAATTTTGTGAGTTCAATGAAATTCTGGATGGTTGGTTCAGGCTAATCAGACTCATGAGACTGGCTGACAGCTGCTGGGTACCTTTTTTTCTAAAGTAGGAAGTATTTTTGAAAAACGAAATTACTAACTCAAGGCAAGGTCACAGAGGAGAGCATGGGAAGATTTTTAATGGTGGATGTCATCAAGCTCTAATGAGCCTCTGCCCTAATGAGTGGCGCCCCCCAGTGGGCCAGAAGACCCCTGGAGCCAATCAAGGCACCCACCTCTCTGGCCAGGGCCAGAGACAAATGGTAACTCTTCAACTCATTGTTTATTTTTATGCTTTGAAATATCCCAAGCAGAGCAACTACTCGTTTCTATCATTAATATGGTAAAGTTTCCATGATTAATATTATCTCAGATCAATGTCATTCAGATACGTCTGGGGAGGCTCTCTCAGCTAATCTGAGCACACTTCAAGTCATCTCTCCAGCAGATGGCTAGTCTCATCCATTGCATGGTAGGTTTGGGGGGCTTTTTTCAGATGGTGCCATTTCCCGACCCTGTCCCCATTCCATTTGCTTTGGGTTACAGGATTGAAATAATGCAAAGTTTAACGAATATGAGATTGACCGGAAAGAAAACAATTGGAGAGATTCTGGCTGGACTTGAGGTAGGTCGGCTCAACTTCCTCTTGTCCCAGTTTGGAACTGGGTGCCAAGGTCTCTTATTGGTCAGGGTTGGGTCTTATTGCTGATCTGTGCTGCAAAACTACAGTTGTTTCCCCCTGCTGGCAGAGAGAAGTGAAGCAGATACACATAGATGAAGAAGAAAGAAACTGCACATTCCTGGCAGACAGACGGCCACCCCCATTGGTGCTGCTACATGAAGAGCCCCTGGATGGGGGGATGAGAAGGTGACTTCTCTTCCAGGTTGTCCTGTTCTGGTTGCAGGGCCATGCAAGGCCCAGCTGTGCTGCCTGTTCTTGGGGATTATGAAATTATCTATCTCTCTCCACTTAGTTTCCCTCTTTTCTTTAACTAGTTTTAATGGATTTCTTTTTCCTGAAATCAAAGGGCTTGATTGGGATGCTTTGGGATTCCTCTGGGCTTCTCCTGTGACCAAGAAAACATCAGATGTGTTTGATGACACATTAAATAAGCATAAGATCCAGGTAGAGTGACTTACAAGGAAGTAAAATCATCTAAGGACCATGCAGGAATTGGGAGCCAGTGAGAAAGGATCTGGAGTGAAGGAGTCCATGGGAAGAGTCCTGTGAGGTTCGCAAACAGCACTCAAGTTCACCTTTCTGTAAATTCATAACACACCTGGGTACCAGTCGGGTCTATAGGAAATGACCTATAAGGTCATTAAGGGCATCGAAAGCACTGACTATTTTTCCCTCAAAGATGGGCAATTCCAGAAAAGTTTGACATTTTGGAGCCTGATCTAGACGGGCCCACTGTTCATGACCTCTGTATCACTGCTCAGGCCCCTGCTTCACTGTACCTTGCATATTGCTTAAAGAGATGCTCAAATCTCCATCCTTCTGGCACTCCTGTATTGAATGAGAGCCGAAGTGATTTCTTTTTCACTCCTGTCCTGCTTTCCTGTAAATGCCTGTCTATTCTCTGAAAGTATAAGTGGATTCAGGGATTTTTTGACCCACCATAACTCTGAGAAAAACTCAGTATTTGTTATTCTCAGTCTTAATGCCTGCTCATGGTAACTTTAATGCTGCGTTTTAAAACTACTGTGGTATTTTAATAATACAACATTCTTTCTGGTATTGTTGAAACATTACATTATTCAATGTATCCAATTGCAGTGCATTTTTCTTTGCCCTTGTGGTGCGTTATTACTGTATACTCTTCACAGAAGTATAATTTGGGGAGCAATTTTCTAGCAAACATTGAAGGAGTTGCATTACAAATGCAAGGTGATATGCCACTCTGCTCATGGAACCACATTGCAAGGCCAAGAGCCTTTTTTCAGGGTAAACTCTGTTGTAGTGCAGTCATCCCAGCGGGACCCCACCTCCCACCTTGCTTTCCTCAGTCACCCCCACTCCACCTCAGGCGTCTGATTTACAAATTTAGTTTCTGGTGCCTAAGATGCGTGGCCACGTACAGGGACCTGGCTGACTAATGCATTCACATTCTTCCTGAAGCTATTTTGTCTCTTGAGTGGGGTTTCTCCTTAGCAAGGTCAAGTCTGTTATTTCCTGAAACTGGGTTTGGCTTTCTCAAATACAGAATTCACACACATGGTCAACAGATTGCCTTTGACCCACAGCTATGGGTTTTTTTTTTTTCTAATTATGAAATTTTAAATCCAATTTAAAAATGATGGTCCAAATTCAAAACTCAGGCGTTTTCACATGAAAACCAGGACTTCCAGATGATCTTAGCAGTCATTGTGGCACTAAGTCAAGGCTTTCCTCTTTGAGGAAGCTGTGTCCTCCCCAGTTCCCCATAGGCCCCCTAGTGCCTCCTAACAAACCCCAGGAGCTTCGTAGGTTATCATGCCTGACTATCTTTGTAGGGACTTGAGATTGCAACCTCGGCTTGAATAGCTGTGATAGGCAGAATTCTAAGATGCCCCCCGAATTCTTGCTCCTTTTCATACACACCCATCCCCTTGCAGAAAACTCTCGTCTAGAGTGTGGGCAGCACCTGTGAGAACAATGGTATATCCCTCTCTGATTGATGGCAAAGCAATTTTACTGATGTAATTAAGGTCCCTAATCAGTTGACTTTGAGGTAATTAAAAGGGAGATTATTCTAGGTGAGCCTGTCCTAGTCAGGTGAGTCCTTGGAGAGAAAGAAATGTCAGCAGATGCTCTCGTACTGGCCTTGAAGAAGTAGGCTTCTGTGCTAGCACTTGAGGGCAGCCTTTAGGGGAGTGACCCCCAGCTGAGAGCCAGCAAGAAAATGGGACCACAGTCTTACAACCACAAAGGACTAAATACTGACAACAGCCTGAATTAGTTTAGAAGAGGACCCTGAGCCTCAGATAACATCACCACCCCAGCTGACAGATTGACTTCAGCTGGAGAGAACCCAAGCAGAGGATCCGGTGGGACTGTCCTAGACTCCCAGCCCACAAAAACTGCCAGATTTGTGTAATTTGTGTTGCTGTAAACCACTAACTTTGTGGCAATTGGTTATGCAGCAATGAAAAACTAATACAATAGCTTATATGTTAGATCATTTTCTTTCATACCTGTACTCATATCCTTAACCAAGCCAGAATTATAGGAACTGCTTTCACCTAAGACCAGGAAACACATTATAGAGAATACTCTGTTGCCTCAACAGGCAAGCGGAGGAGTTGCAGACTCAAATGTCTGAGAAAATGCCTGGAGGACGAGCTTGATCTAAGAGAGACTCAGGGAATATCAGTGCTGTAAAATGTTCTTAGCTATCACCTGGTCTAGCTCCCATCCATTTTGAGACGAGGAAACTGAGGCTCAGAGAAGTTAAATGACTTATCCAAGGTCCCATGCCTTGATAAATCATACTCATATTTCCTATAGTTGGCATAAACCTTGTAAATTCTTGATTTATCAGAACTTGTGCACCTGGTGGTGCATACGGGGAGGTTGGTTAAAGAAGGTCACCCTTTTCTTGAGGAATCAATATGTAAATGGTTGACCCTGCATTACATCCAAATGGTTATTAATTTAACAAATATCTATTTCTCAAGCATTGTCAGGAGCAGCTGAGAAAGCAATAAAGAAGGATGTGTGATCACTGAGTTTAAGGCCTTTCTAATCTTCTCCAAGAGAAAGCTCACAATTTAGACAACATAGGGGCTGAACAGCAATGCAGGACAAGCAACACACATCTGGCATATCTTCTGACTGCTTTGCTAAAGGCTGGGACCCCTCAGTTACCCCCATTCCCAAACTCCCTCAGCCACTGCAGTGCCTAACAACCAAAGACACTTCCTGATCTGCGTTCTGCCACCATGTTTTCAAACGCAGGATACAGCTCAGTAGTGGTCACGAAGTGCATTGTGCCAGACTTCTGAGAAGCACGGATCCAGCAAAGGGCAAGCTGTGGGTGGTGCTAAAGAAGAGGTGGTGATAAGCCCGCGATGGACCCTCTGCAGATGCCCACGACCCGTGGAGAGAACTGAAACGTGGACATCGTGCCGGGAGCCTTGAGGGTGAGAGAGATTCTCAGCACTCTCAGCCACCAGCTCCTGCTTTGTTTTACCTTTGAAACATCAACCGGCTGTTTAAGGAAAAGCTGTTTCACTTCGCTCCTTGGTTTCAGGCAGAGCCACACCCTAAACAAAAGTGACAGCTGCCTCTATTATTAACCATCTCTAAGGATAGAGACTCTAAGTCTCCCTTGGCCACCTCTTCTGCCCACCCCGCCCCAGCACACCAGCTGTCCTGGTTTCCCCATTTCCATCCCGGCTCCACTGTTTGCTGACCTACCATCTCCAACCACTTGTAACCAATAACCAATTGCAATTCTCTATAGCTCTGTCCCTAGGTCCAAACAGTGACACAGTTGGGTCAGTTCTGTCCCTAAATGACTGAGTCACGGCCGTCATGGATCCTGGGTCCCCATGACCACCCCGGAGGTGGAGGCACCCCAACTCTTTCCAGCATCATTCTCCCACTGTACTCAGATAGACCCCCATTCTCTGGAATTTCAGCTGGTCACATGGCTTTTCAGCTCAGATCTGTAGTTCTCAATCTTTTCTGTCACTTTGTGACCCAGTCTGGGCCTGTGGCATGTGATTAGAAGTGATGTGTCCAATTCCAAGTCAGCTTCCACGTAAAGATGTGCCACTTGCCTTGGGTTTCCTCCACCCTCATCCCTCTTACTACGCAGCAGAGATGGAGTTAGTTACATGTTCACAATAGCCGACTGGCCACAAAACAGAACTGAACTACCCACCTCTGGACTATTATAGTAAAGAGAAATGAATGTCTATTTGTCGTTAACTGAGGTATAATTAATGCCCCCCAAATGCACAGATCTTAGGGGTTCTTTTCACTACATTTTGGCATTTGTATGTCCCCATGTAACCATCACATCAAACAGGATATAAGATACCACATCTGTGTTGTTTAAGCCACTGTGTTTTGGGGTTTCATTGTTACAGCAGCTAACCTGTAGCCTAACTAACACACCTCATAAATGGTCTCTCTGCCCCCAGTCCTCCAACGTGTCTTCAAGAAGATCTTCCTTAACAGCCAAGTTAGGTATTCTGATTCCTGCTCCAAAGTCCAGTGTCTTCCTCACTGCCACTCTCGTAAAATCAATCCACCTGATCTTTAATAGAATTGTCCCTTTTTTCTCTTAGCTGGGAACTGTCATTTCTTAGGCTGGATGGTATGGTTTCTAGGTTGATTCTATCCGCAGTCAGATTTTGATAGCATTCCAGGAGGTCTTCGGTCAGTTATTCAGTGTGGTCTGATGCCCCTTTGATACCATACGTTTTAATTCCCTCTTGGGAAAAGATGGAAAGTGATGTAAGTCACTGACCGAAACTTTTAACTACTATTTTAGAGTCACACCAAAATTCATGTGCACTACCTCTGAAGGCTAAATTTTATTTTACTGTAATAAATGGTCTATATGGTGCTTACAAATTTAATGTGAGAAATCACAGTTGGAAAATTGCTTACTGTTTAATGTCGTTACAAAAAAACAGGGAGTGACCTGCCCAGGAAACCCTTAGTTGAAGTAATGGGCTGTGAGCAAATGCCACACCCACCAACTATTTCTGCCCTAAAGATGATAAAAGGGGTCAGATACTCTGAAACCAACGTCCCATTGTGACCACAGCCTATGTGTCCACCTCCCAAACAGAAGGGGAAGGGTTAAACTTGCTGAGACCTATGAAAACATTTTAACTCAGAAGTAGAAGGCAGAAACAAATAAGCTACATAATTGTATTATTTTGTTTTGCCTAGAGAATAAAGGAGAGTAAGAGCTGTTCCATATAAACCTCCTGGAGTCATGAATTTTTAAATCATGGTTTATTACAAAAAGAACCAGCTACTAGGCCTGATGCAGAGAGGAGAGTCACTCCTGATTTTAGCAAGCGCCTCAACCAGTAGGGCTACAGGCCATCCAGAGGATGGATGTATTCTGTCTCTCTGGTCCTGCCAGGCTCCCGGCTTGGGGCTTTATCCCACACCTGCCTCTGCTTGCCTAAAGCAAACCCCACGCCTCCACTGTGACCAGAGTTGGTAACAGTTACATTGTTCCTGGACCCCATCTATCCCAGCCTCACTTCTCTGCCAGGCTGGCGCTCAGAGGAGGGCAGAAAGCTCACTCCTGGCCTGGAAGAAGAAATGGAGCTACTGTTTGCCCACATGTCCATAGGGACCAGCTGAGTCTGCTGTCGGCCACTCCCAGGGCAGAGCTAAGGCCTCTGCATGGATGGTCCCCAAAACACATTTCAGCTTAATAGGGAAGAATTTCCCATCATTCTGAGTGACGAGTGAGCCCCTCAGCTCCGGATGTGTCTAAGGAGAGTCTGCATGATCTTTTGCCAAGAGATTTACAGAAGGGATCCTCGCACTGCACGGGAAGGTGGATTATAATTTCTAACACCCCTTCTTGCTGAGAGTGGGCTGTCTCTCTACTCTGGAAGCCCTCCTCCCCTCAATCCTGCGGTGCTTTGACTCTCACCGAGGGGCCCACCCCAAGCTCAGTCCTGGCCCAGGCTCAGGACAAACTGTGACCTCAGCCCCGTGATCATTCGGGAGCTGGAACCCACCGCACAGAGACTTGGAGCGTAGAAGCAGAGCTGCTGGTGCAGGCTAGACATCGCAGCTGTGAGCTCTGGGATGGGCCCTTGTTTCCGAAATCAGTCCACCCTTGTGAACTCTGGTCTTGAGCATGGAGTCCTGGTCTCGTCTCTATCCGACCACTGGGGGAGCCAGGAGGGGAGCCTGTGCAGGGAAGGGGGTGGGGGCGGTACCTTCAACCTACTCCCATGATACAGGCCAGGGGCAGACAAGAACTAACACTGAGTCCACGCGCCCACTTGTACACACACACACACGGAATCCATCTGCCAAGTCCAGGCCCTGTGTCGTCACAACCTAGAAGAGGTTCCAGGAACCCACCAAGATCATACTAGTACCCAACTCAAAAGTCCAACAGATAGAGGGAGGAGATATGGGGATATATGTATACGTATAGCTGATTCACTTTGTTATACAGCAGAAACTAACACACCATTGTAAAGCAATTATATTCCAATAAAGATGTTAAAAAAAAAAAGAAAAAAAGTCCAACAGTTGAGCCCACTGGCCAGAAGGTCAAGGTTGAGAGAGGCAGACAAAGCAAGCTGAGTTCCAACGGGCCTGGCTGTAGAAGTGGCGTCATCTCAGGATCCACAGCAGGACACCAGCCAGGGGCTACCTAGAAACAGTTCTACATTGACAGTGACCATGGCCTCTCCCAGCAGGGACATACCTGTCCCCAGCCACTAAAGGCCCAGCAGGGAGCAGGGTGTTCTCTAACTGCTCTCAGGCCCCAGTTGTAATAACCTGTCTGCAATCCCAGACCCCATGAAGCAAAATTAAACACAGGATGAGGGTTTGGACCAGGCTATTCCTGACAACAAAGGGATAAAGATGCAAAATTTTATATTCACTAATGTACATGTGCACAGGCAAAAAAAAAAAAAAAAAAAAAAAACGAGAGGCATAACTACATCAATGTGGTTATTTTGGGTGGTGGGATTATGGGTAATTTTTATTTTTTGTCTGCTTTTCTGCACATCTCAAATTCACTGCAATGAATATGTATTACTGTTATAATCTGTAAAAGGTTAGTTTTAAAATTCATATGGAATTACAATTTTATGGTAGTCATTCTGCAATCAAAGCTATTTTGCTTACATGTAGAATTCTCGTTTTTACTGTTCTTCCTTTGTGCTTTTCCCCATCTCTATTTTTACTGCCCCGCATTCAGGGCTCTAATAGACCAGCTATCTTCTCCAGTCAGGCGCTCTGGGTGTACGGGTTTAAGTGACGTGTGCATAGAAAACAACTCGAACAGCACAAGACACTCAGGTGCCGTTTCCTGACCCCACGCACACTCTGCTCCTTGGCCCCTTCATGCTGTTCCCACGGGCAGGTTCCCCATTTTCCTCTGACAAACCCAATCGTACATTTTCTTCCACTCTCTGTCAAAAATTCTGTTCCTGTAAGAAGCCTTACACAACTCAGTGCGTCCATTCATTAATAAAATAATTATTAAGCATCGAGCCCAGCCCAGGTGCCGCGATGCTCAGAACCAGAGACACAGCCACAAACCAGCCTGGCCCCTGCCCTTGCCCTTTAGAAGAGAGTCCCCCAAACAGCAGGCCCTGAGGGGTACGGCAAGCTGGGTGTTTATCGTCAGCCCTTGGGGGTGGTTGCTGCAGCTTGCTCAACGGGGGAGCAGTGGTTTACAGTGCTGAGAGAGATACAAACCAGTAACTGGCACAGTAATAGCTAAGATCGTTTAGCTATAACACAACATTCTATGTTATAGACATGTATGTATACATATATGCATGTCTGTACATATATGTATACATATCGCAAATCATTGCAATTACCTTAATAAGCAAACATTATCCTAAAACAGCTAACGTTTCTAGAAGACTGAGTACATGCCAGGCCCCAGTCTAAGTACTTTCACATGTACAATCTCATCTGTACATCACAGTAGCCCCTCACTGTACATACCATAATTATCCCCATTTTACAGATGAAAGAATGGTGACATGGGGAACATAAGCAAATTACCTTAAGATTACAAAGCTAGGCACAGGGAATACAGCCAATATTTTATAATGACTTTAACTGGAGTATAATCTGTAAAAATATTGAATCACAATGTTGCACACCTGAAACGAGCATAATATTGTAAATCAACTAAATTGCAACAACAACAAAAAAGATTACAAAACGAGTCAATGACGGGTCTTGGTTTCAAACCCAGGTGTCTGGCTTCAGAGCTCTTCTCACTTTGTTGATTCCCAGTTACTGACTCTGAGGATGGTCTGTACAGAGTGTAGGCGGGGGGAAAGTTCCAGAGCCTGGGGGCAGTAGGGAGCATAGCCCAGGCTCAGGGAGTTAGAGGAGCCTTCCTAGAAGGGGGAAAGCCTTTGATGAAATGGAAGAGGAATTGGAGGTTGGGGAGGAAAGGGGTGAGGACAGGGCAAGTGGTGAGAAGTTCAGCTCTGACGGGGAAGGAAGCAAGGCTGCTTTTTGGAGGCAAACCACCCCCCCTTCTGCCGGGGGGGTTGGACTTTGTACACCAAGCTACAGGGCTTTTTCTCAAGTTCAAGGGAAACATAGTCAGATTTGCCTTTAGAGAGACCCTCGACAATTTCAATATGGAGAATGGGTTGGAAGGGGCCAGACTGCAAACTTGGAGATGGGGGACCCATGTCACAGCGTGGGACCTGGGGGGAGGGGACAGGAGCGCGACCTGGGCACAGCAATAAAGGTACAGAGACCAATCATCTTCTCTTCTTGCAGTTCTTCTGCATCTCCGGTGTGAGGGCTCTGCCGCACCAGCCTGTGCTTGCTTAAACAATGCCTCCGAGCTGGTTTTGTTCTCTGGTTTTTCCTGTTTATGTATCTTGTCTCAACTGAGCCATGAGGTGCCCCGGGGCAGGGACCACTTCTGACAGATACACCCATCAGTGCTCGCACAGCACTGGACACAGAGATCAGTTATTAGTGCTCTGAATAAATCAGTTATCATGTTTGTTATTGCGTCAGGCTTATGATCAAGGGATTTTATAATCTAAATGCACCTTGCTGAAATCGAAGACTAGTTCTGTAGCTCTTTCCTTTGGGTTCATAAACAATCACATGCAGAATGGAACTAGGTGACTATATATGTAAAATGCCTGATAAAACAGCGCTAAGGATCAGTAGGAAGAATCATGTAGGCAGATGGTGTGTGTGTGTGTGTGTGTCTGTGTGTGTGTGTGTGTGTATTGAGAACACAGGGCACTACAGGATGCATTCATCTTATCTATCTTTGCATCAAAGCTGGAGTTAGTTTCCTAAAGTCCGTTTTTCTCTTCTTTAGGCCTTCTGAAGGCTTCATGCACCAAATAACTAAATTATGTCTTGGTAGCTAAACAAATTATGCAAAATTATACGCCATGAATATTTTATCATTCTAAACCCCGAAGCCAGGCTCCAGACAGTTTTATGTCTGCAGCAACCCGTGTCATACCCAGATGAATTCGGCTAAAGACAAATGACTTCTTTCAAAAACTTAACTTTCTTTTTCTTGTTGCATTTCTCCTTAAGGATGTCTCAAAGGTATTACAGTGCATAGGTCTTGAGAGTAAATGAACTTCACCCTCCTCTTAGCTGGCTAAAGCCTGAGATTGTGCCTAGCATAACTTAACTCTTGAAATATGCACAAAATTGATCAAGGTTAGCAGTGGTCTACCTCAGGCGTGCATTGAACAGCTATAATATGAATAAACAGCTGACAGTGGTCCAAGGTTCAACTGGTTCTACACACTTGCTTTTGTCTTAGGATGTTGCGATTGCCTACAAAACACATTTTTCTAAATAATGAGGTTGTAATCACCCAGGAATAAAAGCTGCAGCTGGGCATGACGTCGGTGTGAAGGAAAATCAGAATTGCTTGGCACTTTCCTTCTCCTTTCTCAATTACCTTTGCTAGTTTTGAGCTGCCTTTTCTGGTTTTAAAAGAAAGAGCTACCTTACGAAGGTTCATGGCTGCATTCTCAAAGAGGCCAGCAGAAGAAAATGAGGAGGCTGTAAGTTAATAAGGCTCTGCTGGTCCCTCTCCTTGGCTCCTGGGATGCAGAGTCTTACAGGTTAATGCTTCAGGTTGAGCAACTTGGCCGGGCATCGGAGGAGGAGGAGGAGGGCACATCTGTCTCTCCTCACTCCTTCCAACTGTTCTGTAGGCTCAGAGAGGAAGCGAACAGAACTGGAAAACCAGCATGTGCCTCCAGCCAGGGGCTGACAAGGAATGCCGAAAAAAGGAGACTGCTGATTTTGTTGGGGTGCTGGAATTCTGGGAGACTGCCTTTTTTTTAAAAAAGATGTCTGTTAGTCTTACAATTTCATTCGTGCAATAAACAAATACAATTTATTTTTCAAAATACGGCTGACTCGTGGGAGCACCACGGAAGTCATAAGCATCTTTTCTGTCTAATCAGCAGGCTGGGTTTCCAGAGATAGCATTCCCATCTCCTTTCCCAGGAAAGGGCGGAAAAAAAAAAAAAAAAAGGAAGCAAAACAGTCTTGTGACTCAGAGGCCACTGGGCAGATCCCTGACTGCCCTCTGAGATGACCCAGCTCTGGGCACGAGCCCCAGAATGTGTCCAGGAACAGGTCACACCGGAGATGGGAAAGCACCCATGTTTGGGGGGCCACCTCTCATCTCCCCTGTCAAGCCAGCCCAAAGCTGGAAGCAACGAAGGGTGGGGGTGGTGGCAGCTATGGGTTCGTGGAAGGAGCACAGGGGCTAGGGATGTGGGCAGGAATCTTCGGTGCTGCCTTTAAGAGCCACATGACTTTAACCAGTTACCTAAGCCTGGCTGAGCCTCAGTGTTTTTATCTTTAAAATGGTTATAAATTCTACTCACTTCCCGGAGTTCTTATAAGATTGAAACAAAATAATTGCTTGAAAGCACTGAATAGGGTGTCCATAGCACAGTAAATGCTTCATAGCTGAGGCTGAGCCCCACTGTAACAGATTGAGTCCCGCTGTCCCCTGGATATGAAATGCACACACTGCCCATGTATTTTTCTCACCCACATCCCTCTCTCCTCCCTCACATTCAGAAAGTGGCTCAGAAAAGGACTTCATAAAAGCACTCATACTCAAGAATAAAAATCTAATTAAGTTTTCCCTTTTCTAGGAGTATTGCCTTTTAATTGGGAATTAAAACAAAATCATTTCTAGCAGCACAATTTTAGGTCTCAGCAAGCTAATAGGAGAGGCATATTGTTTTTGTTTGCAGAATGGGTAATAAAGAATTTTTCAGTGAGCTTTTAAAATTATGCAGAGATGTATTTATTTAAGATTTATTATTTATTTTAATTTACTTTATTTATTTTTGGTTGCATCAGGTCTTAGCTGCGGCAGCGGGGATCGTCGTTGAGACGCGTGGGCTTCTCCTCTAGTTGTGGCACAAGGGCTTCTCTCTAGTTGGGGCATGCAGGTTTTCTCTCTCTAGTTGTGGTGTGCAGGCTCCAGGGTGCATGGGCTCTGTAGTTTTCAGCATGCAGGCTCTCTAGTTGAGGCGTGCGAGCTCAGTATTTGTGCCACGTGGGCTTAGTTGCCCCGCAGCTTGTGGGATCTTAGCTCCCTGACCAGGGATCGAACCCGCGTCGCCTGCATTGGAAGGCGGATTCTCTACCACTGGACCACCAGGGAAGTCCCAAGATGTCTCTTTAAATGGCTGCTTGAGCCTCTAAATGTAACTACCAGCTTACAAAAAACACAGAGGATAGAAGAACATATGAATGACACTGAGAGAATGCCACCAGCAAAATCCAGACTGTGAGAGCTTCCATAGGAAATAATATTTTTTTAATTAATTGCAAGGAAGAAAGAGAAATATTAGGTGAACCTGTCGATTAAGAGATGTAAAACACATACTTAACCAATCACAAGGTGTATACCTTAGTTGGATCCTAACTAAAATAAATTGTAAAAATAAAAAGTATGACATTTATGGGACAACTGGAAAGTTAAACGTTCGTTTAATTGAATGATTAACGATGATTTTAAGATAATGGTTAATTTTATCTTGTGTGATAACATTACAGTTGTTTAAAAAAAGAGTTCTTATTTTTGATATACATACTGAAATAGTTACTAATAAAATAGTTCGTGATAGTAAATTTTATGCATCAACTTTGCTAGGCTATGGTGCTCAGCAGTTTGGTTAAACACCAGTATGGGTGTCGATGTGAAGATGATTCTTTTGATGTGATTAACATTTCAATTAGTAGATTTTGAGTAAAACTGATTGCCCTCCATAATGTGGGTGGGCCTCATCTAATCAGCTGAAGCCCTTAAAACCAAATACTGAGATTTCCAGAAGAAGAAATTCTGCCTCAAGCCTCCAATATAGAAGAAACCCTGCTTGAATTTCCACCCTGCAGACTTTAGGCTCAAGATTGCAATGTCAGCTCTAGCCCTCACAATTGGACAAGCCCATTTCTTAAAATATATCCAGATAGATAGATAGATGACAGATACTTAGATAGATATAGAAAGATATTAGATACAGATATCCTATTGGTTCTGTTTCTCTGGAGAACTCTGCCTATTACCTGGTCTTTTGTCTGAGATTTGTTTCAAAATGATATGAGGAGTCCTGGTGGGTGGGTCAGTAGATAGTCAGGGCAAGACTGACCATAAGTTTATGGTTTTGGGTGTTGGGTACTTTTAAAAATAGGGGTAGTAGAACCTAATTTTATGTATGCTCAAAATGCTCCAAAACAAAAGCAAAAAACAAAATAAAACAAACAAAGACCCTTTCTTGATCCATGTAATTATTCCCCAGAGTCATTTGCAAGGCACAAAAGGTTATGTAAGCAAATTATTAACTCAACTCTGTCCAGTATTTATAAGCCCACTCCGCCCACCCCCACCCTGTATCTCGAGCAGCCAACACCAGTGGGACTGACTCCCCACAAGGCTGCCTCACAGGACCTCCTGGGATGGCTTCCAACAACCAAAGACAGCCAGAATTGGCAAGATCCATTCCAAAGGAGGGACCTGGGAAAGGCAAGGGCTCAGTGCCCATCTCTCAGATCCTGAGGGAGGCAGAACTGGTTCTAGAATCTTGTTCTCTGCACTTCCATCCAGAGCTACCCAGAAGCACTCTAGTTTTCCTAAAAGGGTACTTGACTACAGCTCAGCGAGGAGAGAAGCCATAGGCTCTCCTCTCCTGAGATGTTTCCTGTCACTCCACCCCATCCCCAACAAACAGAGGCCCCAACTCTCCTTTGAGACCCCCTGCATTTTTAATGAACGATTCCAGGCACACGAAAAAGTACAGCTAATAATACCATGGGGACTCCCCATGAATTTACCACCCAGCTGGAAAAAAACAAACATTACAGACTCAACAGAAGACTGTGAGCCCTGCCCAGACTGACTCATTGTCCCCTCCCCAGAGGTGACCACTCTCCTGAACTTAATATGTGGCATTATCATGCATTTTCTTTCTTTCATTTAAAAAGAAAAAAAAATGGATCTGTTGGGGTTTTTTTAAAATTCGATTTACTATGAATTTTTTAAATGCAGGTACTTTGTATAGGCTATTCATAAATAATACACAGTATAATTATCATTGATGTTTTAAATTTTTACTAATGTTTTCATACAGCAGGTATCCTTGTGCAAGTTGCTTTTTGCACTCAGCAGTATGTTTTTGAGATTTACCCACATCCACACGCATAACTCTAGTGCATTCATTTTCACACAGCTGAATTGTATTTCCTTGTATGAATGAATGTACTGCAATAGATAGACCCATTTCTCCTGTGACACACGCTCAGGTTATTTTCGATTTTCTCTTTTACAAACAAGGGTGGGATGAGCATTCTTGCGGTTTCCTGGTGCACAGCTGAGAACACCTAGGCCTCTTCTTCCCTCCGTCATTTCCGCTCTGTCCTCCAACTGCCAAGTTCACGGGTGAGACCTCGACAGAGCTGGCCTGTATCCCTCTGTGGGTGAAGGGTTTGCTCTCTGCTTCCTTGGGCAAAGTGAAGGAAGGTGCGGAGCAGTTAACTAATGAAGCCAACGAGGAATCGCTGGATAATGGAACCGTTCCTTAGAGTGTCTTACTTTAAGAATAAGGTTTGGAGAACTTAGTTATCTGAATAATTGCCCTGTCTAGACTCAGCGGCCACCTCCCTCAAGTTCTTGGCAGTACCCAAAAGGGGTCAGTGCTAACAGAGCACAGTTAAATATAGACATCTAGGAATAAAAGGCCTAATTAAGAACCAGGAAGTTGCTCTTGGGAAATTTTAAAAGTTTGCCAAGGCACCCTTAGCTGTGCCAAAGCCTAATTTGGCAGGAAAATGCTGACGAGAGCCCCATGTTGAGGCGGTGCGGGGGAGGGAAGCAGATTATCCCCCAGATCACCAGGACTTGCGGGCTAGCTGCTGCTTGTGTCGCCCGCCCTCCTCCCAAGTCACAATTTCCAGGACGGGGAGGAAGGAAAACCACCACAAGGTAACTGGATCAGATTCCCAACCGTGTGCGAGATGCACTTTCTAACGCTCTAAACTACTAATTTACCAGAAGGAAGAATTCTGGACCCTCAGAAGACTTTCTAATTCAAAATGCATTTCTGACCCTTCAGACTCGGGAAGGACATTTACCTTTAGGCTGTGTATGAGGGCAAAACTCAGCTCCCCGTGTGAGGTCTCAGAGCAGAAGCACCTTTTTCATCCTGATCTAAGGGAGCAGGTGAAGAAGAGTTCTCTAGCTTGTCAGCTTTTAATGACTCTTGTGACGTTTTATTAATATAGTTGGACAGACTCTACATGTTCATCTGGGTATGTGGCCATGTTTCTAGTAGATTCTCAGGGGTTAAAAACAAGCGTGAGTTAGGAATATTTATTCTTCATACAAATAGAAATGAGATTCTTGGGGCTTCCCTGGTGGCACAGTGGTTGAGAATCTGCCTGCTAATGCAGGGGACATAGGTTCGAGCCCTGGTCTGGGAGGATCCCACATGCCGTGGAGCAACTAGGCCCGTGGGCCACAACGACTGAGCCTGCGCGTCTGGAGCTTGTGCTCCGCAACAAGAGAGGCCGTGATAGTGAGAGGCCCACGCGCTGTGATGAAGAGTGGTCCCCGCTCACCGCAACTAGAGAAAGCCTTCGCACAGAAAAGAAGACCCAACACAGCCAAAATAAATAAATGAGTTTAAAAAAAATGAGATTCTTAAGGCTCTATAACGTACCCTCGATACAAAATATAAAGTTGTCATTTCTCTGTCTCCAGCAGCAGCCGACACAGGCTACATGGAGCAGCACGGACCTGGTTCTGAGCCATCTCAGATGGAGCGCTATCTGACCTCGCCCATAAAATGGGGTTTTCTGTCTCCTAGGGTTCCTAGGTGGATCAATGGAGATAATGTACTGGAAAGCACTTGGAAAAATACAAAGTGCAATTCAAATGGATTATTGACAGCCCTTTGTTAAGTGCTCATTTGATTGTTGAATGTCCTTGAACGCAATGAGGCATCATTCCTTATAAACCATTTTATAACTCAGACCTTTCCACTAATTCAGAATGACCTGGCCTCCAATCAGTTCGGCTCCTGTGGTTTTACTTCAAAGCCCTGGAAGCTGCTGCGTGGAATCTCATAGAGAAGAGGAAAGGGCTTTTAGAGGTCATCTCGCGTCACACCTCCTGCCCCGGTGCCCCAGTGGGGATCTCCTCTATATCCTCCTGGAAAATCCCCAGACCTCTGCTTGGAAATCTCCCACGAGAGCAGCTAGGACATGAGTAGCCCCTTCTGTTGAGGGTGATGAGGCTGACATGAATTCCATGGAATCAAAACTCACTTCTACCATGGGGTCCAGGCCTCTGTCCAGAGCAGGGGTTGGCAAACTATGGCCCGAAGGCCAAATTCACCCCAATGCCTGGTTTTTACAGTCTGCGGCCTAAGAATGGTTTTCACATTTTTAAATAGTTTTTTTTTTAAATAGTGTTTTATGACATGTGAAAATTATACAAAATTCAAACATCAATATCCACAAATAAAGTTTTATTGAGATACATGAATTCATTTTCATATTTTCTGTGGCTGCTTCCACTCTATACATCAGAGTTGAGTGGTTGCTACAGAAACCTCCCAGCCTACAAAGACTACTACAATATTTACTCTCTGTCTCTTTTTTATTTATTTATTTTTTTTTTGTGGTACACAGGCCTCACACTGCTGTGGCCTCTCCCATTGCGGAGCACAGGCTCTGGGCACGCAGGCTCAGCGGCCATGGCTCACGGGCCCAGCCGCTCCGCGGCATGTGGGATCTTCCCGGACTGGGGCATGAACCCGTGTCCCCAGCATCGGCAGGCGGACTCTCAACCACTGTGCCACCAGGGAAGCCCTACTCTCTGTCTCTTTATAGAGAAATTTTGCTGACCCCATACTTTTGGGTTACGTCAGCAATCCCAAGCCCTCTTAAAACGTGTGAACAAGGTTTTCATATCATTGACTCACCCTAGCCAATCTTTTTAAGGACTTCTGATGGTCCAGCAGCTGTGCTGGTCACTGGGAAGGTTTTTTTTTTTTTTTTTTTTTTTAAAAAGAGACTGGATCTTGAATGTTCTCACCACCAAGCAACAACAAAAAATACACAGAGACATGGTAGAAATTCAGAGGAAGGGAAGGAAGCATTTCAGAAAGATTTCACAAAAGGAAATTTGAACTTGAACTTAAAGAATGGGATAGGTTTGGGAGAGTTGGAGAGAATTAAGAGGTTTTTTTTTCTTTTCTTTAACATTTTTTTTAGCATGACTCCTGTTTAAAGCCCTGGGGTCAGGAAAGCTCAGCATATGTTCAGAAAACAGTGGCTCATCCAATACTTAGAGTGTAGATGATGCAGCTGGCTGATTTCAGGTATCGGGATACATCAGTGGACAAAACAAGGATCCCCACCCTGATGTAGATTACATTCCAGTGCTCACGTGCCTGCAGAAAAAGGTTCAGAGAGGAGAGGAAGGGACCCCAGGTTGAGGGCAGGTTACAGGCAGAGCGCAACACCCACCTGAGGAGGCCTCCCTGTGCCGCTCACTCAAGGGCACTGGAATCATGATTAGAAACAGGTGGCACCTGGTCCTGTCCTTCAGCATCGCACACACTCCAGCCTTGGGCATTTCACCTTTCAGGAGATGCCTCAACTCCTCATCCTTAAAACTAGGGGGTAGGACCAGATCCAACTCAAGAATTCTATGGGGGCTTCCCTGGTGGTGCAGTGGTTGAGAGTCTGCCTGCCGATGCAGGGGACACGGGTTCGTGCCCCAGTCCGGGAAGATCCCACATGCCGCGGAGTGGCTGGGCCCATGAGCCATGGCCGCTTAGCCTGAGCGTCCGGAGCCTGTGCTCCGCAACAGGAGAGGCCGCAACAGTGAGAGGCCCGCGTACCGCAAAAAAAAAAAAAAAAAAAAAAAAAAAATTCTATGATAGTAGTTACACCTTGATTTTCAAACAAAATTTGGGGGATTTGTAGGGGGGAAAAGATCTAGATAACTGCTCATTTTGTTTTGTTTATAAGTGCAATTGTGTTTATTGTTCTTATTTTGTTAATTCAAGCTCTCAAAACGTGTTTCTTTAAAAAAGAAAAAGTACTTTTATGTGGTTCCGAACTTCAAGGATCTACAATCCAGTGAAAAACAGTGGATGCACAGGGGTTAAGAGGACGGGCCCAGGAGCCAGATTGCCTGGGCTCTTGGATCCCAGCTCTGCCCAGACAAGCAGTGACCCGTTTGCAGGGGAAGTTACCAGACCTGCCTGTGCCTCAGTTTCCCAGTGAACTGGAGGGAGTAACGGCGTTGACCATAAGGGTTGCCGTGAGGATTCAATGAGACAGTAGGTGTGAAGGGTGGGGAGCAGTGCCTGGCTGGCCGACTGCTCGCGAGTACTCAGCATTATAGGCGAACAAGTAAGTGTGAAGAAGTGTGGTTGAGGCAGTGATCAAAGTTTGCAAGGGATGAAAGTGGGCTCCAGAGTGGGGAGTGCGTCTGTCTGGCAAAGAGGAGGCTTAAGGCAGGCTTTGTGGGTGTTGGAGGAGAAGCAGGTGTTTTCCCAGCAGATAAGTGGCACGGTGGTATTTTAAGGAGATGAAGCTACATGAGCAAAGATGCCCCCAGCCGACCTCGTCTTCTCCCAGCCACGGCTCCCTCTCCTCTGCGCTCCATCTCCGTGAATAAGACTTCTTCCCTGCCCACCCCACCATCACCACCAGCTGCTCAAGACGGAAACACAGGGGTCTTCCTCGTCTCCTCCTTCCAGCCCATCCTCACACCTGGTCGTGCTGATTCTACCTCCCACACATCTCTCAAATCCGTTGTCTCTCTCTCTCTATTCCTCCATCTCTCCATCTCTCTTTCTATCTCTAGATCTCTCTGTATCTCTGTGTCCCTCTGTAGCTCCATACCACTCTCATGGTTTCCCTTTGCTCCCAAGATCAAATCCTACTTCTTGACCTTGTGGGGTCAGTTCCCCCCTCCCCCTCTGCATCCCGGCAGCCTAGATTTCTTTCGTATCCAAGGTGCTTGCTGTTCCCTTTCCAATCGTCCCTCCCACTCTCCTTGAAACTAGCAATACTCACCATTCGGGTGGCAGTTCTAATGTCACTTCTTCAGGGATACATCCCTGAGTCTTGTGCTTAGGTAGCACCCTTTCTGGCTTCTCTGTACTTACCCCAATCAGAATCGATTGATTATTTGTGTGCTTGTGTATAATCTGTAAATTCCATGAGGGCAGGGATTTTTTAAATATATTTGCACAGATGCACTGACACCTCCCCAGCCCCTAAAGCAGTGACTGTCAGATAGTTAGGCACTCAAAAGATATATATGGAATGATCATCTCTTCCTCACTAGACAGTGAGGTCCTTTAGACCTGGGCTGTGTCAATCTTATATTCCCAGAGCCCAGTTCGGTACTTGGCCTGTCATAGACACACCATAAATATTTGTTGGACAAATGAACACATGAGTGAATAACTTCAGAAGTATATCTCCAGCTGAGATCCCAGACAGGTTCTGATACTCCAATTTGCAGTTTTAATAGCAGGCAGCAATGCCTCCTTCACCTCCCGAGAAATGTACACCGTGCTTCTGTTAATGTGGCCTGAAACGGCAGGAACTCTTTAGCAGCCAATCCCAACTACGGCACTCACTAATCCAACCACGGCATCTCAGACGCAGAAAGGATCTGGGGGATGAGTTAATTCAGTCTCCATTTTATGTTTGAGTCCTTTCTGCACTGCTCTCATCATGCCTTCATTCAGCCTAAGTCTGAATATTGTGAGATGACAAAACGTCATCTTTTGTCACCTCCGCCTGGTAGAAGTTCTTTGTGATCCTGAAGCAATAACTAGCACCTTGTAGCATCCATCTGTGGGTCCCAGCTCTAGTCCCTAAGACATGGACTTGTAAGCTATGAAGTTCAACCCATTAATAAGTCAGGAAATCAATTTATAGGCTCAACAAACATTTTTGTATGAAAAGGAATAGACTAGACAAGACCCAACTAGAATAGAAAACATCAAAATAAGTTGAACATAGTAAGAGTACTAATGTTTTCTGGAATGATGATTTCAGTTACATATGTGGGTTGCGATATAAAATGTAATTCTTACTATAGGTAACATCCAGGCAAGTTGAAAAATGAGTGAGTCCTGGAGAGTGAGTAGCCGGGTGCTCTTACCTGCTGGCCTTTCCAGTGTGGAGACCAATCAAGGTGGCCTCTAATGTTTCACCTTGCCAGCCGAACAGTCCCTGCTTCTTTCTTCCCTTGTTCCCCATATGATGTGGTAGTTGGCTGTGTGCCCTTGGAATTTTGTCTGCATCCCAGGAAGTGACAGCTACCAACATACTCTGTGGCCACGTTTCTCTCTCACCAGTTGATTTCTCAGGACTTTGGTCCAAGAATGTCAAAGGGAAATGGGGAAAGAGGAGGAGGAGGTTGGGAGAGGGGGAAGCTCCTTGTCCGTCCCCCCCAACCATGTTCCAGTGATCACCACATTCTCTTCAAGGTGCTCACAAATTAACCCTTCCATAACCAAGTCCAAGATGGACAACATGCTGACCTGTCCATAGTCTGTAAAATCAACTTCCTCTCCATTTCGAAAAATGAATGCCTGTAGCTGGTCAGCATTTTTTTTTTTTTTTTTTTTTTTTTTTTGTGGTACGTGGGCCTCTCACTGTTGTGGCCTCTCCCGTTGCGGAGCACAGGCTCTGGACACACAGGCCCAGCAACCATGGTGCACGGGCCCAGCCACTCCGCGGCATGTGGGATCTTCCCGGACCGGGGCACGAACCCGTGTCCCCTGCATCGGCAGGCGGACTCGCAACCACTGCGCCGCCAGGGAAGCCCTGGCCAGCATTTTTTTTCCTAACACATCTTCCTTTCTCTAAGATTCTTCTAATTTCAACCAGTCACAACTTCAGAGTCTCATCTGTAATTTGCCTCAGTAATTTGCAGCATAATTCGTTTATTCCTGAGATCTGAATTCAGAGTACCTGCACGTTTCCTAAAAGCTCATCAGCTTCCACTGTCACTTAGCAGTGCTCATTCTTTCTCTGCATTGTTCCACCCTCCTCCTTGTCAGAGGAAGCAGACAGAAGTAAATCTCTCCCACCTCTGCCTTCACTAGGCCGTCGAGCTTCGATTCCACCATCTACTCCAAGCTCTGGGTCTCTCTCTCCCTCCCTGATCTTGCCTGAGACAGCTGTAAGCCCTTTTTGTGGCTTTTGAAGTGTTTTGCACACCTCAGCTCCCCTCCCCGACATGCCTCTTGTAGTCACTCTGGGTAGTGTGCTTTTCCTCAATTTTCTGCAAGAGTCTTTTTTTTTTTTTCTTTTTTAGGCTGCGTTGGGTCTTCGTTGCTGCTTTCTCTAGCTGCAGCGAATGGGGGCTACTCTTTGTTGCAGTGCGCCACCCTCTCATTGCGGTGGCTTCTCTTATTACGGAGCACGGGCGCTAGGGTGCACGGGCTTCAGTAGTTGTGGCAAGCGGGCTCAGTAGTTGTGGCGCATGGACTTAGTTGCTCCGCGGCATGTGGGATCTTCCCGGACCAGGGCTCGAACCCGTGTGCCCTGCATCGGCAGGCGGATTCTTAACCACTGAGCCACCAGGGAAGTCCCTGCAAGAGTCCTTTTAAAGCCTGGGCTCATTCAGTCCACAGCTACCTTGGAGTCTTTAAATACTCCCCTGCTCCCTCCCTCCTTGGAACCTGTTGCGATGGCAGGGAGGAGTTTGTTTTGCGGAGCCTCTCACTGTCAGGAGGGGTCCTCCCTGGAAAGGTCACATGTCACAGAAACACAGTGGGCTGTTTTCTATCCAGGTTTCCTAACATGTGCCTTCCTCACATATGTGTCCAATCAGATCCAGGTTTTCATTTCTTGCTGATCAAGAACTCTGGGACGACACAACCCCTTTCTTTTTTGGACAGAGTATCAGCTCTAAAAGTAATGATTTACCTTGTTGCCTCTTATTCCCCTGCGAGAGCAGTATGCAATCTAGTGAGCTTATCAGAAAATCGCTGAATACAGCTGGGCAAGCTGTAAAATAAAAGTTTGAGATCTTTCTTTTTTGCTTTTTCTATAAGAACCCCTTTTGAGAAATAATAATGGTTGTTAAATCCTACTGAGTGCTGATTTTTTGCCAGGCAAGTCTCCAAGCTCTTGAAATGTACGATTTCATTTAATCCTCCAACCTTTTCAGACAGGACCCATTATTACTTCCATTTTACAGAAGAGGACACTGAAGCAGAGAGGTGAAATCTGTCCACAATCATAGAAGAAGCAAATGGCAAAGGCATGATTGGAACACGGGCCATTCAACTCATGGTCTGTGCTCTAGCCCACCATGTCATATCAACAGATACCCTTGGTCTTGAAATTATTCCATCAGTCTTTTAAAAACTATTCTGGACCATATATTTATTTCCATTCAATATTATGCCTGCTGGTTTCACCTAGGACTTGGAGCATATAAATGTCTTCTTGAGTTTTGATTATCTCTAAACTCATGAACACTTCTACTTTTATGCCAGAAATGTCTGCTTTCTCTATCGACCTCTATTATGCTTCTTATGACCCCCTCGCACTGCAGTCACTTGTTGCAATCACATGTCTGTGAGCCCCTGGGTTTTAAGGCCCATTACTTAATTCATGTTTGAGTCTGTTGAATGAATGAATGAGCAAATGAACTCTGTGTGTTCATTCTCATTAGCAACTTTAAACATGTTGGGTAAGTTGACTCTAAGGGGGAAAGAACAGCACCTGTGTTTTTCAAACATGTTGCTATCTTTTCCTGATGGGGTTGACATTTTCAAGTAGGCTGCCTGGTGGAATGTTGTAAAATTCCCTCTTCCCACAAATTCTCACACATGCCTGTAATTCCACAATTAGAGATTCATTCCTTGACCTATGTCTTACCAGCTGTTTGTATCTTAGTGACCCCTCCTGCAAAGGAGAAAGATTTCATAGAGCCTGGAGGAGAGCACATGAAGGCCATGAAATCTAAGCAAAGGAACACAGGGGGCCTCTGAGAAGGGCTGGGTACTGGGCAGTGTACTGGGAGTGGAGACCCTGAGTTCCACAAGCAGAAGACCCTTGAATAATAAAAGAAAGGACCCAGAAGTGTATGTACTGTTAGGTGACTCTCAAAACACTTTTCAATAAGATGTTGGCTCATAATTTTAAAGCAGAGAAGAAACTTAAACCAAGTCAGCTTCTTTAAAAGTGAAAGTCTTTATCAAAGCAGTTCTTTAAGAAAATGGCCTCAAAGGCCTCAGTTAAAGATCTGAGGAATTAGACCAAATGAGGTCAATTTCATAGGTGCTGTGTGTGTCTATAAAGACGTGGACCAAATTGCTGAGTCGGCAGAAGAGGCCAGCTACACCCCAAGTGCCCACTTCTGAGAGCCCGTCCCGGCTTCATCTCAGCCCAGTGCCCACCCCTCCTCTCAGCACATTTCTGACTTTCCTGCCATTCACACCCAGTGCTGGTTCAGAAATAAAAGTTTGCTGTTATCTTGAGTGAGTGATTTAGCCCTTCTTTCTGCATTTCCTTAAAACAGAAAAACGGTTCCATTAACTTGCTGGGTGACAGCCTTCCATCCCCACCACCACCACCTCCGCCCCGCTTCTGCTGCCCACTCTCTCTGGGCATCTTGGGCCAGCAATTTCAGCTCCCTCTGCCTCAGTTTCTGCATCTGGGCTTGGGGATTGGGGGGTGGAGTGAAGGAAGTGATTATTTCATTAGCAAAGTGCATTTCATTAGCATCTTCCTTCCCTTCTCCTCACTGGGATATTTTGAGAACTAATGAGATAATGGTCTGCAAGTGGTTGGAGCCCCTCAGAGGGAGTTAGATTGTACCCAGGACACTGGCCCCACTTCCTCCTAAGTACTTCTGGTCCTTAACAACGCTCATGAGTTTAGATCCAAAGACTGATCTCAGCTGCAGCCACAAGGCGCACACATTGGCTCCTGGTCAGTTACCACAAGAAACATCCATGTTATTCATTGGTTTCATTCTGACCGTCCAAGCAAAGGAATAAAGTAAATCTATAGCAATCCTGCTTGAGACCAAGAATTTCGTATTTCAAAACGACAAGTAGTAAATAAATAAGAAACAAAAACCTACCCAATTCTGATCTGGAAGAAAGAGATGACACAATGTACTTGCAGTTAAGTGTGCTAAAAAAAAAAGTCCAAATTCACATTGAATAAAATCCATTTGTGTAAGGGATGCTCATCTTCCTGGATGCCTCTGAGAAGTACACCACAGTAAAGGGAGTTCACTGGGGCTACGGAACATGAAAGGAAAAGACATGGTTCTCTAACAAGCACACAGAGATCAACCTAATTAACTGATCAATTTGGAGTGGGGACAGATTAGGAAATCTGTTCCAGTGTCTCTTTGATGAAATTGATAGGCAGGTTTGGTGTAAATATGTTGGGAGAAAGAGAGGGGGAGAGAAGGAGAGAGAGAGAGAAAGAGAGAGAGGAGTGAATCTCAAGCAAGCAATTCCTTCCATGTCTCTGGTTGGTAGATTTTGAGGACAGCCCCCTCTCCAGTTTCACAGCTTTGCAAAATTTAACTGTTTCTCTGTGTCCCGCTGAAAGACTTCATCTTAGAATCCCACAAAATGATTTTGTCTCCTGTTCATTTGTATTTGGAATTTAGAGTATGACATCCATCCGAGCGGCGCAGGCTGTGGGAATTAGGGAAATAATGTTAGAGAGCTATTTAGATTTCTGCTTCTCGTTCTACAAATATAAGGGGAAGATTTTAAATATTAGATGGAGGAAATAAAATATGGATAAAGAAGTATTCATACTCAGTCTTTATAGAATAATCATTGCAAACCTTTTCCAAATCTTTCTCCTAATTTTGCTTCAAATATTGTAGTAGCCTCTCTTTAGTTTTTATGGCTACATTCACTCTGTAGGATTGTGTTGGGCAAAGAATTTGAACACAAACAGCTCCCACTATGGCCTTCAGCCCTGGGATCCTGACAGCTGGGAAGTGCGTGGCAAGTAATCTATTACAAATAATGAAGAATTGAAGTTTATCAATGATTTATTATATGGTATATAAGCAGAATATTTCAAGATTATTACTGTAAGGGTATCTCTCACTCACCCAAATTCCAATTTGATTTTACTTCCTTTTCTTCTCTTTCGGATCACAGAGTTGAATTAATTCTACTCAAGTTCTGATCTATCATCAATCCCCAAAAGGCCTCTCTTTTATCTTATAATGGTTTTATCTCCTACTTTCTGATCCCCACTCCAATCTCCCCCACTCCAGACCCCCTGCCTCCTATTTTTATTTAGACATATGCATATACCTACTTGAATAATACATGGTATTGCTTTGCGTGTGTGTGTGTGTGTGTGTGTGTGTGTGTGTATTTAATTACAAAAGGCAATGTGCTAAAAATCTCATTCTCAGGGCTTCCCTGGTGGCGCAGTGGTTTAGAGTCCGTCTGCTGATGCAGGGGACACGGGTTCGTGCCCCGGTCCAGGAAGATCCCACATGCTGCGGAGCAGCTGGGCCCGTGAGCCATGGCCGCTGAGCCTGAGCGTCCGGAGCCTGTGCTCCGCAACGGGAGAGGCCACAACAGTGAGAGGCCCGCGTACCACAAAAGAAAGAAAAAAAAAATCTCATTCTCTTTCTTACTTTTAACCAACTTTATGCTTTTGCAATCCATCCTTGTTGTTGTATGTAAATCTAAGTATTACAGCTGACAGCTTACATATAACCACATCTGCCTTGTCCTAGCAATGGACTCCTGGTTGACTCCAATTCTTTGCTGCTAGGAACACTCTCAGAGCTGTCCCCTCATAGATTATCCTCCCTCCAGTAGTTCGGGAGGGTTCTAATTTCCCTGCATCCCTTTCAGCACTTGATATTAATATGATTTCCAATTTTTGACAATCTGATTATTTTAAAGTGGATCGCATTGTAATTGGAATTTGTATTTCTCTGATTACTAGTGAAGTGAGTATCTCTTCATATGCTTATTATCAGTTTGGATTTCTCCTCTGAAATGCCTAAATCCTTTACCCACATTTTCCCTATGTGGGTTTCCTCTATTTTTCCTGCCAACCTGCAGGACTTTCTTGGGGCATTAATTTCTTATTGATTTTTGGACACTGCAAACATCTTTCCCCAGTGCTATGTGTCATGTAGGTTAACTGTTTTGAGCTGAAGTCTGTACTTCTGATGTAGTCATACTCACCAATATCCATCCATTTTCCTCTTATGGTTTATTTGGGTCTTGCTTAAGAAATTTTCTTCAGACCCCACAGCCACAAAGATATTCTTCAACATACTCTTTTGTTTTGTTTTGTTTTTACATCTTTATTGGAGTGTAATTGTTTTACAATGGTGTGTTAGTTTCTGCTTTATAACAAAGTGAATCAGTTATACATATACATATGTTCCCATATCTCTTATGCCTTATCTCATATCTCATCTCCCTCCCTCCCACCCTCCCTATCCCACCCCTCTAGGTGGTCACAAAGCACCAAGCTGATCTCCCTGTGCTATGCAGCTGCTTCCCACTAGCTATCGATTTTACATTTGGTAGTGTATATATGTCCATGTCACTCTCTCACTTTGTCATAGCTTACCCTTCCCCCTCCCTATATCCTCAAGTCCATTCTCTAGTAGGTCTGTGTCTTTATTCCTGTCTTACCCCTAGGTTCTTCATGACATTTTTTTTTCTTAGATTCCATATATATGTGTTAGCATATGGTATTTGTCTTTCTCTTTCTGACTTACTTCACTCAGTATGACAGACTCTAGGTCCATCCACCTCACTACAAATAACTCAATTTTGTTTCTTTTTATGGCTGAGTAATATTCCATTGTATATATGTGCCACATCTTCTTTATCCATTCATTTGATGATGGACACTTAGGTTGTTCCCATCTCCTGATTATTGTAAATAGAGCTGCAATGAACATTTTGGTACATGACTCTTTTTGAATTATGGTTTTCTCAGGGTATATGCCCATAGTGGGATTGCTGGGTCATATGGTAATTCTATTTGTAGTTTTTTAAGAAACCTCCACACTGTTCTCCATAGTGGCTGTACCAATTCACATTCCCACCAGCAGTGCAAGAGTGTTCCCTTTTCTCCACATCCTCTCCAGCATTTATTGTTTCTAGATTTTTTGATGATGGCCATTCTGCCTGGTATGAGATGATATCTCATTGTAGTTTTGATTTGCATTTCTCTAATGATTAATGATGTTGAGCATTCTTTCATGTGTTTGTTGGCAGTCTGTATATCTTCTTTGGAGAAATGTCTATTTAGGTCGTCTGCCCATTTTTGGATTGGGTTGTTTGTTTTTTTGTTATTGAGCTGCATGTGCTGCTTGTAAATTTTGGAGATTAGTCCTTTGTCAGTTGCTTCATTTGCAAATATTTTCTCCCATTCTGAGGGTTGTCTTTTGGTCTTGTTTATGGTTTCCTTTGCTGTGCAAAAGCTTTTAAGTTTCAATAGGTCCCATTTGTTTATTTTTGTTTTTATTTCCATTTCTCTAGGAGGTGGGTGAGAAGGGATCTTGCTGTGATTTATGTCATAGAGTGTTCTACCTATGTTTTCCTCTAAGAGTTTGATAGTGTCTGGCCTTACATTTAGGTCTTTAATCCATTTTGAGCTGATTTTTGTATATGGTGTTAGGGAGTGATCTAATCTCATACTTTTACATGTCCCTATCCAGTTTTCCCAGCACCACTTATTGAAGAGGCTCTCCTTTCTCCACTGTACATTCCTGCCTCCTTTATCTAAGAAAAGGTGACCATATGTCCGTGGGTTTATCTCTGGGCTTTCTATCCTGTTCCATTGATCTATATTTCTGTTCTTGTGCCACTACCATACTGTCTTGATTACTGTAGCTTTGTAGTATAGTCTGAAGTCAGGGAGCCTGATTCCTCCAGCTCCGTTTTTCGTTCTCAAGATTGCTTTGGCTATTCGGGGTCTTTTGTGTTTCCATACAAATTGTGAAATTTTTTGTTCTATTTCTGTGAAAAATGCCAGTGGTAGTTTGATAGGGATTGCATTGAATCTGTAGATTGCTTTGGGTAGTAGAGTCATTTTCACAATGTTGATTCTTCCAGTCCAAGAACGTGGTATATCTCTCCATCTATTTGTATCATCTTTAATTTCTTTCATCAGTGTCTTATAATATTCTGCATACAGGTCTTTTGTCTCCTTAGGTAGGTTTATTCCTAGATATTTTATTCTTTTTGTTGCAATGGTAAATGGGAGTGTTTTCTTGATTTCACTTTCAGATTTTTCATCATTAGTGTACAGGAATGCCAGAGATTTCTGTGCATTAATTTTGTATCCTGCTACTTTACCAAATTCATTGATTAGCTCTACTAGTTTTCTGGTAGCATCTTTAGGATACTCTATGTGTAGTATCATGTCATCTGCAAACAGTGACAGCCTTACTACTTCTTTTCTGATTTGGATTCCTTTTATTTCCTTTTCTTTTCTGATTGCTGTGGCTAAAACTTCCAAAACTATGTTGAATAAGAGTGGTGAGAGTGGGCAACCTTGTCTTGTTCCTGATCTTAGTGGAAATGGCTTCAGTTTTTCACCATTGAAGATGATGTTGGCTGTGGGTTTGTCATATATGGCCTTTATTATGTTGAGGAAAGTTCCCTCTATGCTTACTTTCTGCAGGGTTTTTATCATAAATGGGTGGTGAATATTGTCGTAAGCTTTCTCTGCATCTATTGAGATGAGCACATGGTTTTGCTCCTTCCATTTGTTAACATGGTGTATCACATTGATTGATTTGCGTATATTGAAGAATCCTTGCATTCCTGGAATAAACCCCACTTGATCATGGTGCATGATCCTTTTAATGTGCTGTTGGATTCTGTTTGCTACTATTTTGTTGAGGATTTTTGCATCTATGTTCATCAGTGATATTGGCCTGTAGTTTTCTTTCTTTGTGACATCCTTGTCTGGTTTTGGTATCAGGGTGATGGTGGCCTCATAGAATGAGTTTGGGAATGTTCCTCCCTCTGCTAGATTTTGAAAGAGTTTGAGAAGGTTAGGTGTTAGCTCTTTTCTAAATGTTTGAAAGAATTCGCCTGTGAAGCCATCTGGTCCTGGGCTTTTGTTTGTTGGAAGATTTTTTTTATCACAGTTTCAATTTCAGTGCTTGTGATTGGTCTGTTCATATTTTCTATTTCTTCCTGATTCATTCTTGGCAGGTTGTGCATTTCTAAGAATTTGTCCATTTCTTCCAGGTTGTCCATTTTATTGGCATAGAGTTGCTTGTAGTAATCTCTCATGATCTTTTGTATTTCTGCAGTGTCAGTTGTTACTTCTCCTTTTTCATTTCTAATTCTATTGATTTGAGTCTTCTCCCTTTTTTTCTTGATGAGTCTGGCTAATGGTTTATCAATGTTGTTTGTTTATCTTCTCAAAGAACCAGCTTTTAGTTTTATTGATCTTTGCTATCGTTTCCTTCATTTCTTTTTCATTTATTTCTGCTCTGTTTTTATGATTTCTTTCCTTCTGCTAACTTTGCCGGTTTTTTGTTCTTCTTTCTCTAATTGCTTTAGGTGCAAGGTTAGGTTGTTTATTCGAGATGTTTCCTGTTTTTTAAGGTAGGATTGTATTGCTATAAAATTCCCTCTTAGAACTGCTTTTGCTGCATCCCATAGGATTTGGGTCATCGTGTCTCCATTGACATTTGTTTCTAGGTATTTTTTGATTTCCTCTTTGATTTCTTCAGTGATCACTTCGTTATTAAGTAGTGTGTTGTTTAGCCTCCATGTGTTTGTATTTTTTACAGGTCTTTTCCTGTAATTGATATCTCGCCTCATAGCATTGTGGTCGGAAAAGATACTTGATACAATTTCAATTTTCTTAAATTTACCAAGGCTTGATTTGTGGCCCAAGATATGATCTATAATGGAGAATGTTCCATGAGCACTTGAGAAAAATGTGTATTCTGCTGTTTTTGGATGGAATGTCCTATAAATATCAATTAAGTCCATCTTGTTTAATGTATCATTTATAGCTTGTGTTTCCTTGTTTATTTTCATTTTGGATGATGTGTCCATTGGTGAAAGTGGGGTGTTAAAGTCCCCTACTATGAGTGTGTTACTGTCAATTTCCCCTTTTATGGCTGTTAGTATTTGCCTTATGTATTGAGGTGCTCCTATGTTGGGTGCATAAATATTTACAATTGTTATATCTTCTTCTTGGATCGATCCCTTGATCATTGTGTAGTGTCCTTCTTTGTCTCTTCTAGTAGTCTTTATTTTAAAGTCTATCTTTTCTGATATGAGAATTGCTACTCCAGCTTTCTTTTGGTTTCCATTTGCATGGAACAACTTTTTCCATCCCCTCACTTTCAGTCTGTATGTGTCTCTAGGTCTGAAGTGGTTCTCTTGTAGACAGCATATATATGGGTCTTGTTTTTGTATCCATTCAGCCAGTCTGTGTCTTTGGTGCGAGCATTTAATCCATTTACATTTAAGGTAATTATCGATATGTATGTTCCTATTCTCATTTTCTTAATTGTTTTGGGTTTGTTATTGTAGGTCTTTTCCTTCTCCTGTGTTTTTTGCCTAGAGAAGATCCTTTAGCATTTGTTGTAAAGCTGGTTTGGTGGTGCTGAACTCTCTCAGCTTTTGCTTGTTTGTAATGGTTTTAATTTCTCCATCAAATCTCAATGAGTTCCTTGCTGGGTAGAGTAATCTTGGTTGTAGCTTTTTCTCCTTCATCACTTTAAATATGTCCTGCCAGACCCTTCTGGCTTCCAGAGTTTCTGCTGAAAGATCAGCTGTTAACCTTATGGAGATTCCCTTGTGTGTTATTTGTTGTTTTTCCCTTGCTGCCTTTAATATGTTTTCTTTGTATTTAATTTTTGACAGTTTGATTAATATGTGTCTTGGCGTGTTTCTCCTTGGATTTATCCTGTATGGGACTCTCTGTGCTTCCTGGACTTGATTAACTATTTCCTTTCCCATATTAGGGAAGTTTTCAACTATAATCTCTTCAAATATTTTCTCAGTTCCTTTCTCTTTCTCTTCTTCTTTTGGAGCCCCTATAATTTGAATGTTGGTGCATTTAATGTTGTCCCAGAGGTCTCTGAGACTGTCCTCAGTTCTTTTCATTCTTTATTCTTTATTCTGCTCTACGGTAGTTATTTCCACTATTTTATCTTCCAGGTCACTTATCCGTTCTTCTGCCTCAGTTATTCTGCTATTGATCCCTTCTAGAATATTTTTAATTTCATTTATTGTGTTGTTCATCTTTGCTTGTTTCATCTTTAGTTCTTCTAGTTCCTTGTTAAACATTTCTTGTATTTTCTCCATTCTATTTCAAAGATTTTGGATCATCTTTACTATCATTATTCTGAATTCTTTTTCAGGTAGACTGCCTATTTCCTCTTCATTTGTTAGGTCTGGTGGGTTTTTATCTTGCTCCTTCATCTGCTCTGTGTTTTTCTTTCTTCTCATTTTGCTTATCTTACTGTGTTTGTGGTCTCCTTTTTGCAGGCTGCAGGTTTGTAGTTCCTGTTGTTTTTGGTGTCTGTCCCCAGTGGTTAAAGTTGGTTCAGTGGGTTGTGTAGGCCTCCTGGTGGAGGGGACCAGTGCCTGTGTTCTGGTGGATGAGGCTGGATCTTGTCTTTTTGGTGGGCAGGTCCACATCTGGTGGTGTGTTTTGGGGTGTCTGTGGACTTATTATGATTCTAGGCAGGCTCTCTGCTAATGGGTGGGGTTGTGTTCCTGTCTTGCTAGTTGTTTGGCATAGGGTGTCCAGCACTGTAGCTTGCTGGTCATTGAGTGAAGCTGGGTGTTGGTTTTGAGATGGAGATCTCTGGGAGATTTTCACCATTTGATATTACGTGGAGCTGGGAGGTCTCTTGTGGACCAGTGTCCTGAAGTTGACTCTCCCACCTCAGAGGCACAGCACTGACTCCTGGCTGGAGCACCAAGAGCCTTTTATCCACACGGCTCAGAATAAAAGGGAGAAAAAGTAGAGAGAAAGAAAGAAAGATGATAAAAGAAAATAAAAGAAAGTAAGATAAAATAAAATAAAGGTATTAAAATAAAAAATAATTATTAAGAAAAAAACTTTTTAAGTAAAATAAAAACAAAACAAAACAAAAAACAGATAGATAGAACCCTAGGACAAATGGTCAAAGCAAAGCTATACAGCCAAGATCTCACACAGAAGCATACATATACACACTCACAAAAAAGTAAAAGGGGAAAAAATAATAAATCTTGCTCTGAAAGTCCTCCTCCGCAATTTGGGATGATTCGTTGTCTATTCAGGTATTCCACAGAAGCAGGGTACATCAAGTTGACTGTGGAGATTTAATCCGCTGCTCCTGAGGCTTCTGGGAGATATTTCACTTTCTCTTCTTTGTTTGCACAGCTCCCAGGGCTCAGCTTTGGATCTGGCCCCGCCTCTTCGTGTAGGTCGCTGGAGGGCGTCTGTTCTTCGCTCAGACAGGATGGGGTTAAAGTAGCAGCTGATTGGGGGCTCTGGCTCACTCAGGCTGTGGGGAGGGAGTGGTACAGATGCGGGGCGAGCCTGTGGCGGCAGAGGCTGGCGTGACTTGCACCAGCCTGAGTCGCACCATGCATTCTCCCGGGGAAGTTGTCCCGGATCCCGGGACCCCAGCAGTGGCGGGCTGCACAGGCTCCTGGGAGGGGAGGTGTGGAGAGTGACCTGCACTCACACACAGGCTTCTTGGTGGCGGCGGCAGCAGCCCCAGCGTCCCACGCCCGTCTCTGGGGTCTGCGCTTTTAGCCGTGGCTTGCACCCGTCTCTGGAGCTCCTTTAAGCAGTGCTCTTAATCCCCTCTCCTCGGGCACCAGGAAACAAAGAGGGAAGAAAAAGTCTCTTGCCTCTTCGGCAGCTCCAGATTTTTTCCCGGACTCCCTCCCGGCCAGCCGTGGCGCACTAACCCCCTTCAGGCTGTGTTCACGCCGCCAGCGCTCTGACTGAAGCCCGAGCCTCAGCTCCCAGCCCCACCCGCCCCGGCAGCCGAGCAGACAAGCCTCTCGGGCTGGTGAGTGCTGGTCAGCACCGATCCTCTGTGCCCGAATCTCCCCGCTTTGCCCTCTGCACCCCTGTGGCTGCGCTCTCCTCTGCTACTCCAAAGCTTTCCCCCTCTGCCACCCGCAGTCTCCACCCGCGAAGGGGCTCCTAGTGTGTGGAAACCTTTCCTCCTTCACGGCGCCCTCCCACTGGTGCAGATCCCATCCCTATTCTTTTGTCTCTGTTTATTCTTTTTTCTTTTGCCCTACCCAGGTACGTGGGGAGTTTCTTGCCTTTTGGGAGGTCTGAGGTCTTCTGCCAGCGTTCAGTAGGTGTTCTGTAGGGGTGGTTCCACGTGTAGCTGTATTTCTGATGTATCTGTGGGGAGGAAGGTGATCTCCGCGTCGTACTCTTCCGCCATCTTCCCCCTCTCCTCTTTCTACATACTCTTGATAAAATATGTATCTCTTCCCTTCATTCTTAGGTCTTTAATCCATTTGGATTTTATTTTTGTATATGTTGTAAGGTGGGAATCCAACTTTTTTTCCCCATGGTGAGTCAGTTCTCCCAACACCATCCACTAAACGATCCATCTTCTCCCCACTGGTTTGGATAGAAGTTTCATTATATACAAGTTTCCCATGGAAACATGGGTCAGTGGATAAGGTCTCTATACAATCTCTTTGGCCAGTTTACATGCTCTTCCTCCTCTACCCCAGAGTTTTATTATGGTAGTTTTGAAATACGTCTTAGTCAATATGCTTCCTTCAATGGGAGAGAAGGCTAAGGCAGCAGTTAGTAGACTGGGAATTTTATATAATACCACAATCTCTCTTATCCTGGTCCTAACCCATTATTCCCACACTAGGTCACCCATGGGAGGGTATCCTACATGAGAACATCATCTGCAATGTACATCAAAAGGGGGGAAAAAGACTAAAACATCTAAGCGATCACCTGTTTGCCCTGCACAATTCTTTGGAATTCAAATCATATGTCCTTCTAAGATAAGAGAGTCAATATTTTTTACTCTTAATCTTGAAAGTTATTACTTCAAAAACCTATAAAACAATTCTTCCATGGAAATGAAAGATCTTCAGGGATGATTTCACTGTGTCATCAAAATTTACGAAGAGGGTAATGTGTATGAAGCCACTGAGGGACAAAGTGGCCCGTAATTTGTTCGTTGCAACAGCCAATCTGTAGTAGAACTGAAACTACAATCCAGATTTCCTGAGACTTCCTTGTCAACTTTACAAATTGGTATCCAGTGTCTCCTGTGTGCTAAACATCACTGCATGGAGTAGAAAAATGAATAAACAAACATGGTCTCTGCCTACATATTAATCCATCAGTGACCTGTCTGGAACCTGGGTTGTAACCTCACTCATAAAAGGATGGGCCTGTTATGAAGCTGGACAGTTTTTAGTCCATCCTATCAGCCAGAGGCCAATTCAAATACATTTTACACAGATCAGCTGACAATCAGCTAAAAATTCTAACTAGATCCTGCCATGCTGGATTTACTGGCCAAATATAGACCTTGTCTCTAACTCAGATGAGACAAAATGGCATGCCAAGAATATCCTTCCAGAACAGGACTGAGATTGAAACTGCATTAAAGTTTCTGGATACTTGTAGATGAAAAGTTTCCAGATGAAGGAAAGCACAGAATATTCAGACACAGAGGGGAAGGAAGGAAAGAAGGAAGGAAGGAAGGGAAAAAGGGAGGGAAAAGAAAAGAAGAAAGAAAACAAAAAGAAAAGGCTGGTGCTCAGTCAGGAGTAACTAGGAAAAAAAGACAGAATATAGCAGGAAGAGACACCACAAAATAGCCATGTCCCTTCAATGTCCCTGACTTCACCAGAACCTGAATTATGTGGAATAAATATCAGCACTTAAATAGCAAAAATAGGGGGCAGCTGACACATAGAAAGTGTTCAATAATTATTAGTATTTTTTAAAGTAGATAATTATCACTTAGAAATAATAGAACCAAGGAGTGAGTCAAACTATCACTTACAATCATGAAATAAACTGAATATTGTTCACATTATTTGTTATTTTTTGTTTTCCCTTAAGTCATATTCCTGAAGGAATTATCCCATTTAAAAATAATCCATGTGTTGTCGATCAGAGCAAAAAATAAACCTAAAGCTAGGGAAGGGAAAACCACTTTATTGTTTGATTTTTTTAATTTCAGCATATTCATACTTTGAATTCTAATTCAGTCTTCATAATTATTCAAAATTGTCTGGTGGACTAAGAGTAACATGAAAGGATATTGATAGTTTATTAAAAGTTAAAAGCAGGTTAGATAACAGACTAATATATCACTTAAGAGTTCAGAGCCTAGAGCCAGACTGCTTGGTTCAAATTCCACCTCTTCCACTGAAATAGCTATGTAGCTTTGGGCAATATTTTTAACCTCACCATGCTTAAGTTTCCTCATCTGTAAAATGAGAATAGAAATTAAACCTACCACATAGGATTCTTGAAATTATTCAATGAATTAATACATGGAAAATCAATCTGAACTGTGTCTGTTACATAATAATAAGTCAAGAAATATTAGTTATTATTAACATTATAACAGTATCATCCCATATCTATCTGTCTGCATAGAAAAATCTGTAAAGGTAGACCATCAAATTTTAACAGTGTTTATCTGTGGAAGGTGAGATTATGGATTTTTCTTCTTATTTTTATTTATCGGCATTTCTCTAATTTTTCCAACCATGAAAATACATTGATTTTATAATAAGGAGAAACAAGTTCTTTTTAATTTTTGACAAAAGATCTGTGAGATGGGGAGAATGGCACATCCATATAATCAAGAGTTACCTGCAAATAAACAGTCTAGCAAGGAGGTAAAGTTTTGAGTTCTATTCCAAAATAATCAGGGGGTTAGGGGGCTGATGAGGTTAAAAACAAAACAAAGTGGAGGAGAGTGACATTCTTCTCCAAATTTTTGTTTTGTGCTCAAGGTTAAGGTTCAATACAGCAGTAAAATGAACAAAGAAATGAAGTACTGTGAAGGGTCACAGGGACAAACAAGGGCTGGCTCTGGAGTTTTGAAAGGCATTGGATAATTTCATGACAATTAATAACATCTGCAGTCCTGCTGGGCAGGCTAATGGCAGGGGTAATTAGAGCCTGTGCTCCAAGACAGATGACTGCTTGTCAGAGGGAAGAGCAATTCCACTTGGAGCCACATTGCCCAGGCGTAGACAGGGCCAAGAGGGGCTGGGGCCAAGGGGCGGGGCCTTGCCTGGAAGAACCTTACCTGATCACAGCAAAGGAATGACCTCCTCTGGCCTTTGTGGGCAGATTCTCATCTCACAAAGGAAACAGTGGATGCAGGTGCTGCTCAAGGCGTGGATCTGGATGTAAAACCGGCCCACCCTAATATCCTGCAGTGAAATATTTCACACTACACATACCCAGGATTTAGGCTTAAAAAATACATTCAGTTCAAAGAAGTTGTGAAATCCACAAATTCTATTATTAACCCAGCAGTTACCCAGCAATGATTATGCACTGGGGGGATGATGTTCCAGTTACCAAATTAAGAAGTGATCATTTCAAGACATTATCTTTCTTCAAGGACAAAGAGAACAATGGGTTTCATGTGAATATTTTGGTCTCTCCTTGTCTCTAAACCAGCTCACGTTATTCAGTTCTTTAATCAGGATGACTGATATATCTTTTCTAAAAGCTTTATTATAAAATGAAAACATGTATTTTCAAAGTGATAGTTTCCATCTAGATAAGTCTCAGAATGAATCCTTCCATCCACAAGATGGTTCACCATAAAGAATGTTAAAGGAGAACACTTGTAATACCACTTAGGAGTTTGTCCCAATAATTTTACCTAAGCAAAAACTAAATTAAACAACTACATCAGTAGACTTCTTTTCTTTCTCAGAGAATGTTAGACCTCCTAGAGTAATGGAAATTTAAAAAAAAAGGGGGACGTAATTAAACTTACAAGCTTTTGCATGGCAAAGGAAACCATAAACAAAATGAAAAGACAACCTACAGAATGGGAGAAAATAATTTGCAAATGATGCGACTGACAAGGAATTAATCTCCAAAATATACAAACAGCTCACACAGCTCAATATCACACACACACACAAATAAAAACCAAAAACTCAATCAAAAAATGGGCAGAAGAGCTAAAAGAACATTGCTCCAAAGAAGGCATACAGATGGTCAAAAGACACATGAAAAGATGCTCAACATCACTAATTATTAAAGAAATATAAAAGAAAACTACAATATCACCTCACACCAGTCAGAATGGCCATCATCAAAAAATATACAAATAATAAATTCCGGAGAGGGTGTGGAGAAAAAGGAACACTCCTACACTATTGGTGGGATGTAAATTGGTATATTCACTATGGAAAACAGTATGGAGGTCTTTAAAGGAAAAAAAAAAAAAACTAAAAATAGAGCTACCACACAGTCCTGCAATTCCACTCCTGGGCATATATCCAGAGAAAAACATAATTTGAAAAGATACATGCACCCCAGTGTTCTAGCAGCACTATTTACAATAGCCAAGACATAGAAGCAACCTAAGTGTCCATCAACAGATGAATGGATAAAGAAGATATGGTATATATATACAATGGAATATTACTCAGCAATTTTAAAAAATGCAATAATGCCATTTGCAGCAAGATGGATGGGCCTGGAGATTATCATACTAAGTGAAGTGAGCCAGACAGAGAAAGACAGGTATCATATGATATCGTTTACATGTGGAATCTAAAAAAAAAAAAAATGATATGAATGAACTTATTTACAAAATAGAAACAGACTCACAGACATAGAAAACAAACTTATGGTTACCAAAGGGGAGGGAAGGAGGGATAAATTAGGAGCTTGGGATTAAAATATACACTACTATATATAAAATAGATAACCAACAAGGACCTAATGTATAGCACAGGGAACTTTACTCAACATCTTCTAATAATCTATAATGGAAGAGAATGTAAAAAAGGAACATACGTATATATCTGAATCACTTTGCTGTACACCTGAAACTAGCACAACATTGTAAATCAATTACATTGCAATAAAAATTTTTAAAAAAGAATGTTAGACCTCTTGATGCAGTGCTACACAACTCTAAAAAAAGAATCCTAACCAACTTCAATTTAAACATTTTAGATCCAACAAAAACATTTATCTCAAATTCTCCTGGAACCCCTCTAAAATGACAGAAAAGGAATTGAAAATGTTTAAAACCATAAAAGCTAAAAAACAGAAAAGTTGATGACAGCCGACCAGTGATGTCAATGAACGATCACAAGAAAGAAAGGATATGGATGGGATCTGGGACTTCCTTTTCTAGCAATATGACAGAATAGACATTCTGACAAACTCTATAGCCAAAACACACTGATGTGCTAGGTAAATTACATGCAAGCAAGAGACAAGGAGATGGAAAATATGAAGAGAGGTTAAGAAAAGTGGAAGACAAAGTGAGAAAAAAGAAAAAGAAAATAGAGAGAGCAGAGTAAATGCAAATGTTATTTAACAAATATTGATGAAAAGCATGAATCTACTGATTCGGGAAAAAATCCATCTCAGAAGAAATTCACCAGTATTAATAATCTCCTACATTTTTTACTTGGGTGGTAAATTCTTGGGTGTTCATTGCATTATTGTGCTTTTAATATACATGTATGTTAAATATATTCTTCAAAATGTATTCATAATGACATATGTTAGTAAGTTAAAGTATTTTGAGAAGCATGAACCACTTAGGCCTCAGCTTTCCAGTCTTTGCTAGGTTCCTTTAGAAGAGTGAGGAAGGTTGGGGAACCAACAAAAAGCAAGTCTACATATGTGCAGGCCCCTGGAAATCCTCAGAGGCTGGATGCACACCATACATGCAAACGCAGGGGTGAAGGATAAGGCCAGAAACTAGAAGACTGGTTAAAAGTCTGTACAATGAATAATTAGACCCAGATTCTACCCCTCCATATACATAGCCAGAAGGCTGTCCTTTCTTTACCAGAAAAGATTGGTGGATTTCTCTCTGGAAAAATTGAGTCAAAACAGATGTCTTGGGGACACCAAACTTAGCTGAAGAACTTCTTGAAAGCCTCCTGGATTTAATGAGTTCCTTCTCCCTCCCCCATAACCCCTCACCTTGTTTAGCTCCTATAATTCTAGCTTCCAGAGCTGTAATCACTCCCACTCTAACTCCAAGACCAGAGAAATGAAGAAATGAAATGACCCAAAAGAGAACATCTACATTCTCTTATTTCAATAGAAAGGATTGATGATAAAGTTGAGAAACTCTTCCAAGAAGTAGAATAAACAAGGTGGAAAATTGCAGGGAAAAGATAAGAAAATGTGAATATCAATCAAGAGGTCCAACATAAAAGTAGCAGGAGTTCCAAAAGGAGAAAAGAGAAAAACAGGAAGGGGAGAAACTATTAAAGAAATAACACAAAAAATCCTGCAAATTAAAGGACACAAGTATATAGCTTGAAAGGGCCTATTGAGTACCCAGTAAAATGAATAATAAAAAAATCCATCCCAAGTCAATATGAGTGAAATTTCAATAAAGTAAGAATAAAAAGAAGATCCTAACAGCTTTGGTGCAGGGAGTAGGAGGAAGAGGTACATATAAAAGAAACAGGAATATTATCAGACTTTTCAATGGCCCCAATGAAACCTCACTGATAGCAGAGCGATGCTTTCAAATACACTGAAGAAAAAGTATTTCCTACTTAGAGTGTTATACCCAGCCAAGTTATCAATCAAATGTGAGCATAGAATAAAAGATAATTCAAGCACACAAGTTTATTTTGCATGCACTCTTTTTTTTTTTTTTTTTGGCGGTATACAGGCCTCTCACTGTTGTGGCCTCTCCCATTGCAGAGCACAGGCTCCGGATGCACAGGCTCAGCAGCCATGGCTCATGGGCCCAGCCACTCCGTGGCATGTGGGATCTTCCCGGACTGGGGCATGAACCCGTGTCCCCTGCATCAGCAGGCGGACTCTCAACCACTGTGCCACCAGGGAAGCCCCTGCATGCACTCTTTGTTAGAGGTTGTGCTCCAGTAAAACAAGGAAGCAAACCAATATGGGAGCCAAGAAAAAGTGGAATCTAACACAGGAGAGAGATCAAAGGAACTCCTAAAATGATGGAAAAATCAAACAATAAAAATAGAGACATGTTATTTAGAAATTTGGGAATGAATACCAGAAAAAAAAAAAAAAAGGACAAAAACCTGAAAGTGGTTGCCTCAGGAGGATGGAACCTGGGATTGAGTAAGTGTAGGGCATGATGGCTATTTTTCATTGTGTCTTTGAGTACTATTTGATTTCTGAAAATCTATATGCGTATATTAAATGCATATATTAAGTGAAATTTTAAAACATTTAAATAAAAAAAATCTAGCCTAGGACACCTGGGAACCTAGTCCTTTTTAAGAAGTATCAGCTATAGCTTATTTTTATATATTCAGTTTTGCCATTTAAGCAATGAAGCACATTAGAGAAAAACTGGAAACAATAAAGAAATGGAAATAAAGAAATATATTACCCATAATCCCATAGTCCCACTTTAATCATTCCCTTAACAGGCTTTTCACATGTAAATTTATAGTTGCAGTTGTGGCTTCCACACAGCTATCCTGCTTCCCCTCTACAACATTATATCATGATTAATTTCCAGCTTGCTGCATAGGCTCATAACCATCTTTCTTAATGGTTTGATGACTTCTTGATCTGAGTGTCCAATAACATGCATCACCACCCTCCTTCCCTACCTCATCTTGTTCTTTTCTCTGTTCTTTAGACTCTCCAAGCCCGTGTTCCTCTAAGGGCCTCAGCCCTGGGATGCTTTTCTTCAGGATGTCTGCCTGGCTGTCCCCCTTCGAAAATCAGCTTAAATCCAGCTCCCATAAGACCTTCCTTTACCCTCAAGCTGAAATAAGTCTCTTTCTTTTTTTTACATCCTGTTTTCATCATGGCAGTTTTTACTCCCCAATCCTTTCCTTTTTTATTTCTTGGTTTATTTATTTATTTATGGCTTGTCTCTTCAATAAATTGTAAGGTCCACGAAGGCAGGAATTATATCTGTCCTTTTTCCCACTGCACGTCCAGCACAGAGAGCAGAGAATGGCACAAAGAAAGTACTCAGTACCTATGTGAGGGGCTGAATGAATGAGTTAATAAGTGACTGACTGATGAACAGATGAAAAGCTAACTGCTTCAGGCCACAGAGAGAAACCTGAGGCCAAACAGGAATAAACAGTGAGTCTGGAGATCTGCTCCTAGGCCTGGCCACCACTAACCAGGTGCATGACTTGGAATAAGGCACACTTAACCTCTCTGTGCCTCGTCTTCTCACCTATGAAATGAGAGGTTGGAGAAAGTGGCCTCCATCATCTGTTTCAACAAGTACTGAGGTCTGCACCTTTACAAGTCACTTTAGTAAAGATTTCTGTTGTGAGTTTTGGAAAATAACTTTTTGGTTCCATTTCCAAGGATGATGGTTGAGTAGGAATTTCACTCAAACAACTGTATGTTTTTTTCTGCATGACAACCAGCAATTAGTTTTAATAGTTCTTGTCTCCGTCTTTTCTCTCATGAGAGAGAGAAATGCATTCATTGATCAGGTAAATGAGGCAGCCTGCAATTGGAGAATGCCTTGACATACAGAAAGTTTCTTGATAGGCAATGATTCTTTAGGGAAACCATATAGAATGGTGGTTGTCTTCATCAATTTGGGCTGCCATAAGAAAATAACACAGACTGGGGTGGCTTATAAACAATAGTTCAGGAGGCTGGGAAGTCCAAGCTCAAGGCACTGGCATATTAGGCATCTGGTGAGAGCCCAGTTCCTGGTTCCTGTCTTTTTTCTGTGTGCTCACATAACAGAAGGGAATGAGAAAGCCTCTCTGGGGCCTCTTTTAAAAGGGCACTAATCCCATTCATGAGGGCTCCACCCTTTGATCTATCACTTCCCAAAGGACCTACCTCCTAATACCATCACAGTGGGGGTTAGGTTTCAACATATGAATTTTAGGGGGACACAAA
This sequence comes from Mesoplodon densirostris, assembly GCF_025265405.1. Taxonomy (NCBI): domain Eukaryota; kingdom Metazoa; phylum Chordata; class Mammalia; order Artiodactyla; family Ziphiidae; genus Mesoplodon; species Mesoplodon densirostris. Next base: position 234,925,655 of record NC_082661.1, read on the forward strand.
CATTCAGACCATAGCAGTGGTTAAGAGCACATCTGATGTCAGGCAGACTAAGGTTCACAAACTTGGGCAGGTTACTTAGAGAAGGTCGTATAGTGGTACTAAAAGCTAGAGCTAGACTGTCGGGGTTGAGTCCCAGCTCTGCTGCTTAGAGCTGTGAAGCCCCTCATGTCTCAGGATCCCATCTGAAAATGGAGCTGAGAAAGTTCCTACTTCATAAGGCTGTTGTGAAGATCAACAAATATCGAATTTATAGGACAGTTTGGCCAGCAGGAACTGAGAACACACAGTCACCACTATTTGAGTTTGCCGTTGTTGTTGTCTTATTGTTGCTTAATCTCTCCAAGTCTGTTTCTTCATTCATTCATTCAATGAATATTTACCACGTGCATTTGAAGAAGCATCGTATCACTTCATTAACTTAAGACAAAGAAAGCTTCTGAGCCTCAATTATATTGCCATTAGCATATAGGACTGGGGTTAGGAGTGCTAATATCTCTTGCAATAGTTCTCAAATACACCCCCTAGCAGTATACTTGGGGGAGAATTGCCTTTTGAGTGTGCTGGTCATCCATGGGAGCACTCTCCTCCACCACTCTGCAGCATCCCCACCCCTCCATTGTCCTATCAGAGGTCAGCCCACTATGTGCTCAAGGTCAACTCTCCTGATTCCCCTCTGGGCCAGAACAAGCAGGGAGATAAATGATAGGGAGAAGGGAGACAGCAACTCAAAGGTGGGAAATACATTCAGAGAAAGAAAGAGATGGATGATAACGTACCAGAAGATATGAATTTGGGACCTGGTATCCATCTCAACTTTCACTCTGTTATTTCCCTCATCTCCATTCCTAATCATGTGACAATAATTCTGGAGCAAGGATTTGGATCAAGGATCAATGATCAGTGAGTGAAATATAAAATATTTAGAAGTAAATAATGGCAAATTTATAAGGAAAGTAGTATAAACGTTGCTAAGATGATATTTATTCACTTGCACATAGAAGAATTAAAAATTTAAGCTTATAATTAAATGAAAGTAGATCTTGAGATTATAGCCATTGAATAATTCTTGGATCAATAACTAAACTTTATCACTGTGGACTATTTCTATTTCTCCTATTCCACATTCAGAATTAACATCAATGATTATGTTCTGTCCAACTGTTTGAAATAGGATTTCAAACTTCAAACAGAACTCATAATTTTCTCCCACAAGCCTGGTATTTTTCCATGTTTCCTATCTCCATCCAAATAAGTCATAAAACCTAGAAGTTATTCTTCACACTTCAGCAAATCCTATCAAACTGAGCACACAAATATCTCTCAAATTGGTTGATGTTTTTCCTAGTTCAAAATAGTTATGTTTAGGGACTTCCCTGGTGGTCAGTGGTTAAGACTGCACACTCCCAATGCAGGGGGCCTGGGTTCGATCCCTGGTCAGGGAACTAGATCCTGCATGCATGCCGCAACTAAGAGCCCACTTGCTGCAGCTAAAGATCCCGTCTCCCGCAACTAAGACCCAGCGCAGCCAAATAGATAAATAAAGATTATTTTTTAAAATATTTATGCTTAGGATATTAAAAGAAAAATCTAAAAAATAAAATCTAAAAAATTAAGAAGGAATCATTAAACAAAAACAGGCAATGCTATAATAAGAATAGGTGGATGGGGAAAAGAACCAATTAGGAATCTCAGAAATAAACAAAAAGTCACTAAAATATAAAAAAATCAGTAGATGCAATTAAATTTAGATTGGATATAGTCACAAAGATATTTAGTGAGTGGGAAGACAGTCCTGCAGAAATCACTCAGAATACAGCACAGACAAACAAAGAAATACTGAATGTGAAAAGAGGAGTTGAGAGACGTGGTGTGGTAGCCTTTCTCCAAAGAGAGCCGCCATTGATGTCTTCTCCCCCTGGACGCACATGCTACTCTCCTAGCAAGAAGTGGGTTTTCCCCTGCCCTGGAATACCAGCTTTTTATTGCTTTAAAAACATAAAAGATCTGAAGCAAAATAGTAAAATGTTAACAATTTGTTAAATTTGAATGGTGAGTTCTTTTGTGTTTTATTTGAAAATTTTAAATGTTAACAAAATGGATTTTTTCACCAATAATTTATGGAAATCAATTCCCTTGCTTTCCCTTTCAGTCACAACCTATATGTAACTCTGCCTGTGTGGGCGTCAGTGATAGGCCCTTGTTTGGTTTGGCCCTGTGGGAGGAGAAGTGAGATCCCACCACTCCCTGAACATATGCATCAGCATTTAGGTCTCCGATGCTACCAGATGGAGCTGGGCTGTGTCCCCCTCCTCACTCACAAATTTATGTAGGGCCGGAGAAGAGGTTCCCAAGTACCTGACTATGTTTGATGAACCAAGTTCCCAAATGAAACCAAATTGCACTTTAAAAAAAATGCAGTCCTGAGAGGAAATTTACTTAAGGAGGGTGACCCATACTTGGAAGTTGAAGGGATGTGCTGGACCAGAGGCAGAGGAAGTTGATGCCGAGGAAAATGGGCAGAGATTTGTAGGAGTAACAAAGGAGCAACGTGCACATGAACATGAATCTGGGTCCACCAGGGCTTCTCCTGACCATAAGCCTCACCTCAGAGCCAGCCTGCTAGGCCAGGGCAAAGCCAAGACGGATGACTGTTCCCAGCCCCCAGGGACCAGTGCTGGTCCCCCCTCCTGGCAGGTGGCAGCAGGCAGGCAAACCGTGGTCTGACTGATGGACAAATCTAACCCATCCCAGTGAGTCTCAGGAATCTCTGGGGAGGAAAACCCAAGAGAGATCTGAGCTTTCTGCTGACTCGGCAGATAGGGTTTGGGCCTTTGTGATTTGGGCATTGGAGAGAAATCATGTCTTATGTTGGAGACACAGATAGATGATGGCTGGGCTTTAGGCTATTGACTTTATCTCCATCATTCGTACACTCGGCGAAGGGGAAGCAGAGGTGGAGATATTGCAACACAGCAACTTCCCCAAGCTCAGCGCAGTCAGTGAAGACTCCCGGATCACACTGTTTAGTACCATCCCCCTGATCCTAGCGTTCCCCACCCCCCTCCCTGCTGTATCTCCTCAGTAGAACTAGTGGCTTCATTTTTAAAGTACTTAACTTTTTTTCTCTCTCCAACTAGAATATAACTCCATGACATCCAAAATTAACAGTTGTTTTCACTTCTGGTTCATAAGTTTTAGAGCAGCACCCGGTACAAGGTCGGAGCTCAGTAAATATTTGAATGAATGACTGAAACTGTGCTAGGTTTAGGAGAGTGAGACATCACATATGTCACCAACACCCTTACACACACATATACACACATACACACTCACACACATATACACACACATACACACATATACACTCACACACACGTGTGCGCGCACACACACACACACACACACACACACTTCTTTCCCATGGCTCAGGTTCTTGGAAAGGAGGCTATCCAATTGTGGATGATGGAAATTTGACCATAAGTAGGCATGTCAGGATGGCCTAGGTGAGAGTAAAAACCTGCACAGTAGCCTCCCAATGCTCGCCCTTCCCAGGCCTCAGGGCCTCACACTTGCTGAATTTCAGGGGGATCTAGAAGGTAGGAGGGCCAGAAGGAATACGAATTGTGCACCAACTTTCTGGTTTTAACAGCAAGCAGTAACCCTGAGGGGGTTGGAGGGAAGCAGGGCCTGCACCCACCCCCAACATTCCCTAAGGACCAGAAATGAGCCGGAGCCGAGGTCAGTGCAGGGTGGCACCCGGAGCAGGGGGCTGGGTTGACTCTCCACTTTGCTCTCTGTGGCCCCTGGAGAATTTGTCTCCCCTCAGGTCCAAATCCCAAACTTCCAGCAGCTTCTCTAGCTCCTTACACTAGTCCAGGAAAGAAAAGAATTGGGGAGGAAGAAAGGAGGGGCAAGGAAGTGGGGCCGGAAGACCGAGAGCATCTCCCCGGGTGCAGGCAGGGAGGGGCTGCGCCCAGGGGAGGAGCCGTGATGCGGAGGCAGGGCGGGGCTTCACTAGAGCTTTGATGCCGTGTCGAGGAAACAAATTCACTTTTCTGCCCTTGGAGGGGCTAGGAGGGGAGATTCCCAAAACAGTGTCCACGGTGGACCTCTGAAGCCTGGCTGGACCCCGCTTCTGAAAGGATTTTGGGTCATAACAGTGACAAGAACATGGTGGCTTTTTGCATGGTCCCTGGACCACCTTATCTGACTTCCTGACCTTCAGGAGACAATCAAGGTGACTTGTTCACCTTCTCTCCCCTTCCTTGACAGGCCCAGGTTATCAGGAGAGGATCTGCGGGGGGAGGGGTTCCCTCCCACTGGCAGAACTAATAACTCCGCGTGTAAGCTTCTCATGCTGGTACAACAAACATAGGTTATGAGTTTCTCTCCCTATTTTAATCTTTGCTTAAAGTCTTTTCCTCACCTGTGGAATTCGGCACTTGCCCTGCTGAAGGCCTCTGTCTTTGTTCGGGCCAAAGGCACAAACGTCAAGGCCGACTCCCCACCTCAGGCCTTCTTTCTCGTGTTTTCTGTTTCTCCTTCCCTCTCCCTCTCCCCGCTTCCCTTCTCCCCACCCTATACCCCCTGCCCCAAACCCACTTCATTCCTCTGAAATTACTGACAGGGCCTTCCCCTCTGGCAGCCTGAGTTTCCAGGCCACTGCCCAAACAACTCGCAGCGTTTAGTCTACATGCCTCTTCCAGGCAGAAGAGGTGGCAAGAGATCCTAAGCAAAATGCAGATTTGCTGCAGTGAGCTCATGCTTCTGCACAGACAGACTAGACCCACATCATCAAGGGCACGTGGACCTTCCGTGATTAGGGGTGCTGGCCCCTGGTTTAGAGGCTGAAGACAAGGCTGGCAGGCAGCAGAGAAGCAAGGAGGGCTGGCCAGCCATCCACGCCCCTCTTCTCGGCCTCCCTCTATCAGGGACTTTTGCTACCTGCCTCCCGGGCTCTATCAGCCAGGCAGCCACGCCTCCGAGCATCTCTTGCCCCACAGAGGAGGAAGGTAGGAAGCAGAGATGATCACTGCCTTGTTCTGTGTCTCTTTCAGCAAAACTGCCTTAGTTCCAAACAAAAAAGTGCTCCCATATGTAAGCAGCACATTTCAAGTACTGGTAAATTATCTCCTTCCCAGCCTTAACTCAGATGATCTTTTGACTTAAGATGTAAGAACCTACAGAAGAACCTTTAGATGCAGATTTCAATTCATTTTGCTCCAGATGGCTAAGGGATGGTGGGTGACCTGCAAGACGAATAATTCCTCAGTTTAAATTGAAACCACCGGAGAATTATGTGAGGACACATATTTGTCTCCAAGAGCTTAGCTCTTTTTGCCGGTACCATGGTTGTGTCTGTAGCTCTGTGGTCTCAGCCCTGGCTGGGCTGGCTGTGTCAGCCCACCACATGGGTGTGGCCAAGCCACTTTCCCTCTGGGCCCCAGTTTCCTCAGCTGTAAATTAGGAATTGAAGTAAATTATTTCTAAGGTCTCTTTCCAGTTTAGAATTCTATGAATCTGAGATTTGATTGGACTAGTATTAATCCAAGTCCATGAATGATAATTAACCCTTAAACATCCCCACAAATTTGTGAGTTATTGGTGACTTCAAGTACTTTTATTTAAAAAGAACATTTTCTGTTTTTGTTACTTTACTTTTTTTAATTGAAGTATAGTTGATTTACAATCATGTGTTAGTTTCAGGTGTACAGCAAAGTGATTTAGTTTTATATATATGTATATATATATGTTCTTTTTCAGATTCTTTTCCATTATAGGTTATGACAACATATTGAATATAGTTCCCTGTGCTATACAGTAGGTCCTTGTTGTTTATTTTATATATAGTAGTCTGTATCTGGGATATATATATATATATATATATATATATATATATATATATATGGAATATTACTCAGCCATAAAAAGAATGAAATAATGCCATTTGCAACAACATGGATGGACCTAGAAATTATCATGCTAAGTGAAGTAAGGCAGAGAAAGACAAATATCATATGATATCATTTATATGTGGAATCTAAAACAATGATACTAAAGAACTTATTTACAAAACAGAAATACTCACAGACATAGAAAACAAACTTGCGGTTACCAAAGGGGAAGGGAGTGGGATAAATGAAGAGTTTGGGATTAACAGATAAAAAGAAAATTTTCGGGCTTCCCTGGTGGCGCAGTGGTTGAGAGTCTGCCTGCCGATGCAGGGGACATGGGTTCGTGCCCCGGTCCGGGAAGATCCCACATGCCATGGAGCGGCTGGGCCTGTGAGCCATGGCCGCTGAGGTTGCGCGTCCGGAGCCTGTGCTCCGCAACAGGAGAGGCCACAACAGTGAGAGGCCCACGTACCGCAAAAAACAGAAAAAAAAAAAGAGAAAATTTTCATTGAAATAGAGCATACCTACAGAAAAGTGCACCTAGGGTGCAGGTTGCTGAATTTTTCCCAGACTGAACATACCTGTGTGACCAGCTTCCTGATGGGGACAGAACCTTTCCAGCTCCCACAGAAACCTGGCTCACGCCCCCTTCCACTCTCAGGGTCCCTCCCACTGCCGCACAAATAACACATTTTGACTCTACAAGTAATCTGCCTCCAAATCTGTTACTTAGGCAAATTCATAAATAGTTCACACCTGCATTGTAATGTAAATAGGAACAAAATAAGTGATTTCAGAGAGCTAGAAATGGCCCTTTATTACCCAGAGAAAGAGGTTGTCAGACACAAAAGAGATACACAAAAGTGTGAATTAAAGGAGAAATGTCTTAAAATATGACAATTGTTGCAGCGCTCAACAGTATCGATGGATTGAATGTTCCTGCCTAGATGTGGAAATTGGTCCATTACTGAAGGGAAAATTGCAGCAATCAGACACGTTTCCACTACACACACACACATATACACATGCATACAGACACATACACGCATGCACACATGCACACACATACATATATACACATACCCGTACACATGAATACACACATATACAAACATATACAATACATACATACACACACATACACACATGCACACAATACACATACTCATACACATGTATACAAATACAGACACATACACATATGCATACATACACACATACATATACACACACATACACACTTATTCACACATATACATACATTCATGCCCAATACACACATACATGAAAATACACATACACACACACACACACACACACACTGGCGTGGTTCATTTCAGTCACTGAATCTAACTCCTTCTTTTAGAGAAAAACGAATTTTTATGCCTTCACTAGTCATGCAAACTCACGCAAACAACATTACAGACACAGTATAACTTCTACAAAATTGTGTTTGTAATTCCCGTATCAGCTTGTTGAGGAGTCATGGCTGGATCTGCCTTATTTTCACCACCCCTGACGGCAAATGTGAGCCTGACTCCACACTTGGGAAAGGCTCAGAGGCGAGGGAAGGGAGGGGCAGCCTGTCCTCGGAGGTGCTGGGCTCCCGTCCCCTAGCAGGGCAGGAGGGGCACAGGCGTTCCCGAGCTACAAGGGGCTTCAGAAAACAGGCAGTGCAAAACCCTCCATTCACAGATGAGGAGACCAGGCCCAGGACGGGAAAGGAGTTGTCCGTGTCCCTCATCCTGTGCCCCCCACCCCACTGGAGCTGCTCCCTGTGCCCCTTTTGGAGAGCCCAAAGCAGGGGAGACAGAGGAAGCTGGGCCTGTGCCCACAGTGGTTCCCCCGGCCCGGCCTGGGCACAGCGTGCAGGCGGCCGAGACCGTCTTCTGCCCTTTCTCCTTGTTGGATGTGGGTGCAAGAGGCCGCGGCCACCCTCTCCCCAGCTCAAGCCACACCAGGGTCATCCATCCACTCCAGTCCCCTCTCTTGTTTGGGCGAGGTCTTGTCTGTTTTCTCCTCCATTCCAGCCCCATCTGCATTCCCGTCCTCCCCCCTCCACCAATTCCGATACATGCACATCCTTGAAAGCCTTTGTCCTTGTAAAATGTGTGATTTGGCTTTGCGAGTGTATACATTTCTACACGACATAAATGTTGCTGTGCTTCTCTCTGCTTCTCCCCTTTTTTTACTCACTGTGGATGTTTCCGTTCTCTCCATGTAGCTGTATTCACACTCACTTCACTGCTTCTAACTGCTGTAATGTACTCAAGTGCTGCATGCATCACATTTTCCTTGTGAACTCTGCTAGCAAAGGATGAAGTTGGCAGCTCCCCTCCCAATGGCCTCCTCTTGCCCAGAGCCACGCACGTGCCCTGGCCCTGTCCTCCCCTGCCCCAGACTGTGCTTCATCTTTGGGCTTCTCCTTGCCTTCTCTATCCATCAGAGGCCAACATCCAGGGGCCTGGTCCTCAGCGGCCTGTGAGGTGAGACAAATCTGATGAATTGGGTCTCACGTGTTGAGGTTGCCTCTCTCCAGTTTTCATGGAGATGCTGAGTCTGCTCACACATACCCACTGCCACCACCATCTCCTCACCCCCGGGATTGACTTACCTCTCTACCTCCGTTCTCTCCTCATTGAGGGTTTGTTTCCTGCACCACCACAAGACTAAAATTTCTAAATCTCTGCTTTCCACAGATTCCTCCTCTAACTCAGAGTAAGTCTGCCCTGTGAGGAAGAACAGCTTCCCTGTCTGTATAGTTGTTAAGAGAATGAGCCGAAGCCAGAATCCCTGCGTGTAAATCTCAGCTCTACCATTTACTGGCCACGTGACCTCTGGCAAATTAGTTAACCTTTTATACCTCGATGAGAATTAAAATGAGTTAAAACATGTCAACCATTTAGCTCGGTGTCTGGCATGTATTAAGTGCTCAGTAAATGTTAGCTCTTTTTATTATTACTGTTCAACCTACTGTATCTCAACACAGACTCTCTGGTTTATCCCCACAGAGGCCATATTACCTTCTATGCACAGTCCCAACTTTTTTACTGGCAAAGTAAAAAACTTTTAATCAACTGGGTTTTAATCAACCCAATCCTCTGCATTCCTCAATATCAAATCCAGGTTTTTCCCACTCCCCGCAGACCTCAGCTCCTAAATCACCAGAACACACTTTGTCCATATAATTTTCTTTCTTGGTTCTTGACTCTACCGCACTTCAATTTGTTATATACCCAGAATAAAACCCAGAGCTCCACATGGCTCATTCTCAGCTCAGTGTCATGTTCAGAGAAACACAGCAATTTAACGACTAATGCTGCAATTCTTTCCTTCCTCTCTCTAGCAAATGTTGAAGGAAAGGCTAATGGCAAACATCACTGCGAACAAGGCAAAGGCTCTCTCTATATAACAGCCTCTCAATATCTTCCAGGAGGAAGGCAAAAGTTCTCCACTTGACTCTTTACCACCATCTCTCCAAACCAGAAATGACCACCATCACTTCCCGCCCTCTACTCAGACACCAGGCTGGTCCATCAGGATGGGTGGAAGAGGGGCCTTCACATCTCCCAGTCCTTCTGCTTTGTGAATGGACGAGCACAGAGACCCCTGGTATGTCTAATTCTATCCCGTCATTTCTCTGTGGAAATCTGCTGAATATAATTCTCTGCTTTATAACAGTTATTTAACTGTGTAGCAGCCTTGTGGTTTGGGTAAGATTAACCACAGCCCCAGGCCCACAGTATAATCTCATTCATGAGGACATGGTTAAGGGATGGGCCTGAGCCACTCACCAAAAGGCATTCCCGTCCATGGTAATTGTTTAGTCCCATCCAAGAGAACTGCAGGACTTGGTTCTTAGTTGGGAAGACAGGAACTTTTCTTGCCCTGAATGGTATGTTATGCAGGTATGAGGCCTGAGCCTGTGGCAGCCTTGTTTGTTGCTAGGAGGGTAGCCGGTCCGTGGAGGAAACTGGCATGAGGGAAAGCAAAATTTGGAGAATCGAGACACAAGAATCAAAGCCGTGATAGGACTGTCCCTAAAATCTGCTGCATTTACCAAGGGGCTAAGCCAATACATTTCTTTTGTTGTTTGAAACAGCTTAAGCTTAGTTTGCTATTAATTTGCAGCCAAACATATTCGAAACTATATAGACCAGCAAGTTCATTAACTTCTCCAACCTCAATATCCTCCTTTGCAAAATGGGATTTTAAAAAATCACTTCACTTCACAGGATTTTTAAATTCCTACATCTCACAGGATTACAGGGCATCCATATGTTAAGTGCCAGCTCTTTACCTAACACTTAGTAAATAAATATTTAGTAAACCATTTTCTTTCTCATTCCCCTACTCCCTTAAAGGATTGGCAATTTGTAGGGAGATAACAGTGCTACATATACATCCCAATTTATAGAGAAGAAAGAAGAAAAGAAAGGAAAAAGAATGTCGATGTAAACCAAGCTCAATGGTAGGAATGTGGCGTCTAATACAAGCAAATGGGGAAGAGGACCCAGCGGGGCTCTGTGAGTTTCCTCAATTCATTGTGCAAGGACCCGACCCTGTATCTCTGCCTGCAGGAGCCCCGGCTCCTCTACCTTGGTCCAACCCCCCCTCCCCAACACACACACCGCCGCCCCAGCAGGCTGTTGTATCAGGGGGGTGATTGTCCTAGTCAGTGTGGCTGGAACAGAAAACCATGGGCTACAACTAGACACAGAACCTGTAGGCAACCTGCTCTCACAAAGAGACGACTCCTGTGCACTCACTCTTCCACTCCAGGAAATGAGTAGCGGATTCTTCAGTAAAGAATACAAAGACAGCTTTTTTTTTTTTAAAGAAAAACTTTCTGTTATGGAAAATTTCAAACATATGCAAAATAGACACTAGTATACTGAACTCCCAGCTTCCACCGTCATCAGCACCCTGACTGGTCTTACTTCACCCAGGTCCCTCCCCACTTACTCAGGTTGCACATTCTTTTTAAAGCAAATCCAAAACATATCATATGTATCAGGAAATGTTTCAATATATATCTCTAAAGGACAAGGACTCTTTTTTTTTAAGCATAACTTATTGCCATCATCACATCTAAAAACTAACAATATAAGGACCAATTTTCTGTACTTCAAACAGTGTCCAGACCTGGTCATTCTGTGATGTCAGAATGCTTTATTGTCCCCTTATAAGTAGACAAGACATAAAAGACTGACAAGGAATTTCATTAGATGAAGATAAAGGATTCATCAACAAAAATATTATTTCAGGGACTTTCCAGGGGATCCAGTGGTTAAGACTCCAAGCTTCCTGCAGGGGGAACAGGTTCGATCCCTGGCTGGGGAACTAAGATCCCGCATGTGGCGCAGCACAGCCAAAAAAAAAAAAAAAAGTTAAATAAAATTGATGTATAGAACTTTCAAAAAAGAAAACATTATTTCATTGAATTTACTACTCTTGGAATAAAGCCTTATAGAAAATCTCTTTATTGAGTTTTTAAACGTGGAAAAGGAATGTGTTAAAAATTAATCTGATTTAGGGGTCACAATGGCTGTTTGATAAACTATCAATGAAAGACAATATTTGCCTCCAAACAACATATTAGAATTTTCCCCTTAAGGTGCCCATCTAATATTATATTTTCAAGGATCTCATAAGAGGTAAGGAACACACCATCACTGGCTTTCGCCTGCGCCTCCTGTCTTGGTGGGGGCATCACTCCTGCATCGCGGACGTTTCTGTACTCAGTCTAGAGTAGCTGCTTGAAGTGTGGTGGAGCGTAATGCATATTCCTTTCATTTCTCCCAGCCCTGGGCAACTGTGATTAAAAAGACTTCCTATCGTGGTTGTATTACCATTCTCCCAAATGGGTACTAATTTTAGGGGAAGGGAAAAGATCTTTGCTTTCTTGTATCTTTTTGAACATATTTTTAAATTTTTATTTATTTATTAATTTTTAAAATTTTTGGCTGTGTTGGGTCTTTGTTGCTGCCCGTGGGCTTTCTCTAGTTGCAGCGAGCGGGGGGTTACTCTTCGTGGCGGTGCATGGGCTTCTCATTGCGGTGGCTTCTCTAGTTGTGGAGCATGGGCTCTAGGATCACGGGCTTCAGTAGTTGTGGCACGTGGACTCTGTAGCTGTGACTCGTGGGCTCCAGAGTACAGGCTCAGAAGCTGTGGTGCACAGGCTTAGTTACTCCACGGCATGTGGGATCTTCCCGGACCAGGGTATGAACCTGTGTACCTCGCATTGGCAGGCGGATTCTTAACCACTGCACCACCAAGGAAGCCCCTCTTGTACCTTTTTAAAATGTAAAGTTGAAGAGCTATTCATCTTTATTTCCCATTCCCAGGAAGCCTGCTTTATAAACTTGGGGGTTTCACATTATTTTCTACTAGAAAGGGTATTACTTTACCTTGAAACACTTTTCTGAAAAATCATTTGGGATTTTTATACAGCGATGATGTACTTCTCATTTCTTAATTTCCTTCTCGAACATGTACCTGTTTTGATCTTTGATTTTCTTTAAACTTACTGTGAGACAAATGTAGTCTCCAACCATCACCTTTGATGCATCCCAAATTATACCTCTTGGAATTGCTTCAGTATTATTCATTTCAAAATGGTTTCTCAACATTTCTTGAATTTCATTTATACAGGTAAAGTCTTTAAGCAAAAGGTTATTTGGGGGCCAGCGCTCACAGAATCCCGAGCTTACGCAGTCTCCTGAGATGATTTCCTTTGGAACTAGCCCAGGAAAGAATTCAGGTTGAAAGCTACAAAGCACAGCAAAATGGGCAGAGAATTAAATATATATCTGGGCGCATTTGCACTTAACAAAATCTAGAGTGGAATGCCTGATTCTTTCCAAAGATTTATTAGACTGATATGTTTGTTTATTTCATAATTTAATCTTTCAATTGCAGATTTAATCTCCAATTAAATCCCCCTTTTAAAACAACGCTCGCTTCAGAGACTAATTAGCATTTTAAGAAAAGAAGTTTGCTCGTGATTTGGGTTCTGTATAGAGCTCAAGCAACGGCAGCCGACCTCACTAAAAAGATGATTTCCAGTAGCCAAGTAGATGATTGGTGAAGCAATTATGTTATTTAAGGCCCTTCTCTAGAGCTGAAAGATGAATCACATTTGCATAGGTGAAAACAAAGCCTCATGTGGGAGAAAATAAAGCAAAGTTGTTCTGCAGAAACAAAGAAAAATAATGCTTCCGTGGTTTCTCTTTCTGAAGCATTTTCCTGGTACTGCCAATCTATGCAGGCTAGAAACCAAATCCTCAGTGGAGGATTGAGTGTGACCCGGGGAAGTTCCCTGTGGCTCCAGGCTCCACAGAGCAGCTGCAGCATCACTGCAGTCTTAGGTGCAGGTTTATTCAGTGATAAAGGAACCAAGTTTAAGAAGACAGTAAATGATATCCCCACATCACAGCAACAGTATTCATAATATCTGAAATGTGGAAGCAACCCAGCTGTCCATCAGCAGACGACTGGATAAACACAATGTGGTCTATACCTACAGTGGAGTATGATTCAGACTTAAAAAGGAAGGGATTTTGACACGTTACAGTATGGATGAATCTTGAGAACACTACGCTAAGTGAAATAAGCCAGTTACCCAAGGGCAACTGCTGCAAGATTCCACTTATATGAGGTTTCTAGAGCAGTCAAATTCATAGAGACAGAAAATAGGATGATGGTTGCCAGGGGCTGCGGGAAGAGGGGGGTGGGGAGTTATCATCTAATGGGTACAGAGTTTGTTTCACAGGATGAAAAAGCTCTGGAGATGGATGGTGACGATGGCTGCATAGCGTGAATGTACTTAAGGTCACTGAATTGGGGAATACTTAAAAATGATTACATTGGCAAATTTCATATTATGTATATTTTACTACAATAAAAAATTCATATTCAAGAAAAAAAATGTAGGATTTAAGCAGATGGACAGCCCCTCTTAGGTGTCATTCAGAGGGAGCACACATCTTCAGGGCTCTTCAAAATATTTATATCCCCACCCATTCCCTTCAAGCTGCGGTGTTGACAGACATTCCCCAGCATCATGGTCATTAGTTGAGAACAAGGCCAACGTCAAGGGCGTGCAAAGCTCTGAACTCGGGATTTAATGTTCTGTCGTTTTGACTTAATAGCCTTACTCTTTTTTTTTTTTTTTTTTTTTTTTTTTCTGCAGTACGCGGGCCTCTCACTGTTGTGGCCTCTCCCGTTGCGGAGCACAGGCTCCGGACACGCAGGCGCAGCGGCCATGGCTCACGGGCCCAGCCACTCCACGGCATGTGAGATCTTCCCGGACAGGGGCACGAACCCATGTCCCCTGCATCGGCAGGCGGACTCTCAACCACTGCGCCACCAGGGAAGCCCTAGCCTTATCTTTGAAGTTGTGATTTCTAAGTGATTTCTAATGGGACTATGGAGCGTGCGTTGGGGGCTTAGACCCTGCGCTGGCACACAGGTCTGCCCTCCTGCTGCCCCCGACGGCTCCCTGCGACAGGTTCTCAGCACTCAGACCCCCACCCCTCCTCAGTGACTACCGCCCAACGCCCAGCAGGCTGGCGGCTCCATGATGCTATGCCTTAGGGCGTGACTCTGGGGAGGTAACTCACCAGTGGCTGGTGGGCGGGCAATGGACAAGCCCCAAGAGCACTGAAGTGTTCCCCCTGGCCTTTCCTAAGGGTCTGTACTTGCTCCCGGCCCTGAGGGACCCTCTCTTCCTCCTTCCCACCTTTCGGAATCTGGCTTGTGTTTGTCACCTCTGGCCAATTGAAGGCACCCTCTAGGGATAAGCCAGGAAATACAAATTGTGTAATTTCAGTGATTCTGCATACAAGTTAAAAGCTCTTATATTTGAATTTAAAAGAGATATTGTACAATGTGAAGATGAAAGGTAAAATTCATGCTAATAATTTTAATTTTTAATTTTCCTTTTCTTAGAATGACATTAAATAGCATATAAAAATAACATGGCAAATCGAGAGAGAAACGCAAAAAGAAAAAGCTTTATATTTGAGTTCTTTTTACAGCACTTTTTTTCCTGCTTTTTGAACGAGAGGTCTGAACTTTCATTTTTCACTGGGCCCCGCAGTAGCAGGTCCCATTAGGACGTAGCATTATCTCTAGAAGACCTGTTAGAATGCCAGTGTGTTATCTCAAGGCAAGGGTCTGGAGACTTCTTCTGTAAAGTGCCAGAAATAGTATTTTAGGCTTTGCCAATCATACAGGATTTATCACCATGACTCAACTCTCCCACTGTAGTGTGAAAGCAGCCACAGACAACATAGGTATATTTCAAGAAAACATTATTTACAAATGAATTTGGCGGTGGGCTGTAGTGTGCCGATTCCTGTTTTAAGGCTCCCATCAATACCTTCCCTCAATCTCATTTACTAAATCAGCGAGGTGCCTTCTTAGAAAACAGGCTTAGGACCCTGATAAGAGAAATAGAGGTAGGTACTCACTCAGAAGTTTTGTTTTAGCGAGAATAGCCTGGAAAACCCTGAAAACGAACGGCATATTGTAGAGCTTCCATAATTCAAACAGTGCAGTATTGGCACGTGAATAGACAGAAAGATCAATGGTACAGGAAGAGGCTCAATCACATGTGGAAATTTAATATATGATAAAGGTGCCATCCCATATCAAAGAGGAAAAGATGGGCTTTTTAATAAGTAATGTTGGATTAAATGAAAAGTCATGTGGAAAAAAGATAAAATTGGATCTTTTCTTCATCCGGACACAATAAGATAAATTTCAAATGGATCAGAAATTTAAATGTAAATAAATATGAAACTATGCACATGTTGAATAAAATATGGATGAATTATCCTATAAATGGGAGTGGTGAAACCTTTTCTAACTATGACTCAACTCAGATGCCATAATCTGACTACTTAACAAGTTAAAATAAAATAAAACACTTTTGTTTGGCAAAA
This sequence comes from Mesoplodon densirostris, assembly GCF_025265405.1. Taxonomy (NCBI): domain Eukaryota; kingdom Metazoa; phylum Chordata; class Mammalia; order Artiodactyla; family Ziphiidae; genus Mesoplodon; species Mesoplodon densirostris. The sequence goes on from NC_082661.1 coordinate 234,941,499, forward strand.
AGCACCATAAGAAAAATAAAAAAGAAAGAAAAGAAGAAATAAATGACAAACTGAAAAAAATATTTGCAATGAAATCACAGATAAAAATATACTATTGATTAAGTAAAAATCCTGTAGTCCTGAATTTTAATTGGATGTATCAGTATGAACTCAAAATACATTTCATCTTTTAACAAAATACATATTTACCCTGAAAAGGGCCAGAAATGAAAATCAATCCTGTACCAATGAACATCCCGAGCACCCAGCCTGTGGTCTTTAAATGTATTTTCTATTGAAAGGAACCATGAGGAAAAGCTGACCCCGGATCTAGGGTAAGAACCTTGCAAGATGATCCCGGAGCATCTTGTTATATAGGCAGCAGGGAAGACCTCAAAGACCACATGAGCCAAGTCAAAAACTCAGGAGCCAACTTGAAGACATTCCTAGGATCCAAAGGTAGAACATTATGATCATCCATAAGAATAATAACTGCAATGGATCGAAACATCTCAAATACATTTAAACCCATGCATTCAGAATAACCCTTGACAAAGAAACTCATTGGTCACATCCAATGGATGCTAAGAAACAAACAATTTGGAATCAAACATTTACCTTGCCTTTCCTATGAACTATAGCTCGGGGTAAACAACCAGATCATGACAAGTGAGAAGCAGTCTTGTTAATAAACAAAGAGGAATGATAAAATTGGGACCTCACCACTTTGCAACCCCTAATGGTCTAATGGATCTAGGCAATGATCATCAATGGCTTCTGACATCAGAAAAACAGACACAAAAAGACATTACATGGCACTTGATGGAGGTGCACAATATTGCCTTTACAGTATTGCCAAAAAGTTGAACCCAAAACTGAGTGTGTCTCTAGTCTAAACTAAATAGCAATTTAAGGACAATAGAGTGGATAAAGGAACATTTAAAATAACAACATAAAATGTGGTCAGCAAAATCCAGACTGGAAAACTACAAGACAATGACCCTCTTTCTTCAACAAATAAATTGCAGGAAAAGAGAGAGAAAGGGACTGAAAGAGGGAGAGGAGGAGAAAAAGGAGAAGGGTGAGGAGGAAGGGAGGGAGAAACTTACAAGTTAAAAGAGACTTAGATGTATCAGCCATTTTAAAGTGTTAAGCTTATTGAATATGATTCGTATAAGGACACAATAAAAAAGTCATTGATAAGACAATTAGGGAAATTTGAACACTGACTAGATACTTGATAGTACTAAAGAATAATTATTATTTTAGCTTAGTTGTAATGATGGTAGTTTGATTACTTTAAATTTTTTTCTTTTAGAAATATGCACAGCAATATTCATGAAAAAAATAATATGATATTTTAGATTTGCTTCAAAATCAGGAGGAGAGGAGAGGAGATGGGGGAAATAAGTGAGTACAGAGATTGGTCCTGAGTTGATTACTCCTGAATCTGTGTCACGATATATGGCAGTTCATTGTACTATTTTCTCTACTTTTTATGTTTGGAATTTTCCATAGTAATATATATATATATTTTTTCTTAAGTTGTGTTTTCTTGAGTGAGGAAATGGCTTTGAGGAGTTCTGGTTCGTCCAGGTGTAGCAGAAGCATCCCACAAAGCACTTAATAAGCACTTACTGTATACATAGCATAGTGAGACCACCTAGGAGGATACTGCAGTATTTCAGGTGAAGGACAAGGTCCAGTTATGGTGGTAACAGCGGAAATATGGAAAAGAAAAGGACAGAAAGTTGTTTCCTTATTAGGAAAAATGTTAGCCACTGTGAAGTCTCTGCAGACAGCAACAAAGGAACATTCATATGTGTTTTACTTAACGTCCTTGGAAGGGCCCAATGAACAAGCCAATTGTCTAAAAAGATAATAGATTTCTCTATTTGAATGCAAGTTTAAGTCCTTTGAATTTCATTAGAATTAAATATCTTGAGAATTTACATCTTTTTATTCATTTATGTTCAGAAACCAAACATTCTGTTACAATCTACAAGGTCTGCACTGTTCTCTAAAAAATAAACGAATGACAAGACTCCTTGCAGAATAATGAACAATGCTCCATATTGTTGCTGCTATTTATCAATCCCTACCTTTATTTTACCTATTTATTCTGCCCTCTGCTTTCTTACAGCAGCCCACGCTGGGCTTGAGGTGGTCTCTTGTAAGTGCCCAGCAAGGGTCCATCCTCAAGTTACCTCAAGGAACAGGGGGTCTGTTGAAATATGGGGGGACTGTGTCTGGAACTGGAAAACCATCATCTGACCCAGCGCTCTCTGTGCAGACTCCCTTCTCCACTCCCAACCGCTCCCTCTCCTTTCTCTTAGTTTCTGTGCAGTTTTTTTTTAATGTTGTTTTACTGTGGTAAAAGTCACACAATATAAAACATACTATTTTAACCATACATAACTGTGCTGTTCAGCAGCGCTAAGTACATTCACATTGTTGTGTGACTCCTACCGTCATCCATCTCCGGAATTTTTCACCTTTACCTAAACTGCAACTCTGTCCCCATTAAACACTACCTCCCCATTCCCCTTCCCCACCCACCACCCCCTGGCCCCTGGCATCTACCAGTGCACTTTATGACTCTATGAATTTGACTATTCTAGGTACTTTGTGTAAGTGGAATCAAATAATATGTATCTGCACCTAATGTATATTGAAGTAAGTCTGTGAGTTTTAACTTCAGATTACACAAAGCCCATTAGGGCCTCTTCAGCCCCATGCCTTTACATGATTTTTAGTTTCAATTACTGAGTGAAGAACTATAACTGGCCAACCCTGGGGGTTGGGCAGCCTGAGGACTGCCCTGGGCCAAGGCCATGTGCCTGTCCAATCACCTGTGGCCTGGGCAGGGGGTGGGCTGAGCCACAGGGCACAAAACATGGCTGTCTGGGACTGCCCCTTGAGCAGCGCCTGTGGATAGGGCAGAGTTCCTTAGAAGGGGCCTTGGGAAGACCAGTACCGTACAGATTTCTAATACATTCTGCCAACCCTGGGTCTACGGCTGCTAAAAGTTTTTAAATTTTCATTTCATATTGGAGTATAGTTGATTAACAATGATGTGTTAGGTACTGGTGTACAGCAAAGTGATTCAGTTATACCCATGCAAGTATCCATTCTTTTTCAAATTCTTTTCCCATTGAGGCTATTACAGAATATTGAGATACAGCTGCTAATTTTGATATGAGTCTCAAAACCAATTTGGGGGGCTTCCCTGGTGGCACAGTGGTTGGGAGTCTGCCTGCCGATGCAGGGGACACAGGTTTGTGACCCGGTCCGGGAAGATCCCACATGCCGCAGAGCAGCTGGGCCCGTGAGCTATGGCCGCTGAGCCTGTGCATCCAGAGCCTGTGCTCTGCAGCGGGAGAGGCCACAACAGTGAGAGGCCCACGTACCGAAAAAAAAAAAAAAAAAAAAACCAATTTGGGCCTCCATTTACCAAACCCCGAATTCTAACTCACCTCAGATGAAAGATCATTCATTTAGGGTTCAACAATCTACTCAGTACAACCCATCAAGAAATGACCTTGGGTGCCAGAAATAAAACCATTATCGACTCCTGCCACTCTCTCATCTCCTTAGAAGATACAAATGGAACAAACTACCATCTTGGCCACTGGAGAAAATGCTGGGGTGGAAGTGGGTATCAGTTTTCCCCCTTCTGATGTTTATCAATATTTAAGGCTACCAGTAATTATTTGACTAAATGCAGATTGTTGTCCAATTGCTATGTGCCAGGCTGTGTGCCTGGAGTTTTACATAAGCCACCTCATCTAAATGTCCCAAGAGTAGGCACTATCTCCATTTGACAGATGAGTAAACTGAGGCTTAGAGAGGCTGAGTAGTTTGTCTAAGGTCACACAGCTGCTAAGTGGCACATCCAGAATGTGAATCCAGAACTGACTCCTTAATCAATCTGTTATGTCGTCTTCTGTGCTGGATTCATTGGATTCATTGCTGCCCTGTGACCACTGGTCATGTCACTTAACTTATTGGTTCTCATCACTTCTTCAATGAAGAGGAACCAAATTTTGATGATTGAATGTTTTTCCCCAACTGGTTTGGACATTGCTAGGTGCCCAAGCTGCAGCATCAGAGAGTGACCTAGCTCATGCCAGGGACAAATGTCCCTGATTTGACAAACTCATTCAATGGCTACAAGATTTTCTGAGAAGGGGGTCTTGGCCTGCACAACATGCAAATGCATTTCAGAATGAACTCATTTATGACCGCATTAGGAAAAACTCCAAAATAATGAGTTTTTGGCCTTGTTTATGAAAAGGGAACATTTAGACTCTGCAGTTACCCAAAGCAGTAAAGCAGCAAAGAAAGTCAGCATGTTAAATAATAGTTGCAAATGTTATATAAATGATAGTGGTTTGATTAAATTTATTAGATATGTGTTGTTGGCATTTTAAGATATAAAGCATTTACCACAAAACGATGATTTCCTCACTTAAGCTCATTAGGAAATCACGCATCAATTCACACATAACTACAGAGGAATTTCTGCTGCTCTCCACAAGTCATTACCACATTAGCTAAAGTTGAATTGGTTTTTACATAATTTGGAAAAACGGGGTTCTCCACAAGAACCTATGGAGAGGAGTACACCTCACTGGGGGCCGCTTCTCCTTGAACCAAAGAAAAGAGTGGCCCAAGGCCTGAGACATCCCTAAGCAAGACCTGAGGCTTCCTCTCTTCCCATCATAATCTCACCATGTGGATCATCCTGCTCCAGCTACTTACAAAGGGTCTAGAGATAACTATTTGCACCAAACAAATAATCACTATTTGGAAATAAATTGGAAGGAAGAGTTAGAAGAAAAACAAAAAATAGAGGGTAAGTTTAAGAAGTTTGTTGAATTTGAGCATTAATTTACAGTCAATGAGCAAGATACAAGGTTACCAAGCATCCATTAGTCAATCTTCAAAGAGGAAGAGCAGTCTTTATTTATTTATTTATTTTTAATTGAAGTATAGTTGATTTACAATGTTGTGTTAGTTTCAGGTGTACAGCACAGTGATTCAGTTATACACGGAATTATAACTGAATAATTGTTTCAGTTAAAACAATAATGAGATACAACTTTTAACCTATCAGGTTGACAGAGATCAAAAAGTTTGGTAATACAGCATGTTGATAAGGATACCAAGAAACACTCATGTAATTGGTGACGTTTAACACGATACAACTTATTTGGGGAGCAAAATTTGTCAATGTATATCAAATTTTAATATGCACACATTAAAATACTCTTTTACAATTTATTTCATAACTAGACTTAAAACATGTTGACGATTTGTACAGGGATATTCATCATAGCATTATAATAGCAAAATACTAGAAATGCTAAATTGTCCAACAGTTAATAACTAGTTAAAGAATGCCATGCCATAGTTAAAGAAGGAAGAGATAGGTTTATTCCTATATATTGAAACATAAACTTGTATGTATTGATACAAATCCAAGAACTATCACAAAGTTTTAAAAGGGAAATACACTATATAATATGCTAACATTTACATAAAAACAAAATGATATATATGTATATGAATAAAGGACATATTTTTATAAAGAATATTTATATATGAAAATAACTATATATGAAAATAGAAATAATGCTTTTCCCATTGAGAATGAGTCATAGAATTTGTTATCATTGTCCATGCCAAATCAACAATAAAAATTATAGTATTTTTTCAATATATCTCTGAAAACTTTTTTTCCTCTGTGGGAAAAGCAGTCTTTAAAATGTAAACTCTGTGTGTGTGTATGTGTGTGTGTGTGTGTGTGTGTGTGTGTGTGTGTACATACAAACACATATGCTTGGAAATAGACTATTTCTAGAAGGACACTAAGGAAACTGTAGTAGCCTCTGGGAAAGGATGGGTCTAGGGACTCGAATTGAGTATTTTATAGTAAATTCATTCATAGAATTTTTTTTTTTTTTACCAAGTTCCTATATTACAGTTTTAATTAAAAACCAGACTTACAGGGCTTCCCTGGTGGCGCAGTGGTTGAGAGTCCGCCTGCCGATGCAGGGGACACGGGTTCGTGCCCCGATCCCGGAAGATCCCACATGCCGCGGAGCGGCTGGGCCCGCGAGCCATGGCCGCGGAGCCTGTGTGTCCGGAGCCTGTGCTCCGCAACGGGAGAGGCCACAACAGTGAGAGGCCCGCGTACAGCAACAACAACAACAACAAAAAACAGACTTACAGGAGGAGCTCTTTATGATAGAAAGAGAAATGGCATCTATGAGAATGATTTAAACCAAGGAAAATCACAAGTTGGGTTCTTGAGAGCAGAGGGTCTTCACCTAGAGACAACAGACAAGGTCAGGTGGAGGGGGCAACCCTGAAGCTGGACACTTCCGATCATCACCAGACACAGGGGGGTTCAATTTCTCTGCTTCTAAAAGCGAGCAAGTGGTGGAGGAGGAACGTACTCTCAGCACCTCCCCTACCTCTCAGGAGATATTTCCAGGGTGAAGGAACTATTATACGGAGTGCTTCCTAATGGCTTTTCTACAATATGTCTTCTCAGAAAAGATGTGGGAGATAAATGACAGACATCAGTATTAAAATTCCCCTTCGGAGGGCAAACCATCCTTAGGAGGGAAATTGCTTTGGAAAGTGAATGAACGTCTTCAGGGAATCAAAGTCAAAAATCTTCAAGAAAATCACTTAATTGAAACCTCAAGACCTTTTCCTGTGGGTGGTTCGGGAAGCTGGAATTCTCTTCAACTCGCCTTGGGCCTTGCAAGGCATTTGGTACCCAAGATCCCACATCTCCACCAGCAGAGCTGAGGCAGTGGCTAAAAGACCATGGCCCATTTGCCCCTGGTCCCTCTGGGAAGTCACAGATAGAATATTCCAGTGCTCTGAAGGTATACTCTGAATCAGGCCACCCCTCTTCCTGGACCTTACCTAATTCCTAGGTACCAGAACCAAGTCTCTCCCAGACCTCCTGGAAGCATTCAAGGTTTTGAATGATCTTACCCCAATACTAGTGGGGCCAGATGCTGCCTGCAACATGCCATTTCAGAGCAGTAGGCGACCAGTTAAGAAAACAGAATCAGAGGTTTTTAAAAAACTCTCTGTGCTGAGACCCAGGCAGTTGAAGGCATTTTCTCCTGTGAGTGAGCTTTGCATAATGAACTCAGCATGCTGCTAGCCTGGGATCTGAGCAGTTCAAATCCAAAATTTGCTAGCCTAATAGCCAGTAAAAACAAACAAAAAGAGAGAGAGGGAAAAAACAAAAACAAAACCACCAACGTCTTCTTGAAGGATTAGTTGAAGAATCACACTCTGCTTGTTTTCTTTTTCTATTGAAGTATAATTGATTTGCAATGTCCTGCCAATCTCTGCTGTACAGCAAAGTGACTCAGTTATACACATACAGACATTCTTTTTTTCATATTCTTTTCCATCATGGTTTATCACAAGATACTGAATATAGTTCTCTGTGCTATACAGTAGGACCTTGTTGTTCATCCATCCTATATATAATAGTTTACATCTGCTAACCCCAAACTCCCTTTTTTTTAATGCTCAGATTGCCAGATAAGTGAGAGCAGGAAAGAGATTCTCTGGTTAAGAATGAAAGGGGATGGGGGGTGGGGCGGAATTCACCTCTCTTTTTAAGTGCTGGAGGAGAAAAGCCATGAATAGAAAAGTGAGATGGTTTTCTCCTTTTTGGGAAAGAAGAGTTTTAACCTTCAAGTCACTGCAGAGGTTGTCGGAGCTTATACAAGGAAACTCTTCAGAAAGACAGGCACGTGGATCATGGGTCGTTTTATCTCCACTTTAAAGCACTCGAGCATTCAAATTCCCTAGAGAAAAGAAGTGGTGTGAGCCATCCAATCTAATGGATTTATTAATATCCCCGGCACCAGCCCAGGAGGTTCCTTAGTTTTTTTGGTGACGCCAGCTGTGTTTTTTTCCTGCATTTGAGTCACAGTTTCCCCGGTCATGAGGCTGAGGTCACTGCAGAGGGGAAGTAGGTGTGCTTTTTATTTTTAACATACGAGTAAGAAGTCAGCAGGACCTGGTTACAGGAAGTCACGTGCTGGAACACGGCGGCTTGATGCTGGGAGTTTGACGAATGTCTAAAGAATGTTCTGTTAAGAGTATGAAGGCTCCAGATGGGAAGAAGCAATCCAACCAAGTGCATTTCAAAGGGCCATGTGCATGTTGCCCAGTGCAGTACCAGGCCGCCCCCAGGTCAGCGAAGAAATAAGAATGGATGGGAAGTATCTGGCTCACCTTTCCCAGTGATATATGAAGGATTACAGGGCAGAAGTCTTATGATAGGAATTTATTTGCTCTGGGAAAGGGCTGATGCATTTCCTTTTCCAGCAACATACATCAGGGCTGACATTTATTTGACACTCTCTCACCAGATATTCATGAGCACACACCCTGAGCTGAGCCTGATACTTGGAATAACATGGCGACCAGGACAGGTGAGACCCCTTCCCTCAGGATGCTGGCAGGTTTCTGGATGGTACCCATGGGAAAGAGGCAACTACACAGTGTGTGGTGAGGACCAAGATGAAGGTAAGCATGGATGCCTGTAGAGGCATTCGGCTCTAGCAAAATGTGACAAAATAGAAAATATATATATTGGTCTCTGCCACCAGTTTCTGATGTAGAGCTCTTAAAACTCTTGCAACTTCCTAAGCCATAAGAGCACTAGGAACATCTTTTGTTCTAATATTTGGTCCTTGATTCTGGCTCCTGACTCCTCTGGAATCTCCTGGGTGATAGTGTCTTCTGTTCTAATGAGGTGACTTCTCGATGGCTTCTGAATGGGGGCTGGCCACCAGAAAGACCAAACTATGGTTAGCAGCTTGGAGCTGTCAGCCCTACCCCCATTCTCTCCCCAAAGGGGAGAGGGTCTGGAAATTGAGTTAATGAACAATCAAGGCTATCTGATGAAGTCTCCATAAAAATTCCAAAAGTACAGTGTTTTGAGAGCTTCTGGGTTGGTGAACACATCTATATGAGGAGAGAGTGATGCACCTCAGCTCCACAGGGACAGAAGCTCCTGTGCTCGGGACCCTTCTGGGGTCCCATGTATCTCTCCATCTGGCTGTTCATCTATATTCTTTATCACATCCTTTATTACATGATAAACTGGCAAATGTAAGTAAGTGTGTCCCTGAGTTCTGTCAGCTGTTCTAGGAAATAATTGGCTCCAAGGGGAGGGTCATGGGAATCTCCAGTTTGTAGCCAAGTTAGAAAGAGGTTGTGGGTCTCCTGGAAACTACTACCTGCAATTCGCAGCTAAAGTGGGAGGCAGTCTCCTGGGACTGAGCCCTAAACCTGTTGGATCTTCGCTAATTGCAGTCAGCATCAGAACTGGGTTGAACTGTAAGACGCTGAACTGGCGCTGCAGAGAATTGCTTGGTGAGGGAGAAAACCCACACATCTGGCATCAGAAATGTCGTGAGTGTGATGGTGGTGGGGGGGAATAAAGGAGACACACTGGAAGAGTGTAGATTTTTCTTTACACAAAACAAAGAGGAAAGTGGCCCAGGTGGAGAAATCCGGGTGCGCAAGCACCAGCACCAAGAGGGAGTAAACAGAGACCCCTCCATCCCCTTGCCCACTCTGTATCCACTTTCTTCTCTCTCATTCGCTCCTTCTGGACTTTGACCTCTATGCCCTTCAGAACCAATGCAGCCCCACCCGTCTCTGCCCACACCTCACCCCACCAACTGTACCCTCATACACGGGACTCCTGGCCCAGCAGTTCCCTCCGCAAGCAGCCCAGAGCCCACCTGATGCTCCATCCCCACACCGGACGCCAGTCCCAGCTCAGCCCTGCTTGTGGTCCCAGCTTTTTGAGCTCCAGCCTCAGCTACTACTCAAAGCTTTCTCCACCTGCCCTCCCTTTCCCTCTCCTTCTCCCACTCCATGAAAATGATGGAGAAGCATGGGGGGAACACATAAGTAGAAAAAGACTAGATGAAATAGAATCCACGAATGGTTTATACCAGGAACAGAAACAAAACCAAAAAGTCTCTCAATGAAATAAGTCCCTCACAAAGAAGCTTCTTGCCTTATCCCACCTACCTCAAGCCCTAGTGGGTGAGACCCCATGGAACTGACAGAAAAGGAGAAAATTGAATCTGACAACTAATTTTTCCACATACTGTTCAATGTCCCTTTTGAACGACTTGTCATTTGGTTGTCCAAATATCTTTGTTTTCTATTATAGATCCTTGAACACTTGATATTTTCAACATCACAGTAGACTTTCAAAATGGTTTGGCGCCTTCTTTTTATTCCCATAGTGCCTAAGCTACTCAATAAATTAATTTTGAGGAAATGAATGATTTAAATTGTCCTTGGGTTAAGTTTGAAGTTGCTCAAAGGCAAAACCCAAAAAGAAAAGCTCTCGCATCCAGCCAAGGTCAATTTACTTTGTAGAAATCGTAAGTGGTCTCCATCACCCAGGACGTGGAAGAAGGGTGAGTCTTCACTTTTCTGTTTCTCAGTAATCAGATCAATACCCAGCTTCTCACTATGAACAGAATGCATCCAAAGAATATCAGTAAAGCAAACTCTGCCCGGAGGTACTGCATCTGTTTAAACTTTCAAGGTCTTGTTTATATGTCAGAAACAGAACCGTGGGAGAGAAAGAGAGAAATACTTTCTGGAGTAAAATGTCTGAGTTAATAATGTAGAATAATCTCACAGCTCACTCTTGGGGCTTTGCCCCCTCCCTCAGCCTCCTGTGTAACAGGCCCATCACTTTGCACAGATTTATAAATCAATCCACCGGATCCTCCCTACAGTCCGACTCACCATAATGTATATTTAATGGAATTTGGTTCTGGGATCCCATCCAAAATCATTACCAGAGGACCAGAAAAATCTCATTAGGACATTTGCACCCGTGGTATGAGCCCATGCCAAGTGCCCCAAGACTCTCAATATTTTCTATTCAAGACCTCAGGTGTGGGCTGGGCGTGGAGGGATGTGTTTGTTTGATTGCTTATTTTACACTTGCATATTTTTTTGCAAAAACTGAGAAACAATACAGTAAACTTATATGTTATGAGACTCTTAGGAATCCCCCAATTCATAATTTTCCCCAGAAACCCGGGAAGTAGACAGCAACATACGGGCTGTCGTGTGGATGCCAGCTGGCTGGGCAGACTCGCCATCCTCACCATTGCCTCAGTGACATTCGGTTTGGAACCTCAGCAGAATGGCAGTGTCTACGTGCAATGGACTTTGGGTTGGAAAACAGACAAACCAACCCTGAAAGTGAGAATGTTCGTCTACAGATACCAAGACTGTCATAAAATAGCCTCAGAGATTTAGGTGCCTCCCAGTTCAACAGGGCTTCACATCATTTTGCCTGACGATAATGAGATGGAGACAGAAAAGTATCCTGACGAGTCCGAGGAAGCGAGGTCTTTCACTGCCTAAGCACTTACGGAAAGAAACCAAACCATCAGGAAGAGACCTACCGGGCACAGTCTCTCTTTTTTCTGAATTTTCTGGGGGAGAAGTAATGATACCTGGAGAAGGAAAGGGTGCACAAGGGAAGTGGCACCACAGGAAGGTCCCCTTGCCGGTGCTGGAGACAGAGCTGCTCCCTCACATCTCCTCCCTGGGATTTGGCTGAGGCTCCTGTGGACCAGCAGGTAGGAGGGGTCGGCTGAGCACAGCAGGCAGAGAGCAGCGCTGGAGAGCCCCTCTACCATTCCACCCGCACCTTTCCCTTTTGTCCCGGGAATGTTCCTGCTGACGACCCCGAGCCTCAGCTGATCCCGTAACTTCCACGAGAATTAGGGAGCGTGGAAAGGAGGAAGAGGAAACCGTGACTCCAGCTGAGCCTGTCGTCAGTGTGCCCACACCCACGCTCAGTAGGAGGCTTGCTCACTCCTGGCTCTGAGGCTTCCCACTGGCATCACTGGTCGGCCTTCCCCAGAGGGGCCTCGGCATCCCACGTGTCATAGGACTCAGGAAACGTAGGAGAGCCACCAGGGGCCCAAACAAGCCAGGAATTTGGGGCCCCTGCGCCAAGGCCCCCAGGGCAGCCAGGCCAGCTTGCAGCAGGGGATGCCTGACCCTTCTCCTCTGAAAACCAGAGCCACAAGGAGAGAGGGGGCCCCACGTGTGTCCTCTTTACTGCTTCCTGGCTAGTTCATTCAGTGGCCCTTTTCCCAAATATCCCCTTAAGCAGAGGCAGCGTCTCCCAGCTCAGAACACAGGAACAAGCCATTCACCAGCAGCCAAGGCCCCCGCAGCCCCAGGACCAGCCGTCCAACTTGAGTAGAAACTGCTCAGCCTGGCAACATCTCTCCTGCATCCCAAGCCCAGAGCCAGAGCCTATTTGCAGAGGCAGCAGATGGTCTCCCCGGGGCCCTGGCTGGGCTGAGCGCGGTCTAGGACCAGGTTCCCTCAGACCATGGGCTCCCATTCTGGCTGAATTAGGAAGAACAATCAAATGGGCCTCAGCTCCATGGGCCACACAGAGGAGGGGAGTTCTCATCCAGCGTCTGCCCTCGAGGTGCCCGGGGCGCTTGTACCTGTGCCAGGGTGCTGAGCCCCTTGGTTCTCATCTGGGATTTCCTTCCGGCCTCCGGGAGCCAGTTTCTGGGCGCTCACTGTGCACCACTCACATCACAGAAAGCTGCGATCTACCAGGAGGACTGAAGCTTTCAGGGGAAGAAGAACACAGAGATGGGGCGGTAAAAGGAAACCAAGAAAAGCAAAAAGCAAACACTTAAGTAGGGAACTATGCACATCTAAATGTATGTTTATATTTACGTACTCAAATGAACCAACACAGAGGTGAAAGGAAGAGGTCTAGCAGATCCATTCATTGATTCAAGGATAATTTTTTGAGCCTTGTAACGTGTCAGGCCCTGCTCTGGTTTACCCCCATGTGATGGGCATCAGACTGGAAGCCACGCTGGGCGGGCATCTCTGGGATGTTCCTGCGAGTCTGGGATGCACATACACCACCTGGCTCTGCCCTATAACCTCCACAGGAGCAAGTCCACTGGAATCCCTGCGTGGAGGCTCCGTGTCTCCTACAAAGGCCACGGCAGTCACGATTGGACAGCAGAGAGACCTGTGCCAGGCCAGGGGCTGGGGACAAGCCATGAAAGCTTTCTCAGTCCCCCTCGAGCTCTAGGTCATCTGCTCAGTTCAGTTTCCTCCATGCAGTTCATCAAATCCCCTCCGATCAACAGGGCCAGAGGCAAGGAACATGCTCCACGCCGGAGGCTGTGCAAGAGGGTAACTTCCGGCAGCCTTGTGAAGAGAGCTGAGGTGGGGCAGATTCCGTGCAGATGAAAATGAAGGGATTTCATAATTCAGTAATATTTGCTGATATATTAAGGTATTTTTATAGGGCTGTCTGTGCTGTTACTCATAAAGAATATTAACTGATTTTGTACATATTTGAAGAGTAGGTGTAAAACAACCATTAAACATCATTTTCTTTTATTAACAAAATTCAAATAAGTTTCTGTGTGTACAGTGTATTCTATTTAGCTCTCACAGATGTACCTGCCTCTTTCGACTCCCAACTCCACTTAGCTACCCAGACCTTACAGATGGACTCAGAGGATCTCTCTGTAGGGTGGCTTGGGTCAGGAGAAGCCACTCTTGACACAGAGGGATGATGATGAGGATGATGACAGTGGAGAGGTTGTGAAGACGGCAATGGTAGTCCTGGGGAGGGGATGGTGGAGACGGTGGTGGAGATAGTGATGGTGTAATTGAAGCATGGAAGTAAGGAAAGTAAATCGGTTGCAACCATTGCCTATTTTAATATATTAAAACAATATCCTACAAAGTGAGAGAGCAGTCGTGTATATATGGACATATATACACTACCGAATGTAAAATAGATAGCTAGTGGGAAGCAGCCGCATAGCACAGGGAGATCAGCTTGGTGCTTTGTGACCACCTAGAGGGGTGGGATAGGGAGGGTGGGAGGGAGACGCAAGAGGGAGGAGATATGGGGATATATGTATATGTATAACTGATTCACTTTGTCATAAAGGAGAAACTAACACACCGTTGTAAAGCAATTATACTCCAATAAAGATGTTAAGTAAATAAATAAACAAAACAATATCCTATAGATAGTTTTAGGCACTCGATGAAAGATTAAATTCCACCAGCTGGTCTCAGTCCTTCCACGGTTTTCTCTCTTACACCTAGAGGATAATCAATCTCTCAAAGGTCAGTTCATAAAGGTAAATTATTTCATATCTCCAGGTGCCAGGGTCACTGAAGGATTTAAAGTAAGACTCACTCTGCTCCAGGCACAGGAGATCGGCCACTCATTCTTTGAGGCTTCACCCAGGAAAGCAACTTCTAAATTATTTATAAGCCTCCTATGTACTTGTTAAAGACACTCTCCTATTGATCGTGGCATTTCTTCTCTTTTCTTCTAGTCCCTGAGATCCTAAGTCACCAAGACCCAAAGCAAATATGCCAAAAAAAAAAGGGGGGGTAAACAGAGTAGAAGCAGAGTCTAAGAATTGTGCCTTTGTTCCTTTGCACGTTTGATATGAGAGCTTCCTCAACATTCATTCATTCGTTCATTTGTTCATTCATTCAACAAGCATTTACTCCTGGCCCTCCGGGCTAGGCCCTGGGAGAAAATGAGAAACCAAAGATTCCCAACCTTCCCTCCAGTATTTTAGACTCCAGAAGATATCAGATAGAATTACTAAATAGAATTATTAAATAGAATATTCCAATTTGAAAGAACAGCCAAGGCTGAGAGGGTTTTAGACACCCAGAGAATATGAGAAGAAAAAATGAAACAGTTTTTGAAATATAACTTTCTAAATGCCCTGTGGCAATCTTTTAAAAATCTCCCTTAAGGGCTCTAGGACTCCATAACAACTAAGAAGCTAGAAGGATATTTCTTAAAATTGGCCCATGAACAAACAGCATTACAATCACCAAGGGCTTGTTAAAAAGGCAGGTTCTAGGGTTCCATGGTAGGCCTACTAAATCCCATATTTCTGGAAGGTGGGATCAGGGAACCTGCTTTATGAATGTGCTCCGTAGTGATTCTGGTGCACACAAAATGATTACGCAAAATATAAGGAAAGGGATTGAAAAACTGAGATGAGGATGGGCTTCCTACGACCAAGGTCTAAGATGCCAAGGAACAGTGAAAGGGACATTGCTTTTGAACAGCAGAACATTTGAGAACCTCTTTGGATTGGGAGCCAACTCTTTGGGCTGACAAGCTAAATGGTCTTTGCCATTTCATGTCTTTCCCTCTAGTATTCAGCCTCCTCATCTGTAAACTGAAGGGCATGGTCTACATCTGCACTGTCTGATACAGTAGCCACCAGACATATGAGAATATTGGGAACTTGGACTGTGACTATTCTGAATTGAGATGTGCTTCAAGTGTGAAATACGCACTGGGTTTGAAAGGTTTCGTGTGAAATAAAGAAGGTAAAATGCCCCAACATTTTTTATATTGACTACATGTTGAAATGATGATATTGGGGACATACTGGGTAAATAAAATTAGGTTAAATTAAAATGAATTTTACCAGTTTCTTTTACTTTTTTCAAGTGTGCCTACTAGAGAATTTTAAATTACATATGTGACTTGTCTGTGTGGCTTGTTGGAGATTTAGACATGATATATGACCTAATGTTGGATCGTGCTGGGCTCAATGATCTCTAATCCAGCATTGAGATTCCGTGCAGTTTTTAGATGGATTAATGGAGAATTAAGTGCCACTTGAATTGGTGCTGAGTCAAGGCTTTATCCCCAACCAAAAGCCAGCCAACCTTTAGCCGGAAGCCCTGCCCACCCAGAGCAAGAGGAAGCTGCCGAGAGAGGACGTAAACTGTGAAGGGCTGGCCACAGCACAACCTCCAACACCTTCTGTGACAAATTCGGGCTGTGTTTAGCTATTTTTTTCATCTTCACTTACCATCCCTGGGGCTTGTGTTAGATCTCTTCTGATCTCTGGCCAGCACACACAAGCTGAAGGTTTTCTATTCCATTTGACATTCCTGGAATGATCCTTTTGAAGTGAGTTTTCTTTCTTCTGTGCAGACTATATCTTGGAGACCACATGTGACCATATTGAGTATCAGGGACCTTCTTTGGACTTGCCAATATTGAAAATAAGGTCTATTTTTTCTCTCTTCTGTAGGAGGGAAAGTAAGTTTCTTTTTAAGTTCTGCTCTATCTTTGCTAATTGTACTGTGTTAAGTATGCCTAAAACAAATAGATCGGCTTCCTAGAAAGTTCTCGTACACTCCTAAGTCCCCACGATTTTGCCTTTCACCTCCAGTACTGATACTTTTCAGGACGCCTCATTCATCGTGGCATTTCTCTCCCTCCTTCTAACCCCTGCTTCTCCTTGTTAAAAAGGCAAGCTCTAGGGTTCCACGGTAGGCCTACTAAATCCCATGTTTTTGTCCCCACACTTTTGCCTTTCACCTCCAGTACTGATACTTTTCAGGACGCCTCATTCATCGTGGCATTTCTCTCCCTCCTTCTAACCCCTGGTTCTCCCCTTGTTGATTCTCCTGTGACCTCACTGGCTGCTCCTTCTCAGTCTCTTTTGCTGGGTCCTCCTCATCCCCCCACCGTCCTCCTGCTGGGACACCCCAAGCCCAGGACAGGCCTCTTCTCTTCTGTGTCAGCCCTTCCTCCCTAGGTGATCTCATGAGGTCACACAGCTGCCATTACCCCTGTGTGTAAAAGGCACCAAACTCCCACCTCCAGCTGGAATCTGTCCCCGCCCCTTCCCACGTGTCTCTCTCACTGCCCACTCACTGCATGACTTGCGTGCCTATAACGCATCTCAAAGCGAACAGTCCAGGCTGAACTCCTGGTCTTCCCATGGATCCACTCATCCCAGAGTCTTCCCTCTCAGTCAATGGTAACTCCATCCTTCTGGTTGTTGAGGCCCAAATCCTTGAAGGCGTCTTTGCCTCCTTTCTCTCACACACCCTATTTCTTATGCATTAGCAAAACCTGTTGGCTCTCCTGCCAACTACATCAGGTATCTCCCCTTTTTCCACTGCCCCCCTCTGTTACATCCCAGTGCAAGGTGCTGTCATTCCTTATCTCCTGACTGCACGTCTGCTTCCACGCCTCCCCTCACAAACTGTGGTCCACACAGCAGCCAGACGGAGCCTTTTACTTGTTTGTTTGTTTGCTTATTTATGTGTATATTTCACCAATGATTAACTTTTAATGTATGACCTTTAAGATGCAAAAGGAACCGTTTTTAAGGCTGTACATAGTTGTTTTTTTTAACGATATTATAGTAGTTTCAGGTGTACAACATAGTGATTTCATATTTTGGACATTACAAAAGGATCACCATGATAAGTCTAGTTACCGTCTGTCACCATAAGAGATAGTACAATATAATTGACTATATTTTCTATGCTGTACGTTTAATCCCCTTGACTTAACTATTTTATAATTGGAAGTTTGTACCTCTTAATCTCTCTCACCTATTTTACTCATCCCCTCACCCCTCCCCTCTGGCAACTACCAATTTGTTCTCTGTATCTATGAGTCTGTGTCTGTTTTGTTATGTTTGATCAGTTGTTTTGTTTTTAAGATTCCACATATAACTGAAATCATATCGTACTTGTCTTTCTTGGTTTGATTTATTTGGCTTAGCATAATACCCTCTGGGTTCATCCATGTTGTTGCAATGGCAAGATTTCATTCTTTTTATGACAAATATTCCATTGTGTGTGTGTGTGTGTGTGTGTGTGTGTGTGTGTCATATCTTCTTTATCAAATCATCTATCAATGGACACTTAGGCTGCTTCCATTTCTTGGTTATTGTAAATAATGTTGCAATGAACATAGGGGTGCATATATCTTTTCTAATTAATATTTTTGTTTTCTCTGGAAAAATATCCAGAGGTGGAATTGCTAGACCATATGGTAGCTCTATTTTTAATATTTTGAGGAAACTCCATATTGTTCTCCACAGTGGCTACACCAATTTACATTCCCACCAACAGTGCACAAGGGTTCCCTTTTTTCCTCACCCTCTCCAGCATTTATTGTTTGTTGTCTTCTTGATGATAGCCATTCTGATAGATGTGAGGTGATCTCACTGTGATTTTTTTTTTTTTTTTTTTTTTTTTCTGTACACGGGCCTCTCACTGTTGTGGCCTCTCCTGTTGCAGAGCACAGGCTCCGGACGCGCAGGCTCAGCGGCCATGGCTCACGGGTCCAGCCGCTCCGCAGCATGTGGGATCTTCCCAGACCGGGGCATGAACCCGTGTCCCCTGCATTGGCAGGCAGACTCTCAACCACTGCTCCACCAGGGAAGTCCCTCATTGTGATTTTGATTTGTGTTTCCATGATGATTATTGATGTTGAGCATCTTTTCATGTGCCTGTTGGCCATCTGTATGTCTTCTTCAGAAAAACATCTATTCAAGTTCTCTGCCCATTTTTTAATCTGGTTGTGTTTTTTTGATGTTGAGTTCTGTAAGTTCTTTGGATATTAACCCCTGATCGAATATATCATTTGTAAATGTCTTCTCCCATTCAGTAGGTTGCCTTTTCATTTTGTTGATGGTATTCTTGACTGTGTGAAAGCTTTTTAGTTTGATATAGCCCCATTTGTTTATTTTAACATTTGGTTCCCTTGCCTGAGGAAACATATCCAAAAGAAATATTGCTAAGATTGATGTCAAAGTATATGCTGTGTTTTCCCCTAAAAGTTTTATAATTTCAGGTCTTACGTTTAAGTCTCTAATCCACTTTGAGTTTATTTTTATATATGGTGTGAGAAAGTAGTTCAGTTTGACTTTTTAAATTTTTTTGCATGTAGCTTCCAACACCATTTATTGAAGAAGCTGTCTTTTTCCAATATTCTTGTCTCCTTTGTCATACATTAATTGAACATATAAGCATGGGTTTATTTCTGGGCTCTCTATACTGTTCCATTGATCTATGTGTCTGTTTTTGTGCCAGTACCATACTGTTTTAATGACTGTAGCTTTGTAATATAGTTTGAAAGCAGGGAGCATGATAGAAAGTGAGCCTTTTAAATGTAAAAGAAATCAGGCTATTCCTCTCCTCACTCAGTAACACCTAACAGTGGTGACCTAAGATGCTTAATGATCTGGCCTCTGACCTTGCTATTTTTTCCTCGACAAACATATATCAAAATTTGACATAGCAAATATTTCCTCGATTATCTGTTTCTTCCTTTTGTCTGTTTGTTCAGGCTGAATTCTCAACAGCTAAGACAGTGCAAATTGTTTTGAATAAATTAATGAGTGAGTAGTAGTTGTTTCATAAGGATGAGTCAAAAGATGAGTGAATAATGAAATTAACTAGTACATGTCTGCTTGAAGTTGTATCTACAACCTTGGAAACCCAGAACTTCACCTCTTTGCTTGGGCTAATGTGGAGGGGAGGGGGTATTTATGGAAGTATAGCATGATCATTCCCCTCCCCTTTTCTCTATTCATTCAATTGGCATTCACTGACGTCAGCGTACACCACGCTACATGTGGGGCATATACTCAGAGTCTTCCATGAGCTATTGTTTGCCTAGGAGACATGCACACTTCTGGCCTTAGAATTCAGGCAGGGGGTGAGGTAGAGCTGAGGTAAAGGGGCAGCGACATCACACAGTGAAGCCACGGGAGGCCAGCAAAGGCTTCTCCAAGGGGAGGCAACGGAACCGATCCGTGAAGGATAGAGAGGAATTCTTCATATGGACAAGGATAGAATCATTCCAGAAAACAGCATTCCAGGAAACAGAAACAAAAGACAGGGGACAACGTGGCCCTTGGAGGAACTACACGTTGTTGGACCTGCCCACAGTCCAAACCAAAAATCAGAGAGTTATGAGATGCAAATCAGGAAAGGTCAGCAAGGGTACGTCATGAAGGGCTTGTCGACACGTTGGGACTTTATTCTCCAAATAACATGAAGGCTTGTTAAATAGCAGATGAACACAATGAGGCCAGAAAACAGTGATACAGCATCGCTCGGTGAGGGCAAACTCTGAGCTGTGTGGTGAGTTCTGTGGGCACAAGGAGCTGGGCAGAGCCTACGTCAACAATGTAGAGGATTGGGGCCGGAAGGACGAAGGAAGTGACCAAGCATCCCCTGGGAGGGGACACTAGGACAGCTCTGATGGAACAAGGAGGAGCAAGCCAGGCAGGCAGGGAGGATGAGGGCGTGAGGGAGCATGAAGCACAGCTGGACGCCCACGTTAATCCTCACTCCTTTTCAAACCTAAAAGGGTCGCCTAAATCCTTTTAGACTCCACAGTGATAATCCTCCTTCTCCTTGATCTTCATCATAAAACCAAAGAACCGTAATGCTAAGGAGCTGGAGGGCATCTCAGAGTACGTCTGATCCAATGCTTTCTAACCCTCTCCACCCAAGCACCCTGAATAATAAGGGAAAGAACATGAGCCCATTTTTTTTGATGTTGCTTATTGAATCCTTTTCTCCTTAAGTACAAATTTTGCATCTGTATTTGTTTTAATATAAGAATAAGATTTTTGGACTTCCCTGGTGGCGCAGTGGTTGAGAGTCCGCCTGCCGATGCAGGGGACACAGGTTCGTGCCCCGGTCTGGGAGGATCCCACATGCCATGGAGCGGCTGGGCCCGTGAGCCATGGCCGCTGAGCCTGCGTGTCCGGAGCCTGTGCTCTACAACGGGAGAGGCCACGACAGTGAGAGGCCCGCGTACAGCAAAAAAAAAAAAAAAAGAATAACATTTTTGTCCTCAAAAAAGATTGATCCTCCACAGGAAGTTGCATCATCTTTATTCACAGACCTCCCTCACACACCCCCCAAGTGTGTGGACACCGTTGGGAAAGCCCTCATTTACAGATGAGGACACAGAAGCCAACAGAGAGGTGACATCATCTGCCTGAGGTCACACCGCGGGTTAGGCGCCGGAGCTCTCCTTGGACCCTCCTTCCTCAAGGGCCTGCACGTGACACTGTGACCCTCTTCCTTCCTGATTCTCGCCTCCCTTCTTCCTCTTCCTGCTTCCCTGATCCTATCTTGCCCCTCCCCCTCCAGAGGGCTCAGAGGGGAGAGGGGAGAGGGGGAGCCCCACCAGGAGAGGAGCTCACGGAACACAGTGCCTTGAGCAGCCCTGGCCTGATCCTCCTCAGCTCCATCTCCTCATTCCTCTGGGATCAAAGGTTTAGGAGCACTTTTCTGGCTGTTCTTGATTAATTATACCTTTGCTTCCTGGAGGCACTTAGAACATATTCCTGAGAGTCGGCTTAGAGCACAGAAGGGGAAACCGACAGTCCCAGCACCTGTCCCTGAAAGCCTCCTGCCAGCCATTTCCACCTGTGTTGAAAGTTTTACGAGCATCTCCGGCAGGACCGTGCCCAGACGACCCCCACCCCACCCCCACCCCACCCCCTCCCACAAAGGCAGAGAATTGCTGTTTGGAAAAAGCCGGCGTCACTGTGCAGTCCCCTGAGTGAACCAGTGCAGGAAAAGAAGCTGAGAAGCTTGTACGGTTTCTCTTCACAACACACATCTGATCTGGTCATTCCCTCTGCCTCCATCCATCAGCAGCTCTTTTCCCAGGATAAGCCCACCTCCCTGGGTGGCCTATAAGGACGCGAGTCTATCCCCTCCTTATTGCTCCAGACTCGGCCTGAATCCCTCTCCTTCTTCTCTCTGCTCCACCACACTGATGTGCTCCCCCGTCCATGCCCATCTCCCCACCGCGAGGCTTTGTACCTGCCATTGTCTGCCACAAGGCTGCTGCCCTTGCCATTTCCTCAGCCTGGAAGGTTCTCTCGCCCACTCTGTGCCTAGTTTGTGCCTCATCAGACTTCAGCAATGGGCTCAAATGTCTCTTCCTCTGAGAAGCCTACTCTGACCTCCAGATAGTCAAACCTCCCAATGTGCTCCTCAGACCACAAGGGGCCTTTCTTCACAGCACTTATCACAATCACACATTTACACTGATTTGTTGGATTGATTACTTGGTTCCTATTTGTTCTCCCACAAGGCTATCTGACCTACAAGGGCAGGGATTTGCCCATTTTCACATCCTCATCTCAGCATTATGCCTAATACATAACAGATGCTTTAAAATTCTGTTTAAATAAAAATTAAATAATAAACAAATAAACACATAGTAGATTTGGTAAGTCCAAAATGTGAGTTGGCGCATGAATGAATACCTGGAATGTTTTGTAAAGGTCTTAGGAACCCAGAATTTAATCCTCGAGCCTGCATGTCTGTCAGGCGGTATTTCTTGTGGTCAGCAGCGGTCCCCTTCAGTGTCTCCCACTGCACCATCTGTAAGTGTCTTTTAGGTGCCTCTGTGGGGCAGCGCTCTGCTAGAACCTCTCCTGACTGTCCTGTTCCCCTCAACTTCTATTCCACCCATCTGCAAATCCTGCCAACTCCATTCCGGGGTATATTAGATTCCATCAGACATACAAAAACTGAGTTTATCACCAACAAATGGTCATAAAAGGAACTTTAAAAGATACATTGTTAAAAGAAAGAAAATTCTCTCTCAGGGAAGATCTAAGATGCAAGAAGAAATGTAAGCCAAGAATAGGCAAACATGCAAATAAATGTAAATGAATAGTTACTGTATAGAGCTACAATAATAGTACATAGTTTAGAGATTTTTAAAAAGCAGTCAACAATAGTGTCTAAGATGTGAGGGAGTGGTCAGATTTAAATGTGCTAAAAGGTTCAGAAAAGAGTAAGAGATTCTATGTAACTCTAGGCTTTGTTAAGTACAGTGGACCTATG
Source organism: Mesoplodon densirostris (assembly GCF_025265405.1). NCBI lineage: Eukaryota > Metazoa > Chordata > Mammalia > Artiodactyla > Ziphiidae > Mesoplodon > Mesoplodon densirostris. The sequence goes on from NC_082661.1 coordinate 234,964,272, forward strand.
AACTTTGCAGGGGTTAATCTGTGTATAATTTATGGTCGGCCCTCCATATCCATGGTTCTTCTGCATCTGCAGATTCAACCAACCACAGACCATGTAGTACTGCACTATTTACTCTTGAAAAGTATCCATGTATAAGTGGATCCATGTAGTTCAAACCTGTGTTGTTCAAAGATCCACTGTACTTTTAAGGGTAACCACTAAAATAATGAAACTACAGTTTATAATTTCCAAAAAGCAACAGAAAAATGTTTTATTAAAAACATTATCAATGCAAAAAAGGTATAAAATAAAGAAAAAAGGTGTTCAAATATCAAACAAATAGCACAGGATAGTAAAAATAAGTATAAATCACAATAAGTGTAAATGGGCTAAAGTTGCCAATTAGAGATTATCAGATTATATTTTTAATATCCAGCTATATGCTGTTTATAAGAGGCATATCTAAAATATAAGGAATGGAAAGACTGAATTGAAAGTAACCAATTAAGTATGAATATTATACAAACATTAGCCAAAAGAATTCATATATAGTTATATTAACATAGATAAAATAGACTTTAAGTCTTTTAAATATTAGGGAGCCACTTCATAATGATAAAATGTCAAATTCTCTAGGAAAAATAACAATTGTAATTTTGTATGAACTAATCACATAGCATCAAATATATAAATCACATCTGATAGCATTATAAGGTGTCATTGACAAATCCATAAACATGGTGGGAGAGTTTAACATACCTCTCTTTGAAACTAATAGATCTAGAAGGCAAAAAAAGTAATTAAAGTATAAAAGGTTTGACCACACAATTAACAGTTTGATTTAATACACATGTAGAGAGTCCTGGATTAAAAATCAGAAAACACAGGTATGAATAAAGGTCAATAAGTAAGTCTCAATATATTTTGAAGAATCTGTTCTATTTGCAGACCATATTTTATAACTAAGTGCAATTAGCTTTAAAATGAATAATAAAAAGATAAACTTTGTAAAACATTCATTTTAAACTAAAACCGTATCTCTGTGTTATTAGTGTGTTAAAAATGAAATAATAATGAAACTATAATAAAATCATTATGAACTGTAACAATAATACTACATGTTAAAACTTATAGGATTTAGATAGTGGTACTTAGAGGGAATTTTGTAACCTCAGGGTTTAGCGAAGCTTTCCTTCATTTCTCCAATTATGCAGTTCATTGATTTATATATTCGTTCAATAAATGCTTAATCTGGCATTGTGGAAGTCATTCAGATGGAAGCTGCGGAGCCCTGGGCTCCTGGGAAGAGCTGTAGTTGCTAATAGCTCCAACATGGAAATCCTGAGCCAGCCTGGTCTGTTCTCTAGTTGCTGATCTACAAGAGCTGCCCAGAATTTAGTTTCTCCTGCAATCAGGACATCACAGCCTATCCATTTCCCATGGTCATTCTGCTCAAAGTCTATGCATTGGGCATAGTCTCATGCTCAGAGGGACGACAAACACTGTAATTCTTCACCAAAAGGTGATACAGAGCGTTCCTGGGTATTTTCTTGTCTTCTTGACTTTCTACTTCATATACTGTATTTTCCATTCTCTCTTTTAATGCGAAAGGTCTCCTCCATATTCTCTCCACTCTAAAGTGAAAAGTCTCATAGGACTAAAGGACTGATTTTTTTTTCTTGTCTAGAAGATATTTCAAAGATCGTGTGGGAGATATAAGAGGAAACCAAAAACATCCATGAGTTTCCTAGAAGCAAATTTCAAGTGGAAATGTAAGGACAATAGCCACCAAAGTTTCCTCGGAACTGCAGTGACAGAACAATTTGATACAATTAGCAATGGTAGTAAAGTTGATTCTAAAGAGCTAAGCAAAGTATGTTTGTTTTGATTTTGATTTTATTTTATTTTGATGTTGATGTATCATTATTTTTTAAAAAGCATTGTCAGATTCTACAGTAGAATCAGAATAGATTCAATCTCTAATCCATTTCTTTTCATCTTTCCAGGTTGTCTTAGATGACCAGTTTTTGTCAAGTAAATTGTGTTCTCTATATCTCTCCAACAGTTGTCTAAACACCATGTTGGAAGGGTGTCCCTAATCTTGTTTTCTCTGATATCAAAGGCTTGTCCTCATTTCTCAAATGCGGATTTTAAGGCAGCCAGCATTTGTTTGTTCTGAAACATAATACTTGCTGTACTTTATTTATTAGATGTTCTCATTATGCAGGACATTTTAATTACAGCACTATATAGATTACATTAGATATGGCTCCTCTTCTTATAGTTAAAAATAGTGAGCATTGGGCTTCCCTGGTGATGCAGTGGTTGAGAGTCCACCTGCCGATGAAGGTGACATGGGTTTGTGCCCCGGTCCGGGAGGATCCCACATGCCGTGGAGTGGCTGGGCCCGTGAGCCACGGCCGCTGAGCCTGCGCGTCCGGAGCCTGTGCTCCGCAACAGGAGAGGCCACAACAGTGAGAGGCCCGCGTAACGCAAAAAAAAAAAAAAAAATAGTGAGCATGATACAACTGACTTTATAGATGCTGTATCTGGGCGGATAACACTGAGTGTGTCACTGTAAATGCAATCCAGGAAAGATAAATTCTGCTGCTAATCATTGGAGCCCGCGGTGTAGCTATTATAGTTTGACTGTTCAAGTTAAACCAGTGGCTATGAGTCAGACTGTTCCTCCCTCAGGCTTTAGAAAACTCTTGTCTTTAACCAAGATGGGTTTACACAGGAGGTTGTGCATAACAGGTTTGCTCCAAATGCCTGATCGGGGCCCAGGTTCCAAGACAGGGGACTGGCAAGCGGGAGGATATAAGCAAAAGTAGGGCCCACAGTCCTCCTCCTCGTAGACCTCCTCTCCCCAAAGCTTGTCTGCTGTTTACTTAGAGATGAGATTCCACAGGTTGGTCTTCGTTCCTAGGCAGACGTGATAGACGACCGGCCTTGAGCAATGCACAGTTTATGGATGTGGAAAACACACACGCTGCCTACCCGTGCCAGTTCTTTATAGACAGACTTTAGGGCAAGTGAGAGATGCCTGGATAATGTACAAACCAGCATTAATAAATATCTGCAGAGAAAACACCACCTACCTCTTCCTTTTGAGATTAAAAGCAACCTTTTAAATGCCTACTTTAAAGACCATGACTGTACACTTCCTCTTTTCCCTTTGTTCATCTCTATTAGCAGATGACCTGAGCTAGTCTTTAATATAAACTTCAGATACAAAACCCCACCTGGAAACAGCCAAAGGGACTATCCTTCAAAATAGCATATTTTTTAGATACAAAAGTAATAAATGTTCATTTTAGAAATCTTGTTAAAACAGAAAAGTCACTCATGATCTACCCATTGAGAAATTACTCACTGTATCCTTTCAGTCTTTTTTTCCTAGGCATGCATAGTTTTTTATAAGACTAGATCATATGTTTGTATATGTATATGTACAATCTGCAGGTTTCACTTAATATATCATATCCACTTTCTCATATTATTAACGATTATCCTGAAATACACTTTTGATAGCTATAGAGTATTGTATCATATGAACATATGATAATTTTCTAGACAAGGCCCCTATTGTTGAACATACAGGTTGTTTTCAAGCATTCACTGTTATAAATTCTTTTCTTAACTTTATTCTTTATTGAAGTAGAGTCGATTTACAATGTTTCAGGTGCACAGCAAAGTGATTCAGTTAGACATATATATGTGTATACATATATTCTTTTTCAGATATTTTTTCATTATAGGTTATTACAAGATATTGAGTATAGCTCCCTGTGCTATAAATAGGTCCTTGTTCTTTACCTAGTTTATAAATCTATATATATTAGTGTGTATCTGTTAATCCCCAAATCCTAATTTATCCCTCCCCACCCCCTTTCCCCTTCGGTACCATAAGATTGTTTTCTATGTCTGTGAGTCTATTTCTGTTTTGTAAATAAGTTCATATGTATCGTTTTTTTAGATTCCTCATATGAGTGATATCATATGGTATTTGTCTTTCTCTGTCTGACTTACTTCACTTACTGTGATCATCTCTAGGTCCATCCATGTTGCTGTAAATGGCATTATTTCATTCTTTTTTATAGCCGAGTAATATTCCATTGTATAAATACACCACATCTTCCTTATCCATTCATCTGTTGGTGGGCACTTAGGTTGCTTCCCTATCTTGGCTATTGTAAATAGTGCTGCTATGAACATTGGGGTGCATGTGTCTTTTCAAATTAGAGTTTTTTCTAGATATATGCCCAGGAGTGGGATTGCAAGATCATATAATAACTCTATTTTTAGTTTTTTAAGGAACCTTCATACAGTTTTCCATGGTGTCTGCACCAATTTACATTCACACCAACAGTGCAGAAGGGTTCACTTTTCTCCACACCCTCTCCAGCATTTATTATTTGTAGACTTTTTGATGACGGCCATTCTGCCTGATGTGAGGTGATACCTCACTGTAGTTTTGATTTGCATTTCTCTAGTAATTAGCGATATTGAGCATTTTTCATGTGCCCATTGGCCATCTGTATGTCTTCTTTGGATAAATACCTATTTAGGTCTTCTGCGCATTTTTTGATTGGGTTGTTTGTTTGTTTGTTTTGATATGGAGCTGTTTGTATATTTTGTATATTTGATATGGAGCTGTTTGTATATTTGTTTTGTATGAGCTGTTTGTATATTTTGGAGATTAATCACTTGTCAGTTCCAACATTTACAAATATTTTCTCCCATTCTGTAGGTTGTCTTTTCATTTTGTTTATGGTTTCCTTTGCTCTGCATTAGTATACATTCTAAAATCCTGAATATTCTTGTACATAAGAACCATCTTTGCATTCTTGGCTATGTGTATTTAATACACTATTAAATAATACATTTTCCAACACTGTATTTTATAAAGTTTTGCATCTATGAATAGACTGTTCCTAAAACCTGTGGAATGCATGAAAACAATGTCACTGTGTCCCATGTTTCAAAGAGAATTGTTTTGGGGCAGAGGGTCAGAATGGGTGGCAGCTGACACTATATAGGAACCGTCCTGGTCCCACAGCTATTTAACACAGTGCTTGCTACAGGTCCTCCAAAGAATGCAAAGCCAAAGTAATTCAATTGGCATTGGAATTAGAGCAACTGTTCTATTATTGTTAGCAAACTCCTGCTATAAATAACCTGACAGTATCCATCTGCATGGGATGCAGAAAAACAGAAACATGCAAAGAAAAGACCAAAATAGACCTCAAGTCCATCTGGTACACCCTCTCCATGGGGCCCCAAACAGATGGTGCAAATTCCCAAGGTACACCTGCCTAATGGCATTGTCCTATCTTGGGGAGGAGGGGGGATTCCTTCCAGCAAATGGCAAGGGAAATGAGCCACTGAGATTTATCCCTTGATTCGACAAATAATTTTTTGCATGCCTGATATGTTCCAGGTATTGTTCTTGACCCTAGGAATACAACAATGAACAACAGAGCCAAGTTCTCTGAACTCATGGTCCAGTGATGGTTACTATTTTCCAACCTTATTTTGCCAGATTTTCCTCCTCTCTCCCCAGTTCTCCCAGTTGGTTGACCCAGGCTGAGTGTCCGCTTTCCACTGAGTCTTTTCTCTAGACCAGTTTGCAACAGCTGGTACCAACTCAGTCATTTGCAATGTCTTCAGCTTGATTCCTCATCCACTAGACTTACTGGCCAGTCCTGGAGGTCAGAGGCTATGGCCTGTTCATCTCTGAACCTCTGGCTCATCACAGTGCCCACCACCTAAACAGTGCTCGGTAAGTAATGAACTTCAGAAGAGTTTTAGCCTTTCAGAAGAAGGCGCTCTCCAGAAATGGGCATCGTCTTCTCTCCCTGCTCTCCTCTCAAGGACTACAAAAGATAATAATCCTCTCCCGAGGAGGTGTGGTGGAGGATCCAGTGTGGGTTCAGGTCTACACTGAAGTGTACTTGCTGTACATTAAACTGGGAGGGGCTCTTTCATTATGGGTCTTGCTGGCATTTGTCAACTCTGAGCATAGAGATGGGGCTACAGAGAGAGACAGGTAGATACATATATAACCAGGCCGGTAGATAGAGATAGATGGATGAGAGAGGAAGTGGGAGCTGGCAGGGAACACCATGTGTCACAGACAGGAAAGACATGAAAGGTGAAGAATAAGACTGATTATAGCCCAAAGCACCAAAGCTCAGAGTGATCCACAAAGAGGCGAGAATCACCTGGACACTCAGGAATTAGCACTTTCCTGCAGACAGTGGCAGGGCTTTAAAGGTTTTTAAATAGCAAGGACTCCTCACTTTTACTGCTTGCAGCCAGAGAGAATAAAGAAAAGAGGACAGTCTGTGAATGCCTTCAGCAGAGGGAAACGAAGACACGCACACATATACCCAGGCATTTGAGTCACACGTACTAAAACGTAAAGGGATGACTTCACGTCATCCATTTCCAAACAAATCCAAGCCCTGGATGTGTCTCGGAATATGTTTCTTGCAGCAAAGTTGCTTCGATTCCTGTGGGAGAAAGAGAGCAGAGAGAGCAGACCTGCAATCCTTCCAAAGGCTGGGTGCTGGGGTTCCACAAGGCAAGTTCAGGGAATGATGACTTTGAAAACAGGGGCCCTGCTTCCACCCCTACTTATTCACTGCCTGAGCCCTGCATAGCATTTTCCCACAGTGAAGGGATGCTACCAGCGGTGGTGAAGCTGCTACATGACTTCCAAAGAGGTAAGCTAATGAGAAATTGAGGGCAGATCCAACAGGCCATGTGCTTGGCCCAGCATCTCTGAGCTTCCTGGCAAGCCATGACTCATGAGAAATCAAGCCAAGTAACTGGGAATGAACTCAAGTCCGAATGTGGTCCTAAATCCAACCCAACCGTCAGTGCCAAGAGCGATAAAATCAAGTAGAAAAACTTCCCACCTGCCGGGGGGAAAAAAGTGGCAAGAAATGTCCAGTTTGCCCTCTTGTAAAACAGCTTCATGTGGGCTCTCAGCTAGGCTACTTCTGTTGCCCCATCCTCCTTTTATGAAATCCACATTCGAGTATTCTGTGCTGCATGTAGTGAGATTGAGAGTCTGGAGCATGTGGAATTGATTCCATTCCAAACACCCACTTACTCATTTTTATTCCTAGGAAACTGTCCGGCCAACCACTGGGTCCGTGGAAATCTCAAGCCTAAGTGAAAGCCTCCCTTTGGAGGCTAGTTCCCTCTAGTTCCCCCCTTTCTCTCTCTGAGATTAATAGGAGCCATATCCTGCTATCAAGAGAAGAATAAGCCACTCGCCAAGTCCAGAGAGACAGGCACAAAGTGCTTATTAAATGTGATCCATCGTCACTGTGTTCAGAAGACATCAGAACCATTTCCATTCACCCCTCCACTAACACCGTTTCAATGGCCTTACTGTGGGGAATCACCGTTAACTGTCACTCCTGCTATTTCACCCCTGAAATTAACAAGGCTTTCTGGCTGCCTCACCTCACCTGTCAAAACCATAACTCGGCCAAGCATGGAGCCCACAGGTGCGGTGAAAGACGAGCCCTTCTCAGGTGGGAAAGCGATGGTATCAGACCTAGACCCCTTCTCGGCAAATACTGGGACTTGCTGTCAGGTCTAAATATATCCTTTTAAGAAAATAGCTTAGTCCTTTCCTTGGCAAGTAGATATTGGCCTATATTTTTAATCTACATGGGGGGGTGTGTAGATCATATTTATGCAGTCGTTTTCTGGCTGCAGGTTGAGCCTGCTGGCAGTGTGACCGTGTGTGCACAAGTGTGAACACAGAATCCACTAAGTCCCTTGGCCATTCCCCACGGGTATTTGAGGGAGCTCTCACGTGGGTAACGTGGCTGGGTTGTCTTGGAATATGTGGTCCTGGAATAGAAATCTTTGAGATTGACTTTGTGGGTTTTATTCAGTTTCTGCCAGCAAGGAGCTCACCTATTCATGAAGAATGGGGAAAAGGGATACAGTCCCTACCACAGGGTTAAACTAGGATGACTTTTCCGGAGGGAATGATAAACTGTACCCCGTCCTACAAGATTCATGAATGTGATTAAAGATGTATTGATTGAGTGCTAGGTGTATTCATGTACAGCCTCTCATTTATAACTCACATGTCAACTCCAGAGGAGGTACAAATTACTAGTTCCATCTTTGTGGATGGGTGAACTCAAGCTTCGAAAGGCTACGTGCCTTGCCCAGAGAGTAGATGGCATAGCTGAGATTTAAATCCAGCATTCTAGAGCTCCTAATCCCATTCTTATCACTACTGGTCATTGATTTATGCACGGCCCTAGCCACAAAGTGTTCGGAGAACTTCGGCTGGTGAAGAGGAAGCAAGCTGAGGTCAAGCATGTGGCTAGCATGGGGCAGTGGTTGGAGGAAATCGAGTAGGACACCTGGTCAGTCCTCTAAGGAAGGAGCCAATAGTCCCCTACGATGAGTACAGTTCGAGGACCTACAACATCCAAGGTTGACAGCAGAGCCCAGAGGACTTCTAGACAGTGTGGTTCTCCTTGAACGATGGGATCCTGGGTCATCTGCAGGGTGGAGTCTGTTCAAGCTGCACACAAAGATAGCAGATGTCAGGGCCGGCTCTGGCTGGGACTCACACTGGCTCAGCTCCCCAGGGGAAGACGGAGAGAGACGAGGCTCCATGGAATTAAGCCCTGGGGTCCTGTTTATTCCTCCCCAGGTACATCCAAACCCACCTGTGACTGGTACCTGAAGTATCAGCAGTACAATACCAGCTCCAGGCAATTGCTCTTGATGGCTTCCCAGGAGTTCCCCACCCCACCATGCTCCCTGCATTTTTGTCCTGAATTCCCCACCCCAGCTGCATTCTTGGGTCCCTTTGCCTCAGAACCCACTAGATCCCTCTTCTGCTTCTTAGACTTTAAATTCCCCCACCTGCTTTCTTGCTCTCTGCAACTACTGACTTCAATCTCCCGTTGTAATCATCCATTTTGAGCTGGAGCCATTTAGAAGCAAAAATGGGAAAGAGAGAAATTATTTTCCTGGCCTGGTGCAAAAATATCAATATTACTAAAACTGCAGCCAGTGGGAATATTTGTGATCCCATGTCCTGTGGGAAATTCACTGCAATTGGAATTGTGGGACTTGGTAATAATGATGAGAGTTCTTCTCGTGGGTTTAAATGTCTGAGAGGATGGGGTTGGATGTTATAACTTACAATGTATGTTCCAATTTCAGGGACACAGTAAAGTGACATGGTGGGTATATTTTTATAGGACGTTAAATCGAAGTTGATTGAATGAGGTTCAAGGTGAGGGAGCATGGTGTCAAACACTGCTTGATTGGTTCAAGAATGAGGTATTTAAACGCTTGATTGCCTAAGGCTTCACATTGTTCTTTTTGACTCTGTATTGAGAACTACAGCTAAGTCAACTGAGCCAGATGTGTCAAAGGGAGATGGGGGCGTCCCCATTCAGAGTAAGGTCGTCTTGATTTACAGACACTCCTGGGCAAGAAGCCTAGAAGAGCCTCTGCAGTCGGCGAGACCCTCCTGGAGACAACCAGAGAACGAGACACAGAATCCTCTCTTCCTGGGAGATGCTGCTCCAGCTACTTCTGTAAGGAGCAATGATCCGGCAAACAGTGAACAGAGGCAGGACAATAGGGGCACTGATACAGTCAGAGGAGCATATGGAGAGGGACCTTTTAGGGGAAGGGCCCTGGGAGGGGACATAACTGCTTGCACAGAACCTTGTGAGCTCTAGTTGCATCTGGTCCAGTCCCAGACTGTCAATGTCAGTGCTAAATTCCAGACGAGCATTCATGAACTGGACTTGTCCCTGTCTGCCCTGAGCTCCCACTGCTTTCTGGGGTGAAAGGCCGGAGCCTGGGGACTTGCTGCCTGGGTATTTCTACTGTCTTGGAGGGCCTGCCCCTCCCCGCCCCTCCGACAGAACCCAGCAGGCGGGGAAGGGGGTTTCTATGCTGTGCTGTGAGTGAAAGACTACTTGGAGACAAAGGGGAGAGATAACAGGACGCTATACACAGGAAGCTCATAGCTTAGTTTTCCAGAACTTTCTTTTATGGTCATTTTCTTCCAGAATGATTTTATAATAATTTTCCCAATAATTCTGTGAGGTCTTTACTTGACGTTACATTAAGTCAATACTGTATATTATTCTGGGCAGAAGGGACAACTGTATGGTAGATACCAGTTGTCCTTCCAAAAGCAAGGCACCTGGTCACTCCTTTTCAAGTTTTCTTTGACCTTTTGTAAAGTGTGTCATTTTTCTTCATATAGGGCACACACATTTCTCTAAAGAGAGATGTTTCCAAGGAATGTTCCATCTTGTTAATTTTTTAATTCATTCAAGAATATTGTGCAAAGCTCTAGGAATTTAGCTGTAAGCAAGGCCCCTCTGTCCTACCCTCAGGATACAGTCTAGTGGAGAAGCTGACAGTCTAGAAAGAAAGAGACACTTAAGCAATAGTTGGTAATTCCAATGAACAAGTATGGGGTGCCCAGAAAGCACACTACAGTGGGGACCTAGCCAGTCTAAGGATCTGGGAAGCCCTTTCTGAGGGCATAACATCTACGATTCTATCTGATTAATAGGTGGGCGGTAGCTGGACAAAACCCCACAGAGAAGGAACAGGCCAAACACTTTTTGCTTGTTTGTCCTTTGTATTTTTCTGAGTATTCCAAGTACACAGGAATGTTATTGAATATCATTGATTTTTGTATCCTCTTCTTTTACCCGACATTTATACGAAATTAGTTTATTAATTCTAATATCTTTTTAGTTAATTTCTTTGGATTGCCCTGGTAAATAAGCATACCATGTGCAAACCTAATCTCGTTAAAGGCTATTTATAACTTTAATTTTTCTACCACTTGGAGCAAGAAGTTTGAAAAGTTTATTTGCTGGTGAGCAATATGGCATTTCCTCCTTTTGTCCTAATGTACAAACTTTACATGGTACCTACCTACCTGGCGTTCCAGAATATGATGAATAGGCCCATGGCCACCCCACTTCCACCTTTCATGGAAGGAACAGTGCGTTCACAGACTAAAAGTGAAAATGCATGGAGTGAAATAAACTGGAAGCCCTCCCCTCTTCTTTCATCTGGGGAATCCAAAAGAATATCATCCAAGCGGGTGCCATCCCTCCTGGGTACCACAGAGAGAGTCATTTTACTGTTAAAGTGAGGCTCTTGTAATGTAATACAATAGCAGATTCAAGAAAAACCCATACGCTTCTTAGTACAATAAGGGCAGGGCTAATGTTATGGAAAGGACAAGAAGAAAGCTCTTCTAGGAGGAGCAATGCAATTTCCTTCATACACGTTAAGATTGGGTAGTCTCCAGGACAAGTTAAACCTCGCCTAGTTGAGGCATGCTTACCTCTTAGATGAACCGCTGAGGAAGCAGACACTGCAGACTGAATTAGCATCAACACACCCTCCATCACTCTCACTGGTGCTTCTGGAATCTATTGTCGCCCCAAGGTCGGTCAGTGAGACTTGGGAAGGGATGGGGGAGGAAACTCTTGCTCCTATGAGGAGGCATGGGGTCTCCCAAGGAAGAGGATGAAGATGGAAGACCAAGCGACTTGAAAGAGGAGACTTCACGGGCAAGGGGGTAACAAAGAGAGTGTTGGATGGGAAGGAACATCCATGGTAGATACCCTTTTTCCATGATTCAGGTCTGGCTCCCTTATGTTGGACAAGGGTATTGGTTGAGTTGATGAAGTTTCCAACTTCTGGGCCCCCATACTGCTTACTCATCTGAGAACTCTCCTGACAGTTCAGGAGAGAACTTCTTTTACCTCCCTGGTGTTCCTGCCTGTCTGGTCTGGAGGATGAGGAGCTGGAGTGGCTCCAAGATGGCCTGGGCTTCACCTCCATCACTCTTCCTAAGGATCATAAAGCAGACTCAACACTGGGATCAGAGATGAGCCCAGATTGCACCATTTGCTGGCTGGAGACAACTTTTGAGTCAGAAAACAAGAGGCCCTGCCATATTCCAGTTACATGATTCACGAACACATTAGAAAAAGTAAAAGTCAGACCATAGGAGGCAAGTCTCCAGGCCACCTGGAGGACCCTCCAAGGCCAGCCACGCAGCTGGTGGGAGCATTCAGCACAAAGTTCCATCATTAGTAGAAGCCTGATTCTCTGGCCCTCTTGGGACTGAATAAGACGCAAACCCATGTCTACCAATGAGCCTCTTAGGGAGAAGACGGCCAACCCCCAATCAGCTCTCTATCCTGCTAACACTCTGCCTATGACAGAAAAGTCTGATGTATTATTCATCTCTTTGAATCCCCAAAACAGGATTTTTAAGGTTAGTATTTATGATCCTAGTTTTGCAGAGGAAGAAACAGACTCAAACAGGTTGTGGAGATACCATCAGTTGCCCACCCAAAAACGTCGCACCTCTCATCTTTCTTCCTAATAGAACCCTGGTTTTACTTAAGTATCCTGTCTTCTCTGCGTGGCAGGCATTTCAGGGGTCCCATCACCAGCCTGGCAGGGAGGAGGAGGAAACTCTGATTCATCCGAGCCAATCATAAGGAGTCCCTTTCTTCCCTTTGCCAGTGATTGGTTTAGAAGTGGCATGAGACACACTTCTGGCCAATAGGATGTGAGGCTGTGTCTCCTAGAGAGCTTCCAGGAAATGCTTTCTTGCTGATGAAACAGACAGGCCCTCTGCTGCTGCTGCACACTGTTGGGTCTGCGTGGGATTCCTGGAAATGAGGCAGCCATCTTGCAATCATAGGGCGAGGTTAGGAGCCCAGGCCAGTCCCTGGAGGAGGGCAGAGGAAAATGTTGGAAAGAATCTGGGCTCTTCATTTCCATTGATAAGCTGCTGAATTCAACATCCCTGGAGTTACCTCAAATCAGAATTTCTTATTATAGGATCATAAACATTTTCGTTAATGATTTGGTCATTCTGGAAAGGGATTTTTCTTATTTGCAGCACCCTGACAGATACAGAAGTGAGTGACTGACCTGAGGTCCTACAGCTAAGCCACTGAGCTTAGATAAAATTCCAGGTCTGTAGGATTACAAATACCATACACTTTCTACTCTGCCGGGGTGGACAACAAAGTGAAGAGCAATTTCACAGGATTCTCTAGAATCCTTCCCCCACACAAGGATCTCGCTGTTAGTCAGGCATCTGTCAGCTAGTCAGTCCTAAAAAAAGACTCCATGAAAATGATTTTTTAAAAAATACAAAACAAATCTCCTTCTCTCTCTTCCCACAGTGTCTTTTCTCTCTGAAGCATCACAATTGCTTCTTATTCTGCCCATCGTGTCAAGATAACAGGATTTAATTACCAAATTTATACTCCACCAGCATGGCGTAAATGCATTGGCCTGAGCTAAAATGAATGCAGTTATTAAAAAAGGAAAAGAGTTGCCGCATCACACAGTGACAGCAGACACAGAGACGACAGTTTTATTTACTTTATCTTCATGCAGGAAGCAGTTAAGCCATTTCAAAGCGATTATTGGGTTTTAATGATCCAGGACATTAAAACACATTTCTCCTGGCGACAGTGACACGGGTAAAGGAGGTGATAAATTCAAGAACTAACGGCCTGTTTTGGACAACCCCTCCCCACTCATTTGCGATGGGCCCCACGGTAGCCGTTCTCCAGGTAGTGTGGACCGCTGGCTGGGGTCCTGGGAGAACGCTGGTTCATCTTCTCGGTAGGACTGGGAGATCTTTCCAGATTAAGATTTAGCAGCAGCTTTTAAGCTCCACAATGCAAACCACAACTGGTGCTGAGCCCTGCCTCCAGGTGCCCGAGGGAGAAGGAAAAGAACTGGGAAAGTGGGAGAAAAGGTGAAAGGAAAGAAAGGGAAAAGACCACCAAATGTCGCGCCGTAAAACTCTATCCACAGTGCACTCTGACTGCTTCGCCCATCCAAGGCCAAGTCCAAGTTCCCTGGGCTAAGTCCAAGCTCCAGGAACCAGCGTCTCCTTTGTTTTCCATGGAGCTGATGGGCACCTAGAGCTCAGGTAGGGAGAGGTTCCCAGACTGATCTGTCAGATTTCCTAGGGCCCTGAGGGAACCATCCCCAGAAAACTCAGCCAAAACAGCTGTTCTTTGATCTGTCTTATACTTTGGACTTTCACAAGAGATTTTTTTTTTAAAGAGAAGCCACTGCTGTTGTAAAAGTTTGGAAACTGAAGGTATAGGCCTACCTCTTTATTTTGCAGAGACTGAGGACCAGAGAGGGGAAGTTGAAGAGAGAGAGGGAGCTGGAAGCAGGTCTCCATCATTCCCAGGCTGCTCCTGGAATTCTCCAGACAGAATACGGATGGCACTTGAATGGGAGATTTTTGAACTTCTAATCTCCCCATCAGCAACCTTGCTGACCAATAGCTATGCCCCGTCCAGGTAAATAAGAATATGAATATGTGGGGCCTCCCTGGTGGCGCAAGTGGTTGAGAGTCCGCCTGCCGATGCAGGGGATACGGGTTCGTGCCCCGGTCTGGGAGGATCCCACATGCCGCGGAGCGGCTGGGCCCGTGAACCATGGCCGCTGAGCCTGCGCGTCCGGAGCCTGTGCTCCGCAACGGGGGAGGCCACAACAGTGAGAGGCCCGCATACCGCAAAAAAAAAAAAAAAAAAAAAAGAATATGAATATGTGGCCTCCTCTTCCCAGGCTGTCTCTTGGATTTTCAAAGAAAAATTCAGCCATTCCTCGGGTCCTCACAGTACAGTCAGAATCAACCTCACATGTCACAGGTTCCTAACGTTTTGGGTAAGAGCCCTACTCTAGAGCTGTTTCCTTGGAGATATGAGGCAAATAACAACTTTGTTCGCCATTTTCCTAACGATGTCCCCCCACTCCCCAAGCATGGCTGAAGTTTTGCAGAAATTTCTGGACCTTTCTTCTGAGCTTAGTGGGAACACCACATTTGGATGCAGTTCTAATAAGGTCATGGTCATCAGAGGTGATTTTATGACTTAAGTGGGGCCTTGATTCTTCATCCCCGGGGGAAAAAACTCACAGACTGCTGAGCCCAGAGTGCTCTCTGGAAATTGCATTTTTCTGGGAGGTCAGGGCCCCAGCATCGGGGCTGGTGAAAGGGGGCCTGGGGTGGAGCCTGTGGGAGCAGGTTTTATGATGGTAACATGGAAGGAGGAGGAGAAATCTGGGTTGGAGCTTATGAGAGGGGAATCGTTGTGCCCTTGGCTCAAAGGTGCTGAGATGCCTGGTGGGAGGGGGGTGTTGAGTAGCCACCCCTATAGATAAGGGCGCCCCAAGGTCAACTCAAGACCTCAGATCTATAAGCGAAGCCAAAAGAAATAAAGACCATTGCTCGCTGCATACCCAAATCGTGCTTACAACACAGATATGGAGACAGGCAGGTTCTAGAAGGACTCATCTCTTGAGCCAGTCACCTCTTACAGAAGAAAAAGGAAAGAAAACCCAGTTGTGAGAAAAATGCCTTTAGAGAAGTAGTCCAGCAGCTGGTAGCAGCTAGTGTCTGGAGCCAGCCTGTCTGCATCACCACCAGGCTCCCCAGCGTAAAAGCTGAGCCATTTGGGGCAAATTCCTTAGCTTTTCTAAGCCTCACTTCCCACAGCAGTGAAATGGGAATAATACTTACCTCTTAGAGCAACTGTGAGCATTAAAAGAGCGCGTGTATTTAGAGCCCTCAGCACATCGCTTGGTGCACCGAGCAGTGGCAGCCATCCTCAGCCAGCCTCAGGCCGCTCTTCACACATCCCAGGAGGACTCTACGGACCCAGTCAGGTGCTGGAGGAGAAAAGCTCAAAGAGCCCTGAGTCAGTGGCTCATAGACACTCTGGTGCCCCACCTCGTTCTGGGGCAAGAGCAAGGTGCTTGGTCTAAGCAGCCTGGGTTGAGAAGGCGCAAGAAGGGGGCACATCCTGAAATGTTTCCTGGGCTCTCGGAGAGAAGGGGCGCTGTGGGCTGCAGGACCCCAGACACCAGACTCGAGGCCACTTGCAGGGAGCTGAGGGGCCGCCCAAGGAAGTCCTTTCTCCGGATGAGAGCCGAGCACAGAGACCAGCTCCTGGAAAAGCTCGGAGCCCCCTTCTAAGGGTCCTTTAATGGGGTTATCGTGTGTGTGCTGGAACAGCCCTCAGGAGAACAGGAGTGAGCCTCCGTCTCAGGGAATGTTGGCGCCAAAGCCGAATGATGCCGTGCTGGCATGGGATGCCCCGCACTGGGCAAGGCTGGGACCAGATGACCCACACCTGGGGTGGGAGGTCTGCAGCTCAGCGGCAGGGAGCACAGTCCGTGTGCCAGGCAGGCCCAGGGTCAAGGGCTCCACATGCAGTCGCTGGCCTCATCCCCACCTCGCAATGAGGCAGGCACTCTGGGTCACTCTGTTTTACGGACGAGGACACTGAGGCGCGAGGGTGGTCAGTCCGTTGCCCAGAGTTGCACAGTTACTGCGCATACAGAGCCGGGATCCAGAGGCAGTACAGTCGGCCTCAGAGCCTGTGAGCTAAACCCTGCTCTGCACAGCCTCGCCTGTCCCTGCCTCCGTGCCGCGTGGGCCTCTGGGGACAGAGCGGGCAGGAGCTGGCAGATCTGGGAGGCAGGTGAGGGCTGGGGTGGGCAGGCTGGCAGGCAGTTGCCGAGTCTGGTACTGCCCCTCAGCCGGGGCTGGGGGCCACACGTCCCACACCACCCCCAGAGAGGAGATCCTGGCGGGTCTGCAAGGAATCCGGAAGTTTCTTTAGCATCATTAGCTGGTTTGTTGCTTTGCATGCCTACTGCTTCTGCACCTAGTAGACACCTGATCCTCCACACCTGGGCTGCTTCTCCGCTCTCTCTCTCTCTCTCTCTCTCTCTCTCTCACACACACACACAGACACACACAGATTGGAGTCATTGACAGCAAGTGGGTGAGAAGAAACAGAGAAAGCAGAACCAACCAATGAAAACCCTAAGCGCAGCAACAATTAATATTCAAGTTGAGGGCTTCTCTGGTGGCACAGTGGTTGAGAGTCCGCCTGACGATGCAGGGGACACGGGTTCGTGCCCTGGTCTGGGAAGATCCCATATGCCGCGGAGCGGCTGGGCCCGTGAGCCATGGCCGCTGAGCCTGCGCGTCCGGAGCCTGTGCTCCGCAACGGGAGAGGCCACAGCAGTGAGGGGCCCGCATACAGCAAAAAATAAATAAATAAATAAATAAATAAAAAATATATATATTGGGCTTCCCTGGTGGCGCGGTGGTTGGGAGTCCGTCTGCCGATGCAGGGGACGCGGGTTCATGCCCGGGTTCATGCCCGGGTTCGTTCCCGGGTTCGTTTCCCGGTCCGGGAAGATCCCACATGCCGCGGAGCGGCTGGGCCCGTGAGCCATGGCCGCTGAGCCTGTGCTCCACAACGGGAGAGGCCACGACAGTGAGAGGCCCGCGTACAGGGAAAAAAAAAAAAAAATATATATATATATATATATATATATATATATACATATAAAGTTGAAAATTGCCTGGGAACCCAAAGCACAGGCTATTCATGTGCAAATCATATGCAAACAGGCTCCACACCTCCACACCAGGGCCCCTGTAATTATTCCGTAAACCTGTCGGGCCAGCTCTAAGGGCAGCTCGAGACCCCCTCCCTGTCCTGCCCCGGCTGCAGGAGGGCTCCCATGCCAGGAATGAGTGAAGCCTCTGGGTGGCAGCCTCGGGTGAGCGTGGTGGCCCTGGGCCTCCTCTGGTCAAAGCCCCTCTGATTCTGCCATCTCCCTCCCACCCGCGAGAGTTACTGACCGCGCATCCCGGCTCCCCTCACCAACCCCAGAAGGCATTCCTGAAGGTCTCCCTAGGCATCAAATCCTGATGCCTCTGCAACGCTGCCCACCTCCGCCCCTGCTCCCTTCTCTCCGGCACCTGCTCTGGCCCTGTTGGTACTAATTCCAGGGTCAGGGAGAGCCTGAGCAGC
The DNA here is from genome assembly GCF_025265405.1 of Mesoplodon densirostris. Classification (NCBI taxonomy): domain Eukaryota; kingdom Metazoa; phylum Chordata; class Mammalia; order Artiodactyla; family Ziphiidae; genus Mesoplodon; species Mesoplodon densirostris. Next base: position 234,982,181 of record NC_082661.1, read on the forward strand.
CCCCCATGAGCCTCCCTCTGATATGGGCTGGGTGGGCCATGGGGCTCCCCTGACGATGCAAGCAGGGCCTTCCTGAGCTTTCCATTGTTCTGCCGTGGGAGGAAAATCATTCAGGTCACCCAGGGCCAGCCCCAAATTGGAGAACCAGGAGTCTAGAGTTCACCTGCATGGATGGGTGACCTGGGCCTTCCAGGCCTGAGACCACAGACTTGGGGTGAGTAGCCCCATCAGGCCTGTGCTCGTCACTGCCCCCAGCCCCGCAGCCGTGACAAGAGAGGAGAAGCGCCTCAGACAAAGGCCCGGGAGCGGTTCCCAGCCAGCTGGCCCTGCAGCGGAACACTTTAGAGCAGGAATTTGCCTCTATCTCTACGTGTATCCTTCACTCTGACCCTTCAAGTTCCAGGAGAGCAGGGACGGATCTTACTGATTCTCACCCTCAGCCTCCAGCATGGCAGACCATGACTCGCACAGATGGAGAGAAGAGCCTTGGAAGAGTCCCGCCCACGTGCGGCACCTCATCAGTGGTAACTGCCCTTGAGGATAAATGTTGACACGTCTTGTCCTCCGCTGGGTTCCCAGAGCCTGGAGCAGTGTGTTGGGAGGGAGAGGCCACTCTGGGCCAGCATCAGCACCATCACCGTGCCTAGAGCCAGATGCGACAGGCTGGTGGTAAGGGAGGAGCCGGCGTGCGTGCCCTGCTGGACAGCCAAGACAAGTTCTTTTTTTTTTAAATTGAAATATAGTTGATTTACAATGTCTTGTTAATTTCTGCTGTGCAGCAAAGTGATTCAGTTTTATATATATATGTACATTCTCTTTTATAACATCCTTTTCAATTATGGTTTATCACAGAGTGTTGAATATAGTTCCCTGTGCTGTACAGTAGGACCTTGTTGTTTATCCTTGTTGTTTATATATAATAGTTTGCATCTGCTAATCCCAAACTCCCACTCCATCCCTCTCCTACCCCACCCCCCTTGGCAGCCGCAAGTCTGTTCTCTATGTTTGTGAATCTGTTTCTGTTTCATAAAAGTTAATTTGTGTTCTATTTTAGAGTCCACATATAAGTGATATCATATGGTATTTGTCTTTCTCTTTCTGATTTACCTCAGAAAGTAAGTCAGAAAGACTTAGCATGTCTTTAGTAGTATGATAGTATGAAAATCTCTAGGTCCATCCATGTTGCTGCAAATGGCATTATTTTGTTCTTTTTTATGGCTGAGTAATATTCCATTGTATATATGTACCCCATTTTCTTTATCCATTCATGTGTCGATGGACATTTAGGTCATTTCCGTGTCTTGGCTATTGTAAACAGTGCTGCTATGAACATTGGTGTGCATGTATCTTTTCGAATTAGAGTTTTCTCCAGACATATGCCCAGGAGTGGGATTGCTGGGTCATATGGTAGTTCTACTTTTAGTTTTTAAATGAACCTCCATACTGTTCTCCATAGTGGCTGCACCAACCTACATTCCCACCAACAGTGTAGGAGGGTCCCTTTTCTCCACACCCTCTCCAGCATTTGTTATTTGTAGACTTTTTAATGATGGCCATTCTGACCAGTGTGAGGTGGTACCTCATTGTAGTTTTGATTTGCATTTCTCTAATAATTAGCAATGTTGAGCATCTTTTCATGTGCCTGTTGGCCATCTCTATGCGAAGACCAGTTCTGATCCTGCTCCCAAAGGGACGGATGATCCACCTGGTGAAGTACACAAGGACCGGCCTTTCCTGGCCAGTGGTGGTGATATGGTGACCTCAGGGTGAGGGCAGCAGTATTGTTAATGCACTGAGGGGTGGGTTTCTCTAGAAAGCCCCCAAATGAGGGCGAGCAGAGCAGAGATTTAAATGTTTGAGTGGGACTTTAAAAGAAAGGAAGAGAGAAGAAAGAACATGCTCAGGGTTTGGAAAGAGCTCGGACCAAAATACCAACATGGCATCAGAAAGTGCAAGGGGAGGGGAATGAGCTGGGGCTCGGGAGCTGAGTCCTGGGCGGCTCCCCCGTGGCTCCTAGGTAATCATTTCTTGATGAAGCAACACCCAGGACTAACTGGGTCCCTTGCTCCACTGGACATTTACTGAGCATCTGTGTGCCCAGCACTGTGCTGGCCCCAAAACAAAGCCCTACCCTCGGGCAGCTTCTGTACCAAGAGAAGAGAGTGGTCACCAGACAAAGCCGTGATGGACCACCTGCTTTGAGAGGGAAAAATATAAAACATCTACCATACCAGACAAAAATAATTAGGTAAAAAGTGAGATTAAAGTGCATACCATTTTCAGAAATATTAAATTGCTGGGGGGCAATGTGCATCTGAGATCTGAAAAACTATAATAATATAATTTATAGTAATATAATAATAGTAATATAAACTAATAGATACAGTAATATAATAATAAAGGGCACTGTATTTTAATTACAACTCACCTGGTTGCAAAGAAGAGAAACTGAGTCATAGTAGTGAAAGGACACAGGACAATTTTATGACATCGAACAGCAGGATACATCCGGCGCCTGGGACTGGGGTGCGGGGACTGGGGTGCCATCGAGAGCGGCAGCAGCCCTCTCCCTACCTTCTTTCTTCTCCACTCTTTTCTCACTGCACCTCGCTTCATGCTCCTCTCTCTAGCTTCCTCTGCTTATCCAGGGTCTCTGTTTAGGCTGGCCATGGCTCTGACAGTGGCCATGACCTTTGGGCTCCCTGACAGCTAATTCCCAGGGTATCCATTCCAAATTCCTGGGAAAGAACCTTAGTGGGTTCAGTGCATTTGTTTGGGTGTCAGCTGAACCACTGCAGCGAGGAGACCGCAAATCACAGTTAAACAGGAGCATCTGTTTTCTCTCCTGAGAGTCTGCCACGGCAGCCCTTCTCTGCAAAGTTCTCCGAGATCCAGGCTCCTTGCAATTTGCTACTCCATCATCCTAGGGTGGCGACTTTGTCTAAATGGTCCAAGATTGCTCACCACCACACCCATACCGCAGGAGCCCTGGAATGGCATGAGTCACCCCCACTCCCAGGGCCCGAATTTATCCACATGACTAAGCCTGGCTTCAAAGTTGCCCAGGAAATGCCTCTTTGCTAGGCTGTCAATGGGTGGCAAGCAGCCGTCTCAGGTACACGGTACACGCAGGTGCCTTAGTCATGGTGGCGGGGCGGAGGGAGAGCCTAGGAGGCCCGCATGGTGGAAACAGGCCAGCCTGGGCACTCCCTGCAGCAGAGGCCAGTGAAGAGCGCTGGAACCCAGTGCTCAGCCAGGACAAGTCCACCCGCTGCTGAATCCATACCTGGCCCTACTCTACACATGCAGCTGGACCTCCCACCTGCTGAAGCACTGAGGATAACCCTCTAGGGAAGGGACCAGGAGAGACGACAACCATGGGGCCAGTGGTGTGGGAGAGTCTTGGGAACTTCATCTCAAAGGAAACACTTTATCTATGTGCGCCAAGGTTTGAGAAGGAGAAGAGAAAACAGAAGATAGACAATGGGCAGTTTACAGGGGTCAAGTTCAAATAAAAGGACTTCTAGGTGAGTTCCAGTAAACCCTCTTAATCTGTTTCCTCATCGAGATAAAAAGTGCCCTGGACGGGTGGTAGAGAAGGTTATTGGAGGTAATGGATATACAGCACCAGGGGTATGCCTAGCACACAGTAGGCACTCAATAAATGGCCGTTGTTTTAGATGGGAGTGCACAAAGATGGGGCACCCAGTTCAGGGGATGTGTCCCTCTGTACTTCTTAGTCCAGTCCCTTGGGCATTTTTCTTCCCCACTTCCAGTTCTTGGGGAGGCGGTTCTCCAATTCTAGGGCGCATAGAATTACTCCTGACTCCCAGAGATTCTGATTGTGGTAGGTCTGGGGTGGACCCAGGAATGTCCACGTTCTAGCCAGGAAATTGGGGTCAGGTGGTTGAAGGGCTGAACTGTAAGAAATCCTGCAGAAAAGGAATGTCCATCTCTTAGGCTGACTTTTCTCATCGGCACCATCATAGTCCTATTGTACATGATGGTCCACATCGCGGTCCTAGGGATATAGCTTCTCTGATTACCTTTTATGTGGCGCTTCTGGATCCCGGGGGATGGAAAGGGCATTGTGGGAGAGAGGGCGAGGTGATAGGTGGCTTATTGGTTCATAAAACTTCATGTGATGCTTCCACAAGCCCAATAAAGCCCCCCAACACACACCCACAAACTTCCATGAGAAAACTGTCTCCCATTTGGGCACATCTGCCTTCATTGCCAGGACCAGAATGTGCAGACCAGTCAGAGACACTGAAACACTATTAATAGTGGGGCTGGGTGAAGCCAAGCTCAAGTGTGAAAGGCTTCCTCAGGGAGCTGACAGATCCTTTGAGAGCTCAGGTCGTTTCAGACTTGGACCTAAGTCACCTCGGCTGAGACCTCAGCCGTGACCTCTGGTGCCCTGAGTGAGGTGGGGGTCTGGCCACAGGTGACCCAACTGCAGCACCACCACCACGCCCCCTGAAGTCCTTCCTTTTCATGCCTCAGACACAGAGCAGGCCCTTGGTTCTCTGTATATGATATTCATTGGATTTTTTCCCCTGATTATAGAAGAAATATGCAGTCATCATAAAAAGTGTTTTTTGAGAAAATGGTACAAAGACAACAAAAAGCCACCTGTACTCCTATCATCCCAAAATAACCATTAACATTTTAGAGTAACACACTGCTAGTTTTTCCTATGCATATATTTGCATAAAATTGCATACATCGAATTCGGATTTTACCAAATCCTTGCTCTGTAACCTGCTTGTTTCACTTAACAATGTATAATAATTTTCCACATCATCAAATGGTCTTTGACCACCTCATTTTTAATAGTTCATCATATTCTAACATAAGGATGCACAACAATTTAATTTAGACATTTAGATTAGTTCTATTGTTTTTGTTTTCATTTCTTTTATTTTGCTATTATAAATCTGATTGCATGTCAGTTATGGTTTTTCTCAGGATTGATTATGGGAAATTAAATTCCTAGATCAAAGTTTTTTGTTTTGTTTTGTTTTGTTTTAACTTTTAGATACACATCACCAAATTGTGAATATTCAAGTAATGCTTAAAGAAGGGACCATGAGGTCCAGGGATCCACATTAGGCAGCAGGGGATGAAGAAGGCAGTGTCACCTGAGGGCTGTCTCACCCTCGCTTCTGACACCACAAAGGGGACTTTTGTCAAGCTTGGAATGTTAGGTGGACCCCATCCCCCTCAACTCCCCCACCCACCCCGCCCCAGATCCGGAGTCCCTTAACGATCTATAGACGCTTTCTCTTCTGTGACTATACTCAACCCATCTTAGGGATTCTATGCAAATCTTTATCTGGCCTACAGCAATTATTTCTGAAAACTAGACTTTTGACAGAAGTGCCTTTAACTTTTTTAAAAATAGCATTTTTAGTGCATGCTGTTATCATTGTTACTTATTCAAATGTGTTGACGGGGGTGTGGGTGGAAGGTTTGCATTGGCATGGCAACCAGTGACTAACTGAACTCCCTTCACAGCCCATGATGGCTTCCCTGATTTATCAGGGCCAGAAATGGATGTTTTTCCCTGTGTGTCCTTGGCTTAGGGTAGAGAAAATGTTATCCACTCCTGAGCTAACCTTTTTCTATTTTATTTATATTTTCAGTTTGTGCCGTCTTTGGGGCTAATAGGTTTAGCAAGTTTACTTCCCACCTGGCAAGTAAGCTTTCTTTTCATCTACAGTTACCTCGTTTAGACTGTACAACATGTTCCCAGATTAAAATAGCTAGTACTAGTGGGACTATGGTACCAGGCCCTCTGCAAGGTGCTTTATATATGTCACTTCTTTTAATCCTTAAAGAAACTCTGTGACTGGGTACTATCATTACCACCCTTTCTTGAACAGATGAGGAAACTGAGGCAGAGATCCAAGGGCTTGCTGAAGGGTACAGAGTTCACAAGATGAGGATTTGAACCTGAGCAGTTGGAGTCCCAAGGCTGAGGGTCCACCCCCTCCCTTACCCTGGTATCTTCTCTTTGTTGTGGGGATCTGGGATTGAGTGGACCAGTCCATGGTCAAGCACAAGCTTCTGTTTCATGTTCTAGTCCTTGAACACACTCTTTCTCAGAGTTTCTAGGCTGGAGAGTGTGAGCACATCAGTCTGTCTTCATGTAGAAGTTCATTCTTTTATTTGCCTGGTTTAACAATCCCTGGAAATTAAACAAGATATCCCTCTCCTTTCTTTTAGTCACACAAATAGTACCCAAACCTCAATGACTCTCAGTTCCTTCAACTATAAAATGTAAAACCTAAAAGCTGTCTCACACTAGAACCATGAAGATGGCATGGGAAGGTCCCAGCACACAGTAGGTGCTCAATAAACTTACTTCCTTCCCTCCCTTGTCAGACTTCGAGTGGTAACCTGACTCCATTGCTGAGCTTCTGGCCTATGGGAATCGCTGACATCTCTGTGCTCCTCCTGATGGCAGGGGCAGATCTGACATTCTCCTTTGGAGGGCTCTGCCCAGGCCCCATCAGGACCCATGGTGGTGTGGATCCTGGCCTGGTTCTCCCATGAGCCATGAGGCCCAAAGTTGCCGGGTGCAGAGCAGGGAACTCAGGCCCAGGAGAGAAGTGGACATGGGTTCACACCAGCATGAGGAGCCTTTCAGGGGCTACTGAAAGAGCAACTCTAACTCCTGGGCCATGGCCTGTTAGTCACTTGCTGGCTTCGTAGTATCAAAACAAAGAACACTAGTGACCAATGCCTGATGAAACCCTTGGGGAGAACTGTACAAACACAAAGCAGGAAACGATTGGACAAGAACAGTTATGAGTATAGGGAAGTAAGAAGTCTGAATGAACCATGACCTGAACCTGGGCTGGTGCTCTGTGTAACTCCGCCGAAATTGTGGGCAACACAAAACAGAAGGATATGTACCAAAATTTGACAGTATCTTCCTCTGGGTGATTCAACTGTGGGTTGTTTTTTACTTTTGTGTTTGACATAAAATTTTCTCCAATGAACATTTTCTTATTGTGTAATCAGGAAAAAAAATTAACATACCTTTTAAAGATCACAATCATTTTACTGGGATTATAAGGCTAGGAAGATCATTTTTCCACTTGAGCTGGTAGATTAGGTTCTGTCAAGAACACTGGACCATATATTCATTCAGCAGATCCATTGAAAACATGGAAAGCACTGTCCCAGGCCAAGCTCTGGATTCTGTGATAGGAGGGACATGAGCAAGTTGGGAAAGTTTGAGAGAAGGGTCACTGAAGAATTAAAGTTTTATCGGTTAAGATAAGCCAGGTCAGTGCTACTCACACTCCTACCTAGATGAGCCACATCAGCATAAGCTATTAGAAATGCAAATTCTCAGCCCACACCCCCCAAAAGCACTGAATCAGAATCTCTGGGGCAGGGCTCTGAGATCTGTGTTTTAACAAGCTCTCTAGATGGTTCCGAAGCAAGCGACAGAATCGGAGGAGCGCTGGGCTAGGATGTGACGCAGTAACAAATAACCCTCACAGCTCAATGGCTCATGGTGACAAAGGTTGCTCTCTTGCTCACAAAACTTGTTCACCGTGGGCTGCTCGTGCGCTTCTCCAAGACCCGGGCTGGCCCAGCCGGCAATCTCTGTCTGAACATGGCCAGTCCTCATGGCAGAGGGAGACGAGAACATGGCAAACAATGGTCTCACTCTTAAAGCTTCAGCTCAGCACTGTCTTTGCTCACATTTCATTGGCCGAAACAAGACGTGACCAAGTCTGCCATCAATGGAGTTGGGAAATAGGAATTTTTCCCAGGAAAGGGCAAGGAACTTCTTTAAAAGCTTTTTATTTTGAGATAATTGTAGATGCACATGCATTGTAAGAAATAATACAAAAGAGAGCCTGTGTACCCTTCCTGCAGTTTCCCTCAGTGGTAACATCCTGCACGACCATCCGAACCACAACCAGGAAATTGACATTGAGACCATCCACCAGCCTTATTCAGATGTCACCAATTTTACATGCTCTCATTTGTGTTTATGTGTGTGTTTACTTTTATGCAATTTTATCACACAGCAAATATTTTTGAAGATTAATCCAGTCAACTCCACCAGGTCGAGTTAGGACAGTTTCACTAGGAAGGTAAGGCAGACGATCTCTCTGCTTAATAGGATTCCTATCTTTGAAAAAGTAGTTTATGGAGAATAATGGGACTAAGCCAGAGAAAACAAGAGGTTTTTAATCTTTCCTGAGGAGTCTGTAAATACAGTAGACATCTGTAGATTTGGCCTCCCAGCAGCCATGCCCCCTTCTGGTGAACTTGTATTTCGCTTTGGGAAACCATCCCTCCCCCACTCTCAGGCCACACGTGCAGGTGGTTGACCCCATTCTGAGCTCTGAGGGTGGGTACCTGGCTCAGCCCTGGCCTTGCCACATGTTCTAGCCCCCTATCTATCCATGCTGATTCAGGGACGGACACTGTATGGTCAGGCCAGTCAAGACAGCTGTTCTCTTGCTGTCCAACCAGTGCATCCCCTGCCCAACCAGTGCCTGCTTCACCTACACCCGACTCACATGACTGACCTTCCGATACTTGCCCCAGGCCCCAGCTAGTGATTGTTCTTATCAAAGGGGTGGTGAGGGGCGTGCCCCTCTTCTGGTTTCCCTGGTAACTAATGAGCCCACCTGACGTCAGTTCCCCCTGTAACTGGTAACCTCCCCTTCTCCCTGGGAGCAAAGCTTGCCTGCCGTGTCCTGCCCGTCGTCCACCACACATGGTAGAGTGTCACACCAGAACCTTGCTCCAGAAAGGTAAGCTCCCGCTTCCATTAAACCTCTGATGTCTCTGTTCCTGACTCTGGGCTCTTTCTTCAGTCTTGAAGCTGGGCAAGCACAGGTACTGTAGGCCTGTGAGGTGTAGCCCAACAGACACATAAGCCAAGCTGACTGCTGACCCAGGACTTTTTACTAAATCTATTGATGAGGACCACCAGATAAAGAATGTCTGGCTGAGAATGAAATCAATACTAAAAGACCAAGAAAGGAGACCAAGTCCTGTGGCATTGTATGATTATGACCCCCTGGATCTAGCCATGACTGAAGCTTCACTACTTGTAGACTCTCCAGCTAAAAGAGCTAAAGAAATCTAACTTTTTCTTTACACTGTTGTTTAAACTGGTTTGAACTGGGTTTCCTGACACATGTTCCTAAAGTCTTTGACTTACCTCATTCCCAATGCTAGACATGGTAGCCAAAGGAGGGTGGGGGTAGCTCTCCTCTTCTGGAGGGTTTCAATGAAATAGGTACATGGAGAGGGGCACACACACACATACACATGTGTGTGTGTACATCTGTATTTTCCCCATCTACCTAAGCCCTGTTCAGAAACTACCTAAAAAAGTCAGACAACAAACCCAAGAAAATGGAATAAACCCTCTTTTCACACTTTTCTTTCTTGGGTTTCCCCATACCTGTAAGAGAACTTTCAGCTCTGAAAAAAATTGTGTAGAGGGACTCTACATTACTGAATGTTTATGATGGTAAGACTGATTTTACTGGGCAAATTTTGAGTCTAGTAACTAGGAAGGCTCTGAAATGAACACTATTCTCAGAGTTTTGCGATGTTATTTTGCCTCCCAGGGGTTTCCAAACCAGTCTAAGTGTTCACATGATGATGCAGGTAAAGGCCGCCAGATTGACGCTTTTTTCTTCTTGAAAGAAAGGTGTGTGGGATCAATAAAATATGCAAATGAAGCCTCAAACTTTGGATCATGTTAGATGCAGGTGTTTTAACTTTCCTTGATGCGGACAAATGCAGCTCTGAGAGTTGCTTTGGGAGTTGTGTCGTGGGTCGTTTGCAGAAGGCAGGAAGTTGGGCAGGAATTCATCAAGGAGGGGGAAGTATTAGCCACCAGCCCACGAAGACCTCTTCTCACAGTTCAAGGAGGCTGTAAAGTGCCAGAACGTGTCAGCACCAGCCACCCCCAAAATGCACAGATCCTCCCAGAAAGCTACTTGAAAAAATGTAAAAAGTGAGCTCTAAATTGTGAAATCACACTTAGGTCTTCTGCTTACTCTAAAGAGCAGCCATTTGGCTGCTATTGTGTTTCTGAAACTCACTGTAAGGAACGTTTATGCCAATGGAAACTTAATTGTGGCCTGTTTTGAAGCCTTATCCTTTTGTGGGAAATTACAGGTGAGCTTTCTGAGTCCTGTTTTGGATGGTCTATCACTTCAGCAGGGCCTTTCTCCTCAACTGAGCTGTCAGAGCAGAGGCAGCGGTGCGGGGAAGCCTGTGGTCTGAGGACACCCGCACCCAGCTCAGCTTTGCCACTTAACAGCTGTGTGAGCACGGCATGTTGCTTATCCTTTTTGAGCCTTGGTTTTCTTATGTGTAAAATATAATGCTCATACCTATCTCACAGCTTTGTGGCAAGATTAGAAGTAGATAATGGATTCATGATCCCTTTGTAAACAAAAAAGCACCATAGACACATGAGATGTTATTTTCCAGACCTCTAAAGTCATGTTTTAGAAGGTGCATAGTAGGTTTTCATGCACACACACACACACACACACACAACCATGAAAGCAGCCCTATGTGGGGAGAATGTGATTCTCTATTATGGAATAAGTTTATTAAAAATATGATGGGTAGGCTTTTACACCTAAGGGCTTATCTATTGAAAATAATCTGAAGGGACCCGTTTTTGAAGGAGGGTAAGAATGTAAACACTTTTGAGCCCCTCCAAATGCTGAAAAGGACAAGAGGAAGTTTTGGAACTGACTCTTGTGTTCCTCCTTGTTGGCTAGCTGTAGCATAGTTGTGAGCACACAGTTTTTGGAGCCAGAACAACCAGAGCTTGAATCCTTGCCTATATGGTCTTAGGCACATTTCCTTCTTTATGGCCTCTGAGCTGTTTTCTCATCTGTAACACTGGAATTCAAATACATACCAGGGAGTGTCAGAATGAGGATTAAATGAGATAATGCAGGGAAAGCTTTTAGCCCAGTGTTTGGCCAGAAGTAAATGCCAAGAATGGCTATTATGTAAGGAAACTTGGGATTCCAGGAGAGTTAAAGAAAAGTCGTTTTTTCAAGACAATGGAGAAAATAGAGACACATAAAATCCACCCAAGGGTTGTCAACAGATTAGGCTCTATCCTTTCAGTAGCTTTCAAGCTACTGATTATTTTCTCTCTCCTTCATTGTCACCTCAACTGTGTGTTGCTCTGATTTTCTATAAACCCTGGATGCCAACAGGGAAACCCTGTGGAAATGAAACACTTAATGATATGTCCAACTCTCAGAAAGATTCAGTAAGGGCAGCTCTGCTCTGGGTGATGCTCTGCATTAATCAGCCCGATGAAGAGTCTATTCCTAGCATTGAGACCGTTAGAGGAGAGGTTTGAACAGAGGGGCAGGCTAGGGAAGCTGGATGGATTCCCAGATCCAACCGAGTCAAGTTTTTCCAGTTCTGCTTCATCGTGCTGCTTGAAATAAATTCCCAGAACATAAGATTCTGCCATCCTTTTTTTAAAAAGTCCCAAAGCCCCATATAAATGTTATTTGATTGATCAGCTTCTTGAAGATGGTCAAAGCTGTTTTCCTTGCCATCAGGGAGGAAATAATCAAGAGCTGATGCTGGTTAAATGGGGAATATTTTAGAAATTCCATAAAGAGTATTTTTAGTGTTCAATCATACCTCATCTTAGGATGGGAAAATATCATCTCACTTGCTTTCTTTCTCACTCCAAGCATGAGCTACAAATCACATTTATATAGTAAAATGACAGATCTCCCCAATGGTTTGAGGGAGGAATGAAGACTGTATCTTATTCAACATTATATGCATAGCCCAACACAGCTGCTGGAATAGATAGTAATCCGGATAAGCATATAAATATAAGATTTCTCAAAAGAATAGTTTTGCCTTCAACAAAAATACTAACTAGTTAGAAAGAGTTGTACACAGGTAAGCCTGTATAGATGACTAAAGCACTTCCATAAACATTTATTGAAACCCTACTCTGTGCCACAAATGTGCTATGTGCTAAGGATACAAAAACAAACATGGCTTGGTTCCTGCCTTCGTAAGGTTCAGTCTGATAGGAAAAAGGTCAAGGTTCTTAGTTGCAGACAATATGATCCATTCTAGCTAGTTTAAGCTGAAAGGGGTTAATTAAGGTTTATAAATATCTCACAAAATCATTGGGAAGAAACAAGCTCCAGGCTAGGCTTCCAAGACTCCACCAAAATAGCTTTTGCCAAAAGACAAGCTATCCTTGCCACAGACAAGAACCTCTGAATTGGAAAGCCATCGCCACCACGGCTGGTTCTGTAACCACATCACATCTGCCATTATCAGAGCCAGCAGAAAGAATGGTCCATGCCCTGCTTCTTTTTCCATGAAAATTAGATCTGAATCCAAGTCTTGCATGAGTGTATCTGACTGGCAGATTATAAATCAGTATCTGTACTCTAGCGCAAGAGTCTGGGAAACATAAGGCATTCTTTGATGGGAATTTGAGATTTATACCATGGGGAACCAGCAGAATATGAAGAAGCAGTTCAAAAGATTTGAGGTCTCTGTGAATGACAGTTGTTCACTACGATAAAATAAACCACTACAGAGTAAGGTGCGAACATGAGACTGACGCATACCCAGAATGCTTCATGATTCCAGAGAAGTTGAAATAACCAAGCGTGATGGAGGCAGCATGGAAGTTAATCTGCTGAATTGGGCCTCAACTGAGTAGGACTTAGCCAAGCAAAGAAGTGCAGAAAAAGACCTTTCAGTGACACTCAATATTCCAAAAAATATTCTGATAAACGTGAACCGACTTTATGCTATAAACTGAGGAACAGCTGAGAGCTGGAGGATACCTGCTTGGTCCTGATGGACCTCAGTCCAGGATGGCAGGAGAAAGGCTAGGAGCATCTCACTAGAAGCCCAAGTGTTCCTTACATGGACTTGCCATCGTGGTGCTGGGCTTAGGGAGATGCCAAAGATGGTCTTATTGTCTTCGGTCCTAGCTGTGGCGTGGGCACTGGCCTGAAGACAGCTAATCCATATGTTGTCCTGTGACCTGCGAGCTGGCACAGAGCAGCACGTGTCCCAGGCAGAGACAATGGTGATCAGCTGCTGAAATCTGAGTCTCTCTTTCTAAGGATCCAACTGGGGGCAAAATGAGATAATTCATCAGTGGAGTAATGGAACTGATGCCAAATCCGGCCTCTGTACCCTGACACTGAATTAAATCTAATCTCAGAGACAGAGTTTTGGGTGAAGTAGAAAAGAATAGCTTTACTGCTTTGCCAGGCAAGCAGGGTCACGGCAGGCTAATGTCCTCAAAACTGCGTGTTCCAACCTGGAGGGGCTAGTGAGGAGTTTTACAGTAATGGTTCAAAGGGACGTGATCAGCTCGTGGACATTCTTCTGACTGGTTGGTGGGGAGGTAAGCGGGAGTCGGCATCATCAGTCTTCTGGTTCCAACGAGTCTGGGGTCTACGTGCTTGTGGGCAGCATACAGTTAACTTCTCCCACCTGGTGGGGGTTTCAGTATCTGCAGAACAGCTCAAAGACAGTGTTATGTGTATCCCTTGAGGGGACCCAGGACCCTGCCCCAGGGCTGCACTATTGTTTCTCGGCTGTTGCTCCCTTGTCTCTGCATCCCCTCCCTTCCCTGATTAGCATCTGTTTGAACCTGCCCTGTTGGAACTCAGGGAAGGTCATGGAGGCTGAATGAAGCCTATTTCCTGTAATCAAGAAATGAGGGACACAGAAAGGCTTCTGAGCCCAGGAGCCCCACAGGGTCCTGCTCAGTTTCAGAACCAGAAGCAGAAAAGGTTCACATGCACATCAAAGAGCAGGGGCTAAGAGAGGCTCAGGGAAACCCTGAGTTAGCAGAAAGAAAAGGTACAGAATCTACGAGGTATAGGCCCTCCTGGCCACAGGCTGTGGGAGTTCATGGTAAAGGCAGGAATAATAGAAGCCAGGGCGGGGGGGGGGGGGGGGTTTGCCAGGAAGGGCAAAGGATCCAGGAACTCCTAAGGAAGCAGCGAGAGAACCCAGCCCGAAGAGCTGTGCTGGGTCCTTCCATGTCCTGTGCTGTCTTCCAATCTCTGCAAGCCCTGGCTGTGTGGCTGGGCCTGTGCTCCTGGGAGGTCCTGTCTTTTTAATTCCCACCAGCATCCTTCCCTGGCCATCCTGGGAGGTCACTTTTCGGCATCTCTGTTCCTTGCATCAACGAACACAGTGGAACTGTGGAAGTTGAAAGGTCTGGAACTTGGTCCAACCACCATGGAAGGGTGAAAAGAGTTTTGTTCAAATGAAAAAGGAAATCAGAGTTAAATATTAATTGACTACAGCTTACATTTAGTTTAAACTATATTGAATTGGTACCTCTATGTTTATTTTGTACCAAAATGCTATATCATGTTTATTGACTTGAGTTGATATGAAAATGTTATTAACAGGAGTCAAATCCTGTGCTGTGAATACACTTTCCCACTCCAATATCCTTTGACCCCCTGGTTTCCTTCCTAGAGGTGAAGTTTGAGTGTATAAGGGAGCTGGGGTCACCAGTAAAGCAGAGAGCAGAAAGGCATGTTTTATTCTAAAACTGTAAGGGAAACCTTCTTGCTATTCACAACAATACAGTTTGTCTTTCTTACTCTCTGCATGTAGTGAAATGCCAAACACATATCTGGTGCTTTTAAATGCACATTGAGTGATAATGTTTAAAATGGAAGGGCCTTCAAATAGAAGTTCTTCCTTCTGTGTGAAGTTAGGTTGGGGAAGGACAGGCTCTGGGTTACTGTCCTAAACAGCACAGCCTTATCCCATTACTGGCTCTTTTTCCTTGGCAGAGGGCGTGCCTTGATCCTCGGCCACCGCTGAGCTCGGCCTGGCTACATCACCCCTAGTTTTCCCGAGAAGGGAGAGCATGCGGGTCCAGGCGGAAAGGGGAGAGGTGTGCCTGCGCAACCAGGAGAGGAGACAGCCCCCTCCCTGGAGGAACCAGAGCCCAAGGCACAGGGGAGAACAGAGCAAGGGGTGACGCAGGAGGAGTTAGAGAGAACGTGGAGCTGGGCAGGGTCGCTTTTGTATGCATTCATTCATTCATTCATTCAGCAAGAACTAAAAGGCATCGTCTCTGTTCTCGAGTTGTTAAAAGCCAGGAGTCTGGCCATCAGGCTGATCTATACGAGGTGACAGAGAGGAAGAGTCTGGCTTCACAAAATGGACTGAGGATTGTGTGATGTGATGAACCCCCCTCCCCCAGCGGGCTTGCTGTTTTCATGAACAGGCTTCAGCATCTCTGACAGGAACAGGTTAGGGAGAGGTGACTGGCAAACAACAACAACAAATAGGTACCAGGGATCCTGGGCAGAATGTCAGTTACCATTAGAAGTATTAGCTAAAAGCTATCTTTTATTGAGTGCTTACTATGTGCTAGCCACTGTGCCAGTCCTCACAACCACTCTTTGAGGTAAGGATTTTACAGGAGAGGCACCCTGAGCCGAGGGAGGTGAAGCTACAAGTCAGTGGCACACAGCCTGCAAATGCTCGGGCAGGAGCCAACCAGGTCAGGCAGGCTCCTGTGGATCTCCAGGGTCCACAGGCATCCAGAAGCACAGCTGGTTCTGGTCCCCACTTGTCTGGTGGAAACAACTACAATTTGAATGTGCTATTCTCACAGAGCCTGGGATCAAGGGCAGCTGCAATTGGACTGGATGGGACGGATGGGACAGTTCTCTGAGGTCTTGCCTCCCACCAACAGTCTGTGCGAGATGTTCTGGATGTGCTGGCGTTGAACTAAGTTCAGCGGATCAAGGCAAAACAGGGGGAATGATGGGCTTCCCTGGTGGCACAGTGGTTGAGAGTCCGCCTGCCGATGCAGGGGACACGGGTTCGTGCCCCGGTCCGGGAGGATCCCACATGCCACAGAGCGGCTGGGCCCGTGAGCCATGGTCGCTGAGCCTGTGCATCCGGAGCCTGTGCTCCGCAACGGGAGAGGCCACAGCAGTGAGAAGCCTGCGTACCACACACACAAAAAAAAAAAAAAAAAAAAAAAACCAACAACACGGGGGAATGAGGTGGAGCCTAAAACAAGGAAGGCTGTTCTAGCTTCGTGGGATTCAGAGGCTGCCTTTCAATAGTTACATTCCTGAAATGAAAGGTCAAAGTGACCAAAAAGGCTGGGGAAATAAGGATGCACCTTACTGAATGGTGCACGGTCAAGTGGCCGAAAATTAAAGGGCTCACTGTTAATTACACAAGGGAGCAACCCGCACTGGTAGCACAAAGAAGCACGAGGATGACGCCCTTGGAGACGAGGGACACGAGTCTTAGAGAGAGACCTGTATGGATGCAGTTGGTTTTCCCTCTAGTGATGCCCATCGTCACTGAGCCTTTCTTCTTCCCTCCTATATTCTGTTCCATAGGGATATTTTACGGAATGCCCACTGTGAAGAAATAGGCTCATTTAAATAAAATTTAACATTAATGTGATCATCGATCTTTAAACTGAAAACTAAGGGGCCAATTTGTCTTGGTCTTCATGTCAGCATTCAGATGCTCATTTATTTCTGTGCCTTTTCATTCTCCTTCCCTCAAAGTCCTCCACACCCCTCTGTGCTACGATTTCTTATTTGCCGTTCCTGCATCCGAGGTGTGTTCATCCTTTCTGTGACAGGCTCCACTGAGGGTGTGGCAAAGTGACTCCAGCTCAGATCTCCTTTCCTGATGGTCCAAGAGTTTAGAACAGGATTCAGACAGAATGTCGTGGGAGTTGAGCAAAGGGAGCAGGCCTTCCCACTGGGGAGAGTCAGGGAGGGCTTCCTGGAGGGGGTGCTGGTTATGAAGGGGATTCTCCAGGGCAAGAAAAGAAAATGTAAGGGCGGGAGGAGAGGGATGGGGGGAGAGTGGGGAACTGGGAGGCGGGGAGACGGGAGCAAGAGTCCAGGGAAGGATGAGTTAGTTCTGCAAAGATGAGCCTATTAAAGGAGCCATTTGCTCTGGCCATTGTATTCTGACTATGCACTTGGGCCCCTGGGGACAGAGGGGTCAGCAAGGTCTTTCTACCAAGTCTTCCCCAAATGGAGCTCCGACAAAATGCTTTTTGCTTTCAGACACTCCTAGTCACATCCACGTGTGTGTCTTCTAAGCAATGGCTCTAAGCAATTAGCAGACACCAGAATCGCAGACTGCTGGGACAGGACGTCTGATTTTCAGACTCAGTAGGTCTGGGGGAAACCGTGATTTCCACTTCTGACAAGTTGATGCTAGTCTGGGACCACACTTTGAGAAACACTGCTCTAAAGTCTTCTTAAAGAGATTAAAGGACCAATAAAGCATCTGAGTAAAAACTACCTTTGTTTTATCAGGATAACAACTTCATTATTCTTTTTTTTTAATTTTTTGGCTGCGCCACATAGCATGGGGGATCTTAGTTCTCCAACCACGGCTCGAACCTGCACCCCCTGCAGTGGAAGCGTGGAGTCTTAACCACTGGACCGCCAGGGAAGTCCCTAACAACTTTATTATTCTTTTTAAAGAAATCTCATCAAATTGGATGAGCCAACTGAAGTTCCAGAAGTCCCCCTTTCCAAAATTCTCTGGCTTCAAATGACCAAGTTGGACCCAGAGCTCGTCTACTAAGTAGAGAATACCTATTGGCAGGAGCCTTTGAGCCACAGGGGTCAGGAGACGGGGTGCCCTGGGATACAGCAGTTCTCAGCAGCTGCTATAGCAGGGACATCCCCATCCGTCCTCAGGGCATCATCAGTAAACTTGCACTTAAACACCTCCGGCACCCAGGAGGCCAGAGCAAGGGGCACCAAAGAAGATACCAGAACCAGTGTTGCATCTGGGCTGCCAGCCTGCACTGGGTCCTGAGCGAGGCCAGTAGAGGCCCCCTAAGCTTGTCTGAAAACCGCCCTGCCTGCTGCCTGCCAAGGGGGGACCCCTCCTCTCGGCTACCCTGTTCTCTGCTCTTGTCCGCACCTCATTCTTCCAGGGATAGCTCAGCCTCGGGGACTACCCAGCTTGGAACTGATTTTCCATTTATGATTGTTAAAGAAAATAAAGAATCTCTTTCACAATAACCTTCTGGAAGCTTAGAAAGCAGGGGACATCTGACAGGTCATATTGGTATAGCAGAAAATCTCTGAAATGTATGTTAAGATGGTCATTTCCTTCATGTTTATCACAGAGAATGTTCTCTAAAGAGTCATGTTCTCTCTCCAATAAGCTCATGAGTCTGCTGCACACATTTTATTCAGAGCAAATGGGTAAAGGATGGGGAGGGGAGGACTCGGGAAGAAATTTCCTTTAGAAAAAAATCACATTTTGAAAAGATGATATGTATATGCCAAGGAAAACCACTAAGTATGTGGATTATCGTATTAGTCGTCCTTATCTCTGGTGGTGGAATTATGTGCGGTTTTTATTTATTTATGGCTCTTGTGCTTGTGTGTATTTTGCAGTCAGTAAAAAAAAAAAAAAAAAAAAGCATGTGTTTTTAAAATCAGTCTTAGGTCCCAATGCCTTTGGGGTGTGGTGTGTGTAATAGCCCAAACCCACAGGCAAATGGTGATGAGAAAAAAAGGTTCAAATAGGAAAAGAGGGGCTGCCGGCCAGGAGAAATGAGTGTCGGTACATTGCTCAGATGAACGACAAAATGTGTACAATTTTACTTCTGAAGTGAGAACTGGCCTCTAGTCCAGGAAAGGCAGGCGCAGAGTGTGAAGCTGGGGGGCCGGGCGCGGTAGGCCGGAGACGCCCTCTGCCCCACAGGCTGCCCTCTCCTCCTCTGGGAAGGACTGGGGCTTTTTTTCCTTTTATTTCTCTCTTCCTCTTCTTCGGTCCTCTCCAGGCCTCTCTGTAAGGAGGAACTGCCCCTGAGGCTGATACATCCTGTAAAGTCTCCCCACCTTCGTGTCCTGCCCTTTCCTCTTGGGCTCTTCCCTTGCATGTCCCAGGCCTGGCTCCAGACCCCTGGGAGACGATGCTCTTACCTGACTCACCTTCTCAGCCCACAGGTGCCCCTCACCACAGGCTTCAGGGTAGGGTAGGGCTCATCTTCCTCTTTGTATTTGTAGTTGGAGTCCTTTGGGGACCTTTCCTAATTCTTGGACTAGAGATAACCTATACAAGTCCATGACGGCCAATTAACAATAAAATGAAGGCACATTAGAACAATGAGATCCTATCTCCTACCTATCAACTGGCAAAGATTTTTTTAAATTTTATTTTATTGAGGTATAGTTGATTGGTAAAAATTTTTAAATGACCATGTGTGGACTCAAGGGCATCCATCCTCTCATGTGTGTGTATTGGGCATGTAAACTAATGCAATGTTCCTGGAAGGCAATTGGCAATGGTATATAAAGATTGAAGACCACATCGTACCACCTGACCTAGCAATTCCATTTCTGGTAATTAATCATAAGAAAATAATCAGAGATAGACATGAACAATTATACACAAGATGTTCATCATAGTATTATTTATAATTATTTTTAAAAGGGACAAAAATAGGGGGCTGGTTAATTAAATGGATAACAAATGCATACAATGGAATACTATGTAGCGATCATAAATCATGTTGCAGAAGTATGTTTGATGACATAGGAAATAGTTCGTGGTAAATTGTCAAAATACTGAGGAGTACAGTCAGCCTGCCATGACCACAGCCCTCTCCTGAATAAGTTGTCATCAGCCATCAGCAGCCACGTGCGTTTGTGATATGTGACACTTCCTGCCTCCTCCACTACCCTGGTCCAGGGGTCTGTGGTCTAGAAAACTAAGACAAAAATCAGCTTTCTCCTAGTTGGCTTTTTAAAAAAAATTGTTGGTGAAAGAAAACCCAAACCAAACAGGCCTAGGAACAAAAGATATTTAATTGGCAAGTAACACAAGTCAGGGCTGGATTCAGCTGAGAAACCATCAGTGGTTCACCTGGTTTCTTTCTAGGGAAGTTATTTTCTCTCCCCCCATTTTTCCTTATGAATGGCCTCTGAGTTGATCGTTGATGGGGATAATTGCCATTTTCTAATCTCTGCTGGGAGGTTGCTGAGTCATCCCTTATTTCATTGCCCCTTAGATGGAGCAGGACGCAGATGCTTTCTTCTCTGCCCTTTGGGGGAGCCGATGGCACCGTTAAGCTTATTTTCACTTTATGGCTGCAGGAGTTTTGTCTTTACCTCATCTCTTCCAGAGGAGGAGAGAGAAAGTCTTTGGGAGCTTTTGTGCAAGTTCTGGGATCAGTGCCCTCATTTGCCCCAGTTCTATCACATGACCATCCCTGACCCAATCACTGAGTTCAAGGGGATGGGAAGGGATGCCCCAGTTGTCTAGAGCCAGGTTGCCAGGGGTAAAAGGAAGAATCCATGTGGAAAAGGAGTCCACCAAACACATATTACATAAAGAAAAAATAGTCAAATGAATATGGAAAATGTTAAATAAAGTTACTCAGATTTCTTCTCAGCCTTTAATAGGCTAATGTGCTCTGTAAACCACCAAGAAAGAGGTAGGAAGAGGGAGTATATCATATGTAGTGTTTCACACACAGCACATTTGGAAAATGCTAGAGTAGGGTGACCATGCAGCCCAGTCTGCCCAGCGTAGTCTTGGTTTATACCTGTTACTCCAGCTCAATTACGATCCGCCCTCATGTTCACTCTCAAGAGTGTCCCAACTCGAATGACAAATCATATGGTCACCTCCAGTGACCTGGATGGAGGATTCCATGTTGTTTCATGTTGAATTGTGAAACACCAGTCAGATCTTCTCTTGGAGGGTTGTGAATTTGCGACTTAGGAAAAGAGAGACATTAGGAAGAAATCCAAACAGAAGCAGAAGCAGAAGCAGTAGTGGCAGAAACAGAGGGAGGCTGAATCCCGAGTCTGGTGGGTCACAAGAGGAGAAGTAGCATGGGTGTGCTTTTCTAAGAATGACAAGAACAGGAGGGTGGGGACGTGTGAGGGAGACCGGCACTTCACATGCCCTGACTCCCCTGACAGTTGGGCTCCTGGGATGCCATCCTGGGCCACTTACTCCCTAGGATGCTTGCACAATTCTCATCCCCAGAGCTTATCTGAGCACATCTGCACAGCCCATGATGGCCTTTCTTGGTGTGGTTCTCAACTCTGGCTGCACATCAGAATCACCCTCTACCCCCACCCCCAAGGTTTTTTTTGGTTTTTTTTTTTTTGGTACACGGGCCTCTCACTGTTGTGGCCTCTCCCGTTGCGGAGCACAGGCTCCAGACGCGCAGGCTTAGCGGCCACGGCTCACAGGCCCAGCCACTCCGCGGCATGTGGGATCTTCCCAGACCAGGGCACGAACCTGTGTCCCCTGCATCAGCAGGCGGACTCTCAACCACTGCGCCACCAGGGAAGCCTTGAGGTTTTTGATTTACAAGAAAAAATGTTTCAAATATCAAAAATTTTGAAATCAGGTTGTGAAAATCTGGTTTGCTCTAGAGGATGAGATTCTAGCATGTTTTAATATATTCTCTTTTGTTGTTGTTGTATTTTCCAAAACTTCTGCAATGAACAAATATAGTTTTTTGTAACAAGAAAATAATAGTTATTAAAAAACAAGGAAGTAGAAATAAACCCTTACATTTATGGTCAGTTGATCATCAATAAGAGCGGCAAGATAATTCAATAGGGGAAAGAATAGTCCTTTCAATGAAGGATGCCGGGGCAACTGGATATCCACATGCAAAAGAATGAAGTTGGATCCCTACCTCACACCATACACAAAAATGCATTTAACTTAAAATGGATCATAGACCTAAATGTAAGACATAAAACTATAAAACTCTTAGTAGAACACATAAGCATAACTCTTCATGACCTTGGGTTAAGCAATGATTTCTTAGATACAATACATATAGCACAAGAGATTAAATAACTAAATAAATAAATAGGACTTCATCAAAATTTAAAACTTTTGTGCTTTAAAGGACACCATTTAAAAAGTGAAAAGACAACCCATGGTATTGGAGAAAACTTTTGCAAATTGTATGTCTGATAAGGGACTCATATCCAGACTATATAAAGAACTCATCACTCATCAATAAAAAGACAATACAATTTTTAATGGGTAAAGGATTTGAATAGACATTTCTATAAAGAAGATGAACAAATATCTAATAAGCACATGAAAATGTGCTCAACATCTGGTATGATGGATATGTAATTAGCTTGACCGTGGTCATTATTTTACCATGTATACATAAATTAAAACATCAAGTTGTACACGTTACATATATATAATTTTTATTTGTCAATTATACCATGATAAAGCTGGGGAAAAAAGGTATTCAACATTAATATTTACTAAAGAAATGCAAATAAATCAGAATCACAATATGATTCATATCCACTAGGATGGGTAAAATAAAAAAAGACAGACAATAACAAGTGTTGGTGAGGAGAAATTGGGACCCTAATACATTCCTGGTGGGATGAGAAAACAACGAAGCCACTTTAGAAAACAGTTTGGCAGTTTCTCAAAAAGTTAAACATAGACTTACCACATGACCAAGTAATTACATTCTTAGGTATATACACAAGAGAAATGAAAACATATGTTCACACATAACTTGCACTTGAATGCTCATAGTAACATTATTCACAGTAGCCCAAAAGTGGGAACTACCCAAACATCCATCTACTGATGGATGGATACACAAAATATGGTATATCTCCGTAAGATGAGATAATATTCAGCCATAAAAAAGAATGGAGGGGACTTCCATGGTGGTACACTGGGTAAGACACCATGCTCCCAATGTAGGGAGACCTGGTTTGATCCCTGGTCAGGGAACTCGATCCCTTATGCATGCCTCAACTAAGAGTTCACATGCCACAACTAAAGAGCCCATGTGCTGCAACTAAAAAGCTGGCGAGCCACAAGTAAGGAGCCCACATGTTGCAACTAAGACCTGGTGCACAAAAAATTAATTAATTAATTAATTAAAAAAAATTTTTTCCACACTAATAAATTATTAATTTACTTTTATTAAATTGACTTTAAACCTCCATCTAATGTGTGTCTCTACCTTCAACACCACACAAGATTACCAACACCATTTCTCAAATAAACTAAATTTACAGCTTCCTACATTTAGAGGTAAAGGTATACACATTTCCAGTTAGTCTGATAGGATTTACATGTGTTACTCTGTAAGTAATGACATTTTCTATTGAAAATTTTTTTGAATTTATTTTATTTATCTTTTATACAGCAGGTTGTTATCAGTTATCTATTTTATACATATTAGCGTATATGTGTCAATCCCAATCTCCCAATTCATCACATCACCACCCCCCACCCCCCGCCGCTTTCCCCCCTTGTATCCATATGTTTGTTCTCTGCATCTGTGTCTCTATTTCTGCCCTGCAAACCAGTTCATCTGTACCATTTTTCTAGGTTCCACATATATGCATTAATATATGATATTCATTTTTCTCTTTCTGACTTACTTCACTCTGTATGACAGTCTCTAGATCCATCCACATCTCTACAAATGACCAAATTTCGATCCTTTTTATGGCTGAGTAATATTCCATTGCATATATATACTACATCTTCTTTATCCATTCATCTGTTGATGGGCATTTAGGTTGCTTCCATGACCTGGCTATTGTAAATAGTGCTGCCATGAACATTGGGAGTCCATATGTCTTTTTAAATTATGGTTTTCTCAGGGTATATGCCCAGTAGTGGGATTGCTGGGTCATATGGTAGTTCTACTTTTGTTTTTTAAGGGACCTCCATAATGTTCACCACAGTGGCTGTATCAATTTACATTCTGACCAACAGTGCAAGAGGGTCCCCTTTTCTCCACACCCTCTTCAGCATTTGATGTTGGTAGATTTTCTGATGATGCCCATTCTAACTGGTGTGAGGTGATACCTCACTGTAGTTTTGATTTGCATTTCTCTAATAATTAGTGATGTTGAGCAACTTTTCATGTGCTTCTTGGCCATCTGTATGTCTTCTTTGGAGAAATGTCTGTTTAGGTCTTCTGCCCATTTTTGGATTGGGTTGTTTGTTTTTTTAATATTGAGCTGCATGAGCTGTTTATATATTTTGGAGATTAATCCTTTGTCTGTTGATTTGTTTGCAAATATTTTCTCCCATTCTGAGGGTCATCTCTTCATCTTGTTTGTAGTGTCCTTTGCTTTGCAAAAGCTTTTAAGTTTCATTAGGTCCCATTTGTTTACTTTTGTTTTTATTTCCATTACTCTAGGAGGTGGATCAAAAAAGATCTCGCTGTGATTTATGTCAAAGAGTGTTCTCCCTATGTTTTCCTCTAAGAGTTTTATAGTGTCCAGTCTTACATTTAAGTCTTTAATCCATTTTGAGTTTATTTTTGTGTATGGTGTTAGGGAGTGTTCTAATTTCATTCTTCTACATGTAGCTGTCCAGTTTTCCCAGCACCACTTATTGAAGAGACTGTCTTTTCTCCATTGTTTATCCTTGCCTCCTTTGTCATAGATTAGTTGACTATAAGTGTGTGGGTTTATCTCTGGGCTTTCTATCCTGTTCCATTGATCTATATTTCTGTTTTTGTGTCAGTACCATATTGTCTTGATTACTGTAGCTTTGTAGTATAGTCTGAAGTCAGGGAGTCTGATTCCTCCAGCTCCGTTTTTTTCCCTCAAGACTGCTTTGGCTATTCGGGGTCTTTTGTGTCTCCATACAAATTTTAAGATTTTTTGTTCTAGTTCTGTAAAAAGTGCCACTGGTAATTTGATAGGGATTGCATCGAATCTGTAGATTGCTTTGGGTAGTATAGTCATTTTCACAATGTTGATTCCTCCAATCCAAGAACATGGTATATCTCTCCATCTGTTTGTGTCATCTTTGATTTCTTTCATCAGTGTCTTATAGTTTTCTGCATACAGGTCTTTTACCTCCTTAGGTAGGTTTATTCCTAGGTATTTTATTCTTTTTGTTACAAAGGTGAATGGGATTGTTTCCTTAAGTTCTCTTTCTGATCTTTTGTTGTTAGTGTATAGGAATGCCAGAGATTTCTGTGCATTAATTTTGTATCCTGCTACTTTACCAAATTCATTGATTAGCGCTAGTAGTTTTCTGGTGGCATCTTTAGGATTCTCTATGTATAGTATCATGTCATCTGCAAACAGTGACAGTTTTACTTCTTCTTTTCCAATTTGTATTCCTTTTATTTCTTTTTCTTCTCTGATTGCCATGGCCAGGACTTCCAAAATTATGTTGAATAATAGTGGTGAGAGTGCACATCCTTGTCTTGTTCCTGATCTTAGAGGAAATGCTTTCAGTGTTTCACCACTGAAAATGATGTTTGCTGTGGGTTTGTCATATATGGCCTTTATTACATTGATGTAGGTTCCCTCTGTGCCCACTTTCTGGAGAGTTTTTATCATAAATGGGTGTTGAATTTTGTCAAAAGCTTTTACTGCATCTATTGAGATGATCATATGGTTTTTATTCTTCAATTTGTTAATATGGTGTATCACATTGATTGATTTGTGTATATTGAAGAATCCTTGCATCCCTGGGATAAATCCCACTTGATCATGGTGTATGATCCTTTTACTGTGGTGTTGGATTCTGTTTGCTAGTATTTCGTTGAGGATTTTTGCATCTATATTCATCAGTGATATTGGTCTGTAATTTTCTTTTTTTGTAGTATCTTTGTCTGGTTTTGGTATCAGGGTGATGGTGGCCTCATAGAATGAGTTTGTGAGTGTTCCTTCCTCTGCAATTTTTTGGAATAGTTTGAGAAGGATAGGTGTTAGCTCTTCTCTAAATGTTTGATAGAATTCACCGGTGAAGCCATCTGGTCCTGGGCTTTTGTTTGTTGAAAGATTTTTTATCACAATTTCCATTTCATTACTTGTGATTGGTCTGTTCATATTTTCTACTTCTTCCTGGTTCAGTCTTGGAAGGTTATACCTTTCTAAGAATTTGTCCATTTCTTCCAGGTTGTCCATTTTATTGGCATAGAGTTGCTTGTAGTAGTCTCTTTTGATGCTTTGTATTTCTGTGGTGTCCATTGTAACTTCCCCTTTTTCATTTCTAATTTTATTGATTTGGGTTCTCTCCCTCTTTTTCTTGATGAGTCTGGGTAAAGGTTTATCCATTTTGTTTATCTTCTCAAAGAACCAGTGTTTAGTTTTATTGATCTTTGCTATTGTTTACTTTGTTTCTATTTCATTTATTTCTGCTCTGATCTTTATGATTTCTTTCCTTCTACTAACTTTGGGTTTTGTTTGTTCTTCTTTCTTTAGTTCCTTTAGGTGTAAGGTTAGATGGTTTATTTGAGATTTTTCTTGTTTCTTGAGGTAGGCTTTTATTGCTATAAGCTTCTCTCAGAACTGCTTTTGCTGCATCCCATAGGTTTTGGATCATTGTGTTTTCATTGTAACTTGGCTCCAGGTATTTTTTGATTTCTTCTTTGATTTCTTCAGTGATCTCTTGCTTATTTAGTAACATATTGTTAGCCTCCATGTGTTTGTGTTTTTTACGTTTTTTTCCCTGTAACTGATTTTTAATCTCATAGCAGTGTGGTTGAAAAAGATGCTTCATATGATTTCAATTTTCTTAAATTTACTGAGGCTTGATTTGTGACCCAGGATGTGATCTATCCTAGAGAATGTTCCGTGTGCACTTGGGAAGAAAGTGTCATCTGATGTTTTTGGATGGAATGTCCTATAAATATCAATTAAATCTATCTGGTCTATTGTGTCATATAAAGCTTTTTTTCCTTATTAATTTTCTGTCTGGATGATGTGTCCATTGGTGTAAGTGAGGTGTTAAAGTCCCTCACTATTATTGTGTTACTGTCGATTTCCTCTTTTATAGCTGTTAGCAGTTGCCTTATGTATTGAGATGCCCCTATGTTGGGTGCATATATATTTATAATTGTTATGTCTTCTTCTTGGCTTGATCCTTTGATCATTATGTAGTGTCCTTCTTTGCCTCTTGCAACATTCTTTATTTTAAAGTCTATTTTATCTGATATGAGAATTGCTACTCCAGCTTTCTTTTGATTTTCATTTGCATGGAATACCTTTTTCCATCCCCTCACTTTCAGTTTGTATGTGTCCCTAGGTCTGAAGTGGGTCTCTTGTAAACAGCATATATACAGGTCTTGTTTTTGTATCCATTCAGCGAGCCTGTGTCATTTGGTTGGAGTGTTTAATCCATTCACGTTTAAGGTAATTATCAATATGTATGTTCCTATTACCATTTTCTTAATTGTTATGGGTTTGTTTTTGTAGGTCCTTTTCTTCTCTTGTGTTTCCCACTTAGAGAAGTTTAGCATTTGTTGTTGAGCTGGTTTTGTGGTACTGAATTCTCTTAGCTTTTGCTTGTCTGTAAAGCTTTTGATTTCTCTGTCGAATCTGAATGAGATCCTTGCCAGGTTGAGTAACTTGGTTGTAGGTTCTTCCCTTTCATCACTTTAAATATATCATGCCACTCCCTTCTGGCTTGTACAGTTTCTGCTGAGAAATCAGTTGTTAACCTTATGGGAGTTCCCTTGTATGTTATTTGTCATTTTTCCCTTGTTGGTTTCAATAATTTTTCTTTGTCTTTAATTTTTGTCAATTTGATTACTATGTGTCTCAACGTGTTTCTCCTTGGGTTTATCCTGCTTGGAGCTCTCTGTGCTTCCTGTCTTGGGTGGCTATTTCCTTTCTCATGTTAGTGAAGTTGTTGTGTTTTTTTTTTTGCCATATGCGGGCTTCTCACTGTTGTGGCCTCTCCCATTGTGGAGCACAGGCTCTGGACACGCAGGCTCATCAGCCATGGCTCACAGGCCCAGCTGCTCCACGGCATGTGGGATCTTCCCACCGGGGCACGAACTCGTGTCCCCTGCATCGGCAGGTGGACTCTCAACCACTGCGCCACCAGGGAAGCCCGTTAGTGAGGTTTTTGATTATAATCTCTTCAAATATTTTCTCGGGTCCTTTCTCTCTCTCTTCTCCTTCTGGGACCCCTATAATGTGAATGTTGTTGCATTTAATGTTGTCCCAGAGTTCTCTTAGGCTGTCTTCATTTCTTTTCATCTTGTTTTCTTTATTCTGTTCCGTGGCAGTGAATTCCACCATTCTGTCTTCCAGGTCACATACCCATTCTTCTCCCTCAGTTATTTTGCTATTGATGCCTTCTAGTGTATTTTTCATTTCAGTTACTGTATTGTTCATCTCTGTTTGTTTGTTCTTTAATTCTTCTAGGCCTTTGTTAAATATTTCTTGCATCTTCTTGATCTTTGCCTCCATTCTTTTTCCAATGTCCTGGATCATCTTCACTATCATTATTCAATTTTTTTTTTTTTTTTTGTGATACGTGGGCCTCTCACTGCTGTGGCCTCTCCTGCTGCAGAGCACAGGCTCCAGTCGTGCAGGCCCAGCGGCCATCGCTCACGGGTCCAGCCACTCCATGGCATGTGGGACCCTCCCAGACCAGGGCACAAACCCGCGTCCCCTGCATCAGCAGGCGGACCCTCAACCACTGCGCCACCAGGGAAGCCCTTCACTATCATTATTCTAAATTCTTTTTCTGGAAGGTTGCCTATCTCTACTTCATTTAGTTGTTTTTCTGGGGGTTTTATCTTGTTCTTTCATCTGGTACATAGTCCTCTGCCTTTTCATTTTGTCTTTCTTTCTGTGAATGTGGTTTTCCTTCCACAGGCTGCAGAATTGTAGTTCTTCTGGCTTCTGCTGTCTGTCTTCTCTATTAAAATTTTAAGAGCAACTTTATATTCATGTTCTAACAATGTTTTTTATATGCATAATGTTTATTATTTCCAACCATCAATTATCCTTCCACGTCCTGCTAGTGTTGGAGGGTCTCCTGCAGAGGTGGAGGGTGGCTGTGGCTCACTGCAGCGAGAAGGACATTGGCAGCAGAAGTTCTGGGAAGTACTCCTTGGTGTGAGCCCTGCTGGAGTCTCAAATTAAAAAAAAATAAACAGAATGGAGTTCTGACACATGCTACAACATGAATGGACCTTGAAAACTTTATGCTAAGTAAAAAAAAGCCAGTCACAAATGATCATATATGGTATGAGTTCGTGTTTATGAAATGTTCAAAATAGCCAAATCCATGGAGTCAGAAAGAAGATTAGTAGTTGCCCTGGGGTGGGGGTTGTAGGGGGTGACTGATGATGCATATGGGAATCTTTTTGGAGTGATGAAAATGTTTTAAAATTAGTGGTGATGGTTGTGTAACTCTGTGAATAAATTAAGAACAACTGAATTGTACATTTTAAAACAGTGAACTTTGGGTTACATGAATTATATGGCAATAAAGCTGTTACTAAAAACAAACCATCCATCAAAGAAGTTTATATATATGAATATATATATGTTTATATATATTCATATATATATATATGAATATATATATATGTATATATATGAATATATATATACATATATATATATTCATTCTGTTTCAGATTCTTTTCCCATATAGGTCACCACAGAACACTGAGTAGAGTTCCCTGTGCTATACAGTGGGTATATATAGTAGTGTGTATATGTTATATACTCTTATATATAAGTAGTGTGTATATATTAATCTCAATCTCCCAATCCATTACTTCTCCCCATGTTTCCCCTTTGGTAACCATAAATTTGATTTTGAGATCTGTGAGTGTGTTTCTGCTGTGCAAAAAAGTTCATTTGTATCATTTTTGTTTCATTAGATTCTACATATAAGTGATACCATATGATATTTATCTTTTTCTGTCTGGCTTACTTCACTTAGTATGATAATCTCTAGGTCCATCCATGTTGCTGAAAATGGCATTTTTTTTTATGGCTGAGTAATATTCCATTGTATATACATACCATATCTTCTTTATCCATTCCTCTGTCTGTGGGCATTTAGGTTGCTTCCATATCTTGGCTATTGTAAATAGTGCTGCAATGAACATTGGGTGCTCCTATTTTTTTTTTAAGTTTTAGATTTACAGAAAAATTGTGAAGATGGTACAGAGAGTTCGCATCTACCCTGCACATCTTAGTAACACCGTAGATTAGTGTGGTACATTTGTCACAATTAATGAGCCAATATTGACACACTACTATTATCTCAAGTCTGTACTTTATTCAGGTTTCCTTACCTGATGTCCTTTTTCCATTCCACGATCCCACACAGGTTCCCACAGTTCATTTAGCCATCAACTCTCTTAGGCTCAGTTTCTCAGACTTTCCTTGTTTTTGATGACCTGGACAGTTTTAGAGAGCACTGGTCAGTTGTTTTGTAGACTGTTCCTCCATTGGGATTTGTCCAATGTTTTTCTCATAATTAGACTTTGGTTATAGGATTTTTGAGGCAGATCACAGAGGTGAAGTGCTGTTTTTTATCATATATCAAGGGTACACAATATTGGCATGATTTCTCACAGCTGATGTTGACCTTGATCACCACCAGGCTGAGGTATTACCTATTGGGTTTCTCCCCTTGCAAAGTACTCCTCTCCCCCTTTCCATACGTACCGTACTCATTGGAAGGTAGTCACTCTGGCAGCTCTCACTAAGGAGGAGGGTTATGCTCCACTCGTGGAGGACAGAGTAGACATTAACACGTGAATTGCTTGGAATTCTTCTGCACAGAAGATTTGTCTCTTCTCTCCCATTTATTTATTTATTCGATCATTTTTTTAATATCAGTATGGACTTAGGGATATTTATTTTATACTTTTGGTTATAATCTAGTGCTACTTTTTTTTTCTTTGCTCAAATTGTTCCAACTTTGGCTACTGGGAGCTCTTTCAGTTGGCCTGCTCCCATAATTGATGGTGTTTTGTTTTTCTGAGCCCTTCCTTACTTTCTGGCAGTACAAGATGAGATCCTATTTATTTTTTATTACAAAAAAATCTCAAACAGAAAAGTGAATAGTATAAAGAAACTTCAGATACTCACCTTTTAGACTTAACAACTGTTAACATTTTTTTTTGACATATCTACCCCATCTGGTTTTTTCCTTTCTTTTCAACGTAATATTTATTTTTAAAATTAATTAAGTACTTTATTTATTTTTGGCTGTGTTGTGTCTTCATTGCTGTGTACAGGCTTTCTCTAGTTGTGGCGAGTGGGGGCTACTCTTTGTTGTGGTGCACGGGCTTCTTCTTGCGGTGGTTTCTCTTGTTGCAGAGCACAGGCTCTAGGCTTGTGAGCTTCAGTAGTTGTGACTCGCGGGCTCTAGAGTGCAAGCTCAGTAGTTGTGGCGCAAGGGTTTAGCTGCTCCATGGCATGTGGGATCTTCCCAAACCAGGGCTCAAACCTGTGTCCCCTGCCTTTGCAGGCGGATTCTTAACCACTGTGCCACCAGGGAAGTCCCCCCATCTGTTTTTCTATTTTTACGTCTAATAGATAAAGATTGAAAAAACATAACCACAGAATCACTATCACACCCAACAAAAGTGAATACTAATGCCCGAATATCACCTATTACAAGTCAGTGTTTATTTTTCTCTGTTAAAAAAAAGCATTTTTACAGTTAGTTTGTTCAAACCAGGTTTACAGTGGATTTAGCTAGTTGTATCTTCATGTATTTAAGATGATTGATAAATCCATCTTCAGTGTTTCTTATAGACTTAGATCTAGGAGTTTGATTATATTTCCCCCAAAGATGAAAACGTTATTAAGGATGCCTTCACCCTGACTCAGACTTTTCATTTCGATGACACTTATCTCCAGTGGAAGCGAACACCCTCCAGGACCCGGGTTTAGAAAAAGGAAGTGAAAGCCCCGGGGAGAGGCTGCAAGGAATCACAGCCAGTGATGCTCTGCAAATGCCAGGAGACATGTAGCTGGGCTCGTATTTATGAGAGTTGTGATTGTTTTTGCTAGTGCACTGGTTACCAAGTTCCACAGGTTTTTACAGACTGCCCCAACTCTATTTCTCCCATAAGACCTATCATTTTTTTAGTGTGCCACTTTGTAGAACTCAGGGTTTTTAGCAACGTATATATGACGATAGAACAGAAATGCTGGCACCACTTTACTGAAAAGAATATAATAGGGAATCAAGACAGTCCTGGGAATCTCAGAACACTTGGCATCCATATGACCAAGGTGCCTCCTATTTCATTTCCACCTCTGCAGCTCCTAACTGTCCTCTTGAGGGGACTCCTGGGCCAGTGGCTTCTCTCCTGGTCCCCAGGGAGGGGTCCAGGCTGGTGGCGTTCCTTGGGTCCTTCTTGGGGCCCCATCCCTAGCTTCCCTGGCCTCTCCTGTTTCTGCATCATGTATGCCCACAGATCCCCGCTTCTCCACCAGAGCTGAAGGACTGGTTTCTTTTACAAAATATGATGGACCATCTGCCTGACGGATACGCGGGACAGCAAACTGAGCACCCTCATTGGTGCATTGAAGGGCTTTTCAGAAATGTTAGTTGACGTGATGAGGCCAGGCACTGACAGACCCAGCCCGGGAAGCAGCTCGTGCATGTTAGGTGCACTCTTCCCAGGCCAAATGGCTGATCTATTGCTGCTTGGGGAATTTTTTTAATGATTCCTTTATAGAGCTGGGAGAAAGGACTATTCTTTTCATCTCCTCTCTCTCTGCTTCATTCCCCCACCCCCACCCCCACCCCATCAATGTTTCAATGAGTGATTCCAAAGTCTTGGTGAAAGGATCTTAAGAGCCACTGAGAAGATGAAATTTAAAACAAACACTTTATAAAACAAACAAACAAAAAAACGCTTTATGGTGCTCTTAGGAAGACGGGCATTGGGTGGAATCAAACCACCATTAACGGACAGAGCTCCAGAAAAAAACTGCTTTCTGTGATCTGGCCCTGGCATTCCACACACTCTCCCACCCCAGCTCCCCTCTGTTCCAAAGGGCAGTGTGGCCCCACCCCAGGGCCTCCTTTAGAGCAGGGAGTCAACAGGGACTGGTGTCAGGACCACTTCCTGCTGCTGTGGGAGAGTGTCGCCAGGGAGTGCCCTCCTGTCCTCTGGGCAAGAGAAATTCTGGGGAGGGGTCTCGGGCTCCAGCTGAGGTTGTTGCCAGGACACTGGCTGCCCTCCAGCCCCATATTCCATGATGGAGGAATTTCTGGTGTGGTTTGCACCATGTCCCTCCAGATTCCATCCTGGCCACTGTCCCCACGCTCAAGGCTCCAGGAAGTTTCTGAGGTTCTTGACTCAAGCAAGATGAGGAGCAGAAGTGGAAAGCCTCACTCCTCACTGCCCAGAACTTGGGACCATGAATTTCCTTCCATTCCTAACACCCTGCTCTCTCCTTCTTGGGATCCCTCTTTCTTTTTATCCCTTCCCTGCTTTCCTGAATCTCCACTTCCTTCATTTTTCTGGACATTCTACTCCCTCCCTCAGAAATCATGTCCCCAGGACTTCCCTGGTGGCACAGTGGTTAAGAATCCACCTGCCAAGGCAAGGAACACAGGTTCAAGCCCTGGTCCGGGAAGATCCCACATGCCATGGAGCAACTAAGCCTGTGCGACACAACTACCGAGCCTGCGCTCTAGAGCCTGCGAGCCACAACTCCTGAGCCCACATCCTGCAACTACTGAAGCCCACGTGCCTAGAGCCCGTGCTCTGCAACAAGAGAAGCCACTGCAATGAGAAGCCTGCGCACCAAAATGAAGAGTAGCCCCTGCTTGCCACAACTAGAGAGAAAAGCCCGCGCACAGAAATGAAGACCCAATGCAGCCAAAAATAAATTAATTAATTTAAAAAAAGACATTGAGTCTTTAACAAAGGAAAAACAGAAATCATATTCCAAGTTTCTTCTTTTGTCTTACACATTTCCCAGATTTCAGAACTTTCTGGAACTGGGCAGAGGGGGGGCCAGCTTTAGTTTCCTAGGTGGAAACTGCTCCTACTCTTCAATCTCTCCCATCCTCTGTTTGGGTGACTTTAGGCAAATGGCAGGCGTGCACTTTGCTTCTGTTCCCTTATTGGTGAAACAGAGGTAAAACCAATCCATTTCTCAGACTCACTGTAAAAAGGGGCTCTCGGAGAGGTGTCTATGATGACTGACATTATTCTAGTTTCCAAAGCAGTGTTCCCGTACCCAGCCCATTCAGTCACAGCAGCATCTTTCCTACCAAGTCAGACCTGGGGGCTGCTGGTCAGGGATGATCTGGATGCAGCACACCTGCTGAGCGAGCCCAAACTCCCCAGCCTGCTTAGCCTCCTCTCTCAGCCCCTGCAGGGAGCCGCCATGTTGCTGCTCCTCTTTCAAGGATGCATTTGGCTGCCGTTGCATACACAGCTTTCCCTTTCAGTCCAGACCCAGGGGTGCCCTTCCCTGCTCTGCAGACCCAGGGAATTGGGGTCCCAGTCCATGGCCTGCCCACCTGCCCTTGCTGATCTATGATTACCTTCCAGATCCAAGGGAGGGCCTTTTCTGAGCTCTTTCAACTCCCAGTACCTGGGGAGGGATGGTGGGAGGGGGTGTGGAGTGGGGCATGTTCTACAGACTCAGATGTGACTCCCTCAGAATTTCTAGTTCAGCTGCCTGAAAATAAAATGTTTCAGGGTGGGGCGATGGAGAACTGGGTATTTCATTCCTTACAAAACTCCTCTTGGAGCCGCAGAGTTGTTGCTACAGTATGTCTGATGAGATTTATTTTCCTCTGGGAGTTCAGTTCCTTTGTCTGTTTCCCTCAAGTTGTGCCTGGAACCTAGGCCTGGTAGGGTAGCCCCCAGGGTGTGTCAGGAGTCCTTGAGAACCACATTACTTCAGGGTGGCCAGATTCGGGGGACAGGGAGCAATGCTTTTTTCCCCAAATCGATTTTGCTGAAGGATGGCATGCCTTCCCACCCTCTGACTCCCAGGAAGCTTCTGTCGTGTGCTGCAGCAATTCAGCGTCCACTTGGTAAAAAATAGCTTTTTTATTTATTGACTGGCAAAATACTCTATTTATCAACCCATTCCTGTTTCCTCTAAAGATAAAATGGAGGTAAAACCCAAAAGGAAAATTAAAGCTTTAATGCCGTCTTGCTGGCTTCTGCTTCATTTCATTGTAAATTGAGTGCGATAAAACACAGCATCAGCAGCCTGCATAAAAGCAGCTGTATGATTTTCTTTTGTGCAAGGAACTAATTCCGAAGTATAAGATTCTCACCTAAGAGAAGGCCAACGCTGGTGGCTGTGGTTCCGGTACACTCATTATGTCTTCCTTTATACCTTGGGCTTGAACTCTAATCTGCTTACAGTTTAATGAACATCAGTTTCCCGCAGGGAAATATCTAAGTCCCTGGGAGATGGACTACTTGGGCAGTCAAACGCTCTCACTGCCAACACTAATCTTCAAACCCTCTGCATTCTCAACCGACTTCTAAAGGAGAGTGGCTCTTCAAAGGCTGGCGACTCACTTTTGAGCAGCAACGGTACACTTAAATTAAAAGCCAGGATCGGGCAGGAAATGGGCTGTGCTGAAAAAAGTAATAATCATCATTGTTACAAACGGCTTTCTTAGTTTAGGTGCTGGCAGGAGTGGCCAGCTGCTATCATTGCCGGTGCAAAAGCTGCATGTTTTACGGCTGTTTCCCCGACTTTGGCTTCCCCCGAAAGTCTCCATTACTTTCTTCAGAGGTTTTCTTTTCATCGCTGAGAATTTAGAAAATGAGGAACAGTAGAGGCAGGGGAGGGGATTTCCAACCTGGGCCTTGTGGCTCATTCCCGAGGTCCCGCCTGTCTAACACTTTCTTCCTGGGAGGGTGACGCTGAAGCCACTTGGATGGCAGATGATCTGACTTTATATAATTACAACTAATAGCGATCTTGTGTTTCACTTCACTGACTTATCAGTCTTTAGTATTTGAGATGAAGGGCCCACCATTCAGGTGAATGGTCTGGGATGGGGCCTGAGAGCCTGCATCTCTGAGAAGCTCACTGCTGATGCTGTTGCTGCTGGTCTGAGGACCCCACTTTGAGTCTCTTTACCATGTTTATCAGATTTCGCCTTCAGGACAACCTATGAGGTAGATACTCTTTTACAGATGAGGCCGCTGAGGTGCAAGATTAAGGAACACACCCCAAGTCACCTGGCTGTAAACAGCAGAGACTGGGTTTGATTTAGTTCAGTCTGACCCTGCAGCCCGAACTCACAGCTGCTATACACACCTCTTCTCTTTTTTAGTGAAAAGAAAAACAGAAAGTGAATTTGGTACCTTGATCTTCATCCAGAGAATTCTGTGGTGAGCCCTGGTTCAATTAGCCAGTAAGTCCTTTCTTCATCATCCACACTGTTGATCAGGGTTTGCATCCATGCGGCACTGGCTTTGCTGCCCTGGGGACACAGGCCAGCCCAGGGCTCCAGGAAAGGCAGGAAGGGTCAGCCGGACATCAGATAGCTCTGGGCGTATCTTGGTAATACTTTTGGCAGCCCCCAAAGAAACCAGTGATCTTTTTGAATACTTTGGGTCAGATTACTCAGAAGTGATGGCATGCAGAAGAGGTTAACTTTTGCACCTCAATGTAAAGTTTACAAACGACACAATATACCTTCTAGGTGTTGCTTCTCCATTTTGTTGAAATAACCCACTATCCTCTAATGCTGCAAACCAGAGTCGGGGCCCAAAGGGAGAAACAATAGCACATGGTAGTTAAGTGTGGAGGCTCTGGAGCCAGATTGCCTGGGTTCAAATCCCGACTTAACTAGCCGCTAGGGGCTTGGCCAGTTTGCATAATCTCTCAATGTTTTCATTTTCTCACCTGCAGAGGAGAGATGATGGGAATGATAGTATCTACTGTCTGGGAAAAAGACATATTCCTCTACCCTTTTAGTATCTTCTGGCTGGTCTAAGAATTAAATTGACATGAGACAGATGAACAGGAGAAAATCACACCAAAGTTTAATAACATGTGTACATGGGAGAGACGCAGGAAAAACTGAGTCACTCGCCAAAATGGCCGAAGCCCTCACCTCACATACCATCTTCAGCTAAAGACAAAAGAGAATGTTGGGGCTACAGGTTTGAGACTTCAAAGGGGGGGAAAGCAATTCACATGGAGATAGAAAAGCAAATATTTGGTAAATAAATGTTTGCTGGGCCCTGCAGAGACTGGGACACAAAGTGGACTCTGATTTCTATGTCATGCCCAAGTTTTCCCACCATACCTTGCCCATATCCCTAGCAGATCTCTCTGGAGATAGCTCTATTCTGGGAACTGGCCCTCTGTGTAAATTCTTTTTGTGTTTTTTTTAATTAATTAATTATTATTTTTTTACATCTTTATTGGAGTATAATTGCTTAACAGTGGTGTGTTAGTTTCTGCTTTATAACAAAATTAATCAGTTATACATATACCTATGTTCCCATATCCCCTCCCTCTTGTGTCTCCCTCCCACCCTCCCTATCCCACCCCTCCAGGCGGTCACAAAGCACCGAGCTGATCTCCCTGTGCTATGCGGCTGCTTCCCACTAGCTATCTACCTTACGTTTGGTAGTGTATATATGTCCATGCCTCTCTTTTGCTTTGTCACAGCTTACCCTTCCCCCTCCCCATATCCTCAAGTCCATTCTCTAGTAAGTCTGTGTCTTTATTCCCGTCTTACCCCTAGGTTCTTCATGACCTTTTTTTTTCTTCTTAGATTCCATATATATGTGTTAGCATTCGGTATTTGTTTTTCTCTTTCTGACTTACTTCACTCTGTATGACAAACTCTAGGTCCATCCACCTCATTACAAATAGCTCAATTTCGTTTCTTTTTATGGCTGAGTAATATTCCATCGTATATACGTGCCACATCTTCTTTATCCATTCATCCGATGATGGACACTTAGGTTGTTTCCATCTCTGGGCTATTGTAAATAGGGCTGCTATGAATATTTTGGTACATGACTCTTTTTGAATTATGGTTTTCTCAGGGTATATGCCCAGTAGTGGGATTGCTGGGTCATATGGTAGTTCTATTTGTAGTTTTTTAAGGAACCTCCATACTGTTCTCCATAGTGGCTGTACCAATTCACATACCCACCAGCAGTGCAAGAGGGTTCCCTTTTTTCCACAACCTCTCCAGCATTTATTGTTTCTAGATATTTTGATGATGGCCATTCTGACTGGTGTGAGATGATATCTCATTGTAGTTTTGATTTGCATTTCTCTAATGAGTAAAGATGTTGAGCATCCTTTCATGTGTTTGTTGGCAGTCTGTATATCTTCTGTGGAGAAATGTCTATTTAGGTCTTCTGCCCATTTTTGGATTGGGTTGTTTGTTTTTTTGTTATTGAGCTGCATGAGCTGCTTATAAATTTTGGAGATTAATCCTTTGTCAGTTGCTTCATTTGCAAATATTTTCTCCCATTTTGAGGGTTGTCTTTTGGTCTTGTTTATGGTTTCCTTTGCTGTGCAAAAGCTTTTAAGTTTCATTAGGTCCCATGTGTTTATTTTTGTCTTTATTTCCATTTCTCTAGGAGGTGGGTCAAAAAGGATCTTGCTGTGATTTATGTCATAGAGTGTTCTGCCTATGTTTTCCTCTAAGAGTTTGATAGTGTCTGGCCTTACATTTAGGTCTTTCATCCATTTTGAGCTTATTTTTGTGTATGGTGTTAGGGAGTGATCTAATCTCATACTTTTACATGTCCCTGTCCAGTTTTCCCAGCAACACTTATTGAAGAGACTGTCCTTTCTCCACTGTACATTCCTGCCTCCTTTATCAAAGAAAAGGTGACCATATGTCCGTGGGTTTATCTCTGGGCTTTCTATCCTGTTCCATTGATCTATCTTTCTATTTTTGTGCTAGTACCACACTGTCTTGATTACTGTAGCTTTGTAGTATAGTCTGAAGTCAGGGAGCCTGATTCCTCCAGCTCCATTTTTCGTTCTCAAGATTGCTTTG
This sequence comes from Mesoplodon densirostris, assembly GCF_025265405.1. Classification (NCBI taxonomy): domain Eukaryota; kingdom Metazoa; phylum Chordata; class Mammalia; order Artiodactyla; family Ziphiidae; genus Mesoplodon; species Mesoplodon densirostris. The sequence goes on from NC_082661.1 coordinate 235,021,007, forward strand.
GCTATTCGGGGTCTTTTGTGTTTCCATACAAATTGTGAAATTTTTTGCTCTAGTTCTGTGAAAAATGCCATTGGTAGTTTGATAGGGATTGCATTGAATCTGTAGATTGCTTTGGGTAGTACAGTCATTTTCACAATGTTGATTCTTCCAATCCAAGAACATGGTATATCTCTCTGTCTATTTGTATCATCTTTAATTTCTTTCATCAGTGTCTTATAATTTTCTGCATACAGGTCTTTTGTCTCCTTAGGTAGGTTTATTCCTAGATATTTTGTTCTTTTTGTTGCAATGGTAAATGGGAGTGTTTTCTTGATTTCACTTTCAGATTTTTCATCATTAGTATATAGGAATGCCAGTGATTTCTGTGCATTAATTTTGTATCCTGCTACTTTACCAAATTCATTGATTAACTCTAGTAGTTTTCTGGTAGCATCGTTAGGATTCTCTATGTATAGTATCATGTCATCTGCAAACAGTGACAGCTTTACTTCTTCTTTTCCAATTTGGATTCCTTTTATTTCCTTTTCTTCTCTGATTGCTGTGGTTAAAACTTCCAATACCATGTTGAATAAGAGTGGTGAGAGTGGGCAACCTTGTCTTGTTCCTGATCTTAGTGGAAATGCTTTCAGTTTTTCACCATTGAGGACAATGTTGGCTGTGGGTTTGTCATATATGGCCTTTATTATGTTGAGGAAAGTTCCCTCTATGCCTGCTTTCTGCAGGGTTTTTATCATAAATGGGTGTTGAATTTTGTTGAAAGCTTTCTCTGCATCTATTGAGATGATCATATGGTTTTTCTCCTTCAATTTGTTAATATGGTGTATCACGTTGATTGATTTGCATATATTGAAGAATCCTTGCATTCCTGGAATAAACCCCACTTGATCATGGTGTATGATCCTTTTAATGTGCTGTTGGATTCTGTTTGCTACTATTTTGTTGAGGATTTTTGCATCTATGTTCATCAGTGATATTGGCCTGTAGTTTTCTTTCTTTGTGACATCCTTGTCTGGTTTTGGTATCAAGGTGATGGTGGCCTGTAGAATGAGTTTGGGAGTGTTCCTCCCTCTGCTATATTTTGGAAGAGTTTGAGAAGGATAGGTGTTAGCTCTTCTCTAAATGCTTGATAGAATTCGCCTGTGAAGCCATCTGGTCCTGGGCTTTTGTTTGTTGGAAGATTTTTTTTATCACAGTTTCAATTTCAGTGCTTGTGATTGGTCTGTTCATATTTTCTATTTCTTCCTGATTCAGTCTTGGCAGGTTGTGCATTTCTAAGAATTTGTCCATTTCTTCCAGGTTGTCCATTTTATTGGCATAGAGTTGCTTGTAGTAATCTCTCATGATCTTTTGTATTTCTGGAGTGTCAGTTGTTATTTCTCCTTTTTCATTTCTAATTCTATTGATTTGAGTCTTCTCCCTTTTTTTCTTGATGAGTCTGGCTAATGGTTTATCAAATTTTTTTTATCTTCTCAAAGAACCAGCTTTTAATTTTATTGATCTTTGCTATCGTTTCCTTCATTTCTTTCTGATCTGATTTTTATGATTTCTTTCCTTCTGCTAACTTTGGGGTGTTTTTGTTCTTCTTTCTCTAATTGCTTTAGGTGCAGGGTTAGGTTGTTTATTCGAGATGTTTCCTGTTTCTTAAGGTGGGATTGCATTGCTATAAACTTCCCTCTTAGAACTGCTTTTGCTGCATCCCATAGGTTTTGGGTCGTCGTGTCTCCATTGTCATTTGTTTCTAGGTAGTTTTTAATTTCCTCTTTGATTTCTTCAGTGATCACTTCGTTATTAAGTAGTGTGTTGTTTAGCCTCCATGTGTTTGTATTTTTTACAGCTCTTTTCCTGTAATTGATATCTAGTCTCATAGCATTGTGGTCGGAAAAGATACTTGATACAATTTTAATTTTCTTAAATTTACCAAGGATTGATTTGTGGCCCAAGAAATGATCTATCCTGGAGAATGTTCCATGAGCACTTGAGAAAAATGTGTATTCTGTTGTTTTTGGATGGAATGTCCTATAAATATCAATTAAGTCCATCTTGTTTAATGTATCATTTAAAGCTTGTGTTTCCTTATTTATTTTCATTTTGGATGATCTGTCCATTGGTGAAAGTGGGGTGTTAAAGTCCCCTACTATGAGTGTGTTACTGTGAATTTCCCCTTTTATGGCTGTTAGTATTTGCCTTATGTATTGAGGTGCTCCTATGTTGGGTGCATAAATATTTACAATTGTTATATCTTCTTCTTGGATCGATCCCTTGATCATTATGTAGTGTCCTTCTTTGTCTCTTCTAGTAGTCTTTATTTCAAAGTCTATTTTTTCTGATATGAGAATTGCTACTCCAGCTTTCTTTTGGTTTCCATTTGCATGGAATATCTTTTTCCATCCCCTCACTTTCAGTCTGTATGTGTCTCTAGGTCTGAAGTGGGTCTCTTGTAGACAGCATATATATGGGTCTTGTTTTTCTATCCATTCAGCCAATCTGTATCTTTTGGTGGGAGCATTTAGTCCATTTACATTTAAGGTAATTATTGATATGTATGTTCCTATTCCCATTTTCTTAATTGTTTTGGGTTCGTTATTGTAGGTCTTTTCCTTCTGTTGTGTTTCTTGCCTATGGAGAAGTTCCTTTAGCATTTGTTGTAAAGCTGTTTTGGTGGTGCTGAACTCTCTCAGCTTTTGCTTGTCTGTAAAGGTTTTAATTTCTCCATCAAATCTGAATGAGATCCTTGCTGGGTAGAGTAATCTTGGTTGCAGGTTTTTCTCCTTCATCACTTTAATTATGTCCTGCCACTCCCTTCTGGCTTGTAGAGTTTCTGCTGAGAGATCAGCTGTTATCCTGATGGGGATTCCCTTGTGTGTTATTTGTTGTTTTTGCCTTGCTGCTTTTAATATGATTTCTTTGTGTTTAATTTTTGACAGTTTGATTAATATGTGTCTTGGCGTATTTCTCCGTGGATTTATTCTGTATGGGACTCTCTGTGCCTCCTGGACTTGATTAACTATTTCCTTTCCCATATTAGGGAAGTGTTCAACTATAATCTCTTCAAATATTTTCTCAGTCCCTTTCTTTTTCTCTTCTTCTTCTGGAACCCCTATAATTTGAATGTTGGTGCATTTATTGTTGTCCCAGAGGTCTCTGAGACTGTCCTCTGTTCTTTTCATTCTTTTTTCTTTATTTTGCTCTGCAGCAGTTATTTCCACTATTTTATCTTCCACGTCATTTAACTGTTCTTGTGCCTCAGTTATTCTGCTATTGATCCCATCTAGAGTATTCTTCATTTTATTTATTGTGTTGTTCATCACTGTTTGTTTGCTCTTTAGTTCTTCTAGGTCCTTGTTAACTGTTTCTTGCATTTTGTCTATTCTATTTCCAAGATTTTGGATCATCTTTACTATCATTATTCTGAATTCTTTTTCAGGTAGACTGCCTATTTCCTCTTCATTTGTTAGGTCTGGCGGGTTTTTATCTTGCTCCTTCTCCTGCTATGTGTTTTTCTGTCTTCTCATTTTGCTTATCTTACTGTGTTTGGGGTCTCCTTTTTGTAGGCTGCAAGTTCATAGTTCCTGTTGTTTTTGGTGTCTGTCCCCAGTGGCTAAGGTTGGTTCAGTGGGTTGTGTAGGCTTCCTGGTGGAGGTGACTAGTGCCTGTGTTCTGGTGGATGAGGCTGGATCTTGTCTTTCTGATGGGCAGGTCCACGTCTGGTGGTGTGTTTTGGGGTGTCTGTGGAGTTTTTATGATTTTAGGCAGCCTCTCTGCTAATGGGTGGCGTTGTGTTCCTGTGTTGCTAGTTGTTTGGCATAGGGTGTCCAGAACTGTAGCTTGCTGGTGTTGAGATGGAGATCTCTGGAAGATTGTTGCCGTTTGATATTATGTGCAGCTGGGAGGTCTCTTGTGGACCAGTGTCCTGAAGTTGGCTCTCCCACCTCGGACACAGCACTGACACCTGGCTCCTCAATTTGAGATGATTCGTTGTCTATTCATGTATTCCACAGATGCAGGGTACATCAAGTTGATTGTGGAGCTTTAATCCACTGCTCCTGAGGCTGCTGGGAGAGATTTCCCTTTCTCTTCTTTGTTCGCACAGCTCCCGGGGCTCAGCTTTGGATTCGGCCCCACATCTGCGTGTAGGTCGCCGGAGGACGTCTGTTCTTCGCTCAGACAGGACGGGGTTAAAGGAGCCGCTGATTCGGGGGCTCTGGCTCACTCAGTCCGCGGGGGAGGGAGGGGCACGGAGGCGGGGCGAGCGTGCGACGGTAGAGGCCAGCGTGACGTTGCACCAGCCTGAGGCTCGCCGTGCGTTCTCCCAGGGAAGACGTCTCTGGATCCGGAACCCCGGCAGTGGCGGGCTGCACGGGCTCCCGGAAGAGGGGCGTGGACAGTGACCTGCGCTCGCACACAGGCCTCGTGGCGGCGGCAGCAGCAGCCCCAGTGTCCCACGCCCGTCTCCGGGGTCCGCGCTTTTAGCCGCGGCTCGCTCCCGTCTCTGTTGCTTCTTTAAACAGCGCTCTGAATCCCCTCTCCTCGGGCACCAGGAAACAAAGAGGGAACAAAAAGTCTCTTGCCTCTTCGGCAGCTCCAGACTTTTTCCCGGACTCCCTCCCGGCCAGCTGTGGCGCGCTAACCCCCTTCAGGCTGAGTTCTCGCCGCCAGCCCCAGTCCTCTCCTTGCGCTCTGACCGAAGCCCGAGCCTCAGCTCCCAGCGCCGCTCTCCCCGGCGGGCGAGCAGACAAGCCTCTCGGGCTGGTGAGTGCCGGTCGGCACCGATCCTCTGTGCAGGAATCTCTCCGCTTTGCCCTACCCAGGTACGTGGGGAGTTTCTTTCCTTTTGGGAGGTCTGAGGTCTTTTGCCAGCGTTCAGTAGGTGTTCTGTGGGAGTTTTCCACGTGTAGCTGTATTTCTGGTGTATCTGTGGGGAGGAGGGTGATCTCCGCGGCTTACTCTTCCGCCACCTTCCCCGGAAGTCCTGAACAATTCTTCTGGGAGTATTTTCTATCTGCTTGCTACCTTCTGCCTTAGGATTCAGCTTAGCAGCTCGTATTCCTATATGATCCTCATTCTGAATCTGCTACCAGGTCCTAAAGCTCAACTTTGCCCAGGAATAACCTTCCAATCTTCAACCCCCAACGATGAGTCAGTTGTAAAAGTTTCCAGTTAGAGGTCCTGCTAGTGATGGAAGGTCTCCTGCAGAGGTTGGAGGGAGTGGGTGGCTGTGGCTCATGGCAAGGGACAAGGACACTGGCAGCAGAAGTATTGCTTGTCATGAGCCCTCCTGGAGTCCACCATTAGCTCCACCAAAGAGCCTGTGTAAATTCTTTTAGGCAGTTAGGGGAAAGGTCAGAGTTTCTTCCTCTCTTGGACGTTGATTGTTTTTAACTCGAAATAATCAAGGTCCAAAGAGATATTTTGGGGTGGCAGCTTTGTCTCCCCTACACTACCTCATAGGCTTATTGTAAAAACCACGCAAATTAATTCATGTGAGTTGCCTGTCAAGGGCCAATCTCTCCAAAAGTGTAAGCTGCCATTATTCACAGGGACCTGGAAGAGGCTTGCTAAGATTGTCCCCTGAAAATGTCGGTGACGTTTCTTTTTTCTGTACATATATTTAAGGCCAAGTAGATCATTTTACTGATTCTTCCCAATAGGGAATAATGAGAAAAGACCTGCACTCTCCAATCTACAACATCTGGAAAGAATTGACAGTACAAATAGTCTAAAGCAGAGAGAAGGGAAAAATGTATAGGTGGATGTTAGTACTTCTACGAATTATGTTTCTGTTTACATATCGAGTCTTGAGGCTAAGACCCTGTTAAAAAACAAAATTCAACTGAGTAAATTTTAAAGATCTTATTGGCTTTTGGATTTATTCAACAATTCATGAATTGGGCATCTAGCAAATAGAAAGGAGCTCTGAAGAGCTGCAAAAATGAGACTTTTATAGGCAGAAGGAGGTGAGTGAGGAAGTTATTCTAGCAAAGAGTGGATTGTTCCAGGCAGGGTCACCTTCCTCTGGGGGACAGCCAGGTTCTATCAGTTGAATTACCTCTCTAGGGCTGACCAGGAAATTCCAGAATGACTGGTTAAGATTACTTTGCTGGGAGAGGCTGAAACTGCGATTAGGTTAGCTATTAAGTCTCAGTTTGGTGACGTGGGCTTAGCACAAGTGACTCCATTTAGGGCCTGTTTCTTTTTTTAACAACCCTCCCCTTTGACTACAGCGGTGTGTACAGGTGATACTTACTAAACTCAGTCCCTTTGCTTTCAATGCAGGACTGAAATGCAAACATACTTGTAAAGTGGAAACACACTTTTATTTCCTAAGGGCCCTGTAATCAAGGCAACAGCTATTACTTGATCGCATAATTAACTTTAGGACTAGAAGTGTAAACAACACAATTCATGAATTTGTTAATTGGTCTTCACTGCTACTGATATTAGGCCAAGTTGATCTGTTGTTCTCCTCTGTTGATTATCTTAAATAGGAAGTTTTCTAATTTGGATTTCTCCAAATTAGGGTAAGCAAGGGAAAAGAGTGAAGTGAGAGCTTTTCAACAATTTGAGTATATTCTGTAGGTAAGTGATTTTTTTTTTTCTTAGAGATGGATACAACTTGAATTGCTGTATGCCACTCTCCATCATAGCAGATTTGGACCTCTCTCCAGATTTCTGTTCTGTGCACTGATTAGCCAGATTACCCATTACTGATGTGGGAAGCCACCTCACCCCCAACCCCCAGGCAGTGGAGACATAAAACAACCAGTAATGCTCATCGGCAGTCATGCTTCCAGGACTCTGAATGTCCGTCTGATTGAGTTCTAATTTATTTTCCCCATTGCAATGACTCCTTAGCTCAGTGGAAGTAAACAGAAACACTAGGGTATGTGTACGCTCAGGCCCTGCGGATGGAGGGTGTGTGTGTGATCAGGATGGTGAGGCTTTTGCAAGCAAAGTACCAGAATCCCTCTCCTAGGAGTTTTAAAGAATTGTACCCACCAAAGCAAAGGACTTGGGCTCTGAGAGAAGAGGAAATGTCACAGCATTTCTCTCCTTGGTGTTTCTTTTCCAACTAGAACTAGGTGTTCCCAACACCTGTGTGGGAACTTGGGCCAACTTCCAGAAGCAGCAAATCAATACTGAAGAGTCTTTCATTGGAGCCCCGGTCATGAAGCCAAGTTGCTTAATTAAATTAGACCCTGGGCCTCTGATGGCTGCTTTAAATTAAAAAAAAAAACAAAAACAAAACCGGAACACAAAACCTTCACTGAGGGTAATGATACTAAGCCTGATCTGTTCACACATCTTTATCATTCGAGGATACATCTTATGAAGTCACTGATGACTTCAGAAAACGAAGACACCGCCCACTTCAACCAACAGCTGATTTCAGTTGTCAAGTGATGGTTATACAGTCCTCAAAAAGACAAGCTTGCTATCGGTCCCTGTAGTTGCCTTGAAACCTACAGGAATCTTGTTGGGTGAGAGTCTAGATCGCCAACCAGAAAGCCACAGTGAAATGTACACGAATGACTAGCCTGGCGCTCAGGACCCAGGCGCCACAAGGAAGGTCTGTGGTTGGGGGGGCTTTCTGGCCATCCGGGATGTGTTCAAAAGGATCAGGTGGCTGCAGCCTGTCACGTGGTTCTTAGAACTCAGCCTGGAGAGCTGAGCTGACAACCCACCGACCCCCAGCCCCAGCCCCCAACTCCTGTGCACCTCTGAGGCTTCCACTGGCTCTAGAGCCTTTAGAGAGAGCAGCCAGGGCAGATGAAGAACTCACGGCACTGCTGCTGTCTGTTTTAGGCAGGCTTGGAAGGTCAGGAGTAACTCACAGTGACAGCACACCTGTCACAGCTGTGCTGTGCTGGGGACCAATACGCACCCAGACTAATTCATGCCGCACACTTCCCAGGTAGGAAAAAGCCTTTTGGCTTGGGAGGAATTGTGCACTCACCCTCGGTGCTCCATTTAGCAGGATCTAATGCAGACACAGTGGAAGTCCTTCCAATTCATCACTTCTGCTCTTCTCACCCCTCTTTGGCCTTTTTGAAATTTTGATCTAGAATTTTAAGGGAAAGACAGAGTGTCCAAAAGAGATACTCTGGACTTCACATTACAAAAAGTTTAGTCATTTTCATTTGAGAAGTATTTCCAAGTAGAGAAAAAGCTTAAGATACCTGGTGGGAGAATTTGGAAGTAAAACCCAAAGCTAGTTAAAAAGAGATGATTGAATGGCCATGATCAAAATGTCTACAAATAATAAATGCTGGAGAGGGCCTGGGGAAAAGGAAACCCTCCTACACTGTTGGTGGGAATGTAAATTGTTGCAACCACTGTGGAGAAGAGTATGGAGGTTCCTTAAAAAACTAAAAATAGAGCTACCATATGATCCAGCAACCCAACTGCTGGACATATATCCAGAGTAAACCATAATTCAAAAAAGATACATGCACCCCAATGTTCACTGCAGCACTATTTACAATAGCCAAGACGTAGAAGCAACCCAAATGTCCATTGACAGATGAATGGATAAAGAATATGTGGTACATATATACAATGGAATATTATTCAACCATAAAAAAGACTGAAATAATGCCATTTGCAGCAACATGGATGGACCTAGAGATTATCATACTACATGAAGTCAGAGACAGACAAATATCATATGATATCCCTTATATATGGAATCTAAAAAAATGATACAAATGAACTTATTTACAAAACAGAAACAGACTCACAGACTTTAAAAACAAACTTACGGTTACCGAAGTGTAAAGTTGCGGGGGAGGGATAAATTAGGAGTTTGGGATTGACATAGACATACTACTATATACAAAATAGATAACTAACAAGGACCTACTGTATAGCACAGGGAACTCTACTTAATACTCTGTAATAACCTATATGGGAAAAGAATCTGAAAAAGAATAGATATATGTATATGTATAACTGAATCACTTTGCTGTACGTCTGAATCTAACAAAACATTGTAAGTCAACTATACTCCAATATAAAATAAAAGTTAAGTTAAATGAAAGAGATGATGGCAAACAGGTTGGGGAGGGGATGAGCCCTATATCCTTGGGGCTCCACAAGTGTCTAATCCTCCTGATATAAGATACACAGGGTTGGGACTTCCCTGGTGGCGCAGTGGTTAAGAACCCGCCTGCCAGGGCAGGGGACACGGGTTTGAGCCCTGGTCCCGGAGGATCCCACATGCCGCCGAACAACTGGGCCCATGTGCCACAACTACTGAGACTGAGCTCTGAGAGGCCCGCGCACCACAACGAAGGGTGGCACCCGCTCTCCACAACTAGAGAAAGCCCACACATAGCAATGAAGACCCAAAACAGCCAATAAATAAATCAATAAATAATTTAAAAAAAGATACACAGGGTTATAACTCAGTTTACCCATCTATCCATGCTCAAATCAAAACCTGAAGTCAAAAGTACTGGATCTTACTAGTTCCAGATCTTAATGTAAGTTAGCTTTCATCCTGAGACTGAGCGGTGGTGGTAAAAATAAAGCTCCCTTTATTAAAAACTTGTGAGCCAGAGACTATGCTGAGCACATCACATGCATCATGTATTAAGGAGGGGGGTTATCATTGGGCCCATTTTACAGATGAAAAATGGGAACAAAGAGAACCTAGGTCATTTGTGCCCACATGGCTCTCACCCTGTGGAACTCTTCCAGAGGAGCACCCCCATGCCCCTCTTTTTTGCCATTAGACTAGTAATTCATGGTGACTAGCTTGATCAGTTCCTTGTTAATGGATGCTGGCTGGCATGGGTAAAGAAGTGCCATTAGTTCTGAAATTTGCCCTACTAATTTTTTTGGGGGGTGGGCTCCATTGGGTCTTCGTTGCTGCACATGGGCTTTTCTCTCTAGTTGCGGCGAGCAGGGGCTACTCTTCATTGCGGTATGTGGGCTTCTCCTTGTGGTGGTTTCTCTTGTTGTGGAACGTGGGCTCTAGGCATGCGGGCTCAGTAGTTGTGGCACACAGGCTTAGTTGCTCCGCAGCATGTGGGATCTTCCCAGACCAGGGATCGAACCCATGTCACCTGCATTGGCAGGCGGAAATGCAGGCGGATTCTTAAGCACTGCGCCACCAGGGAAGTCCTGCCCTACTAATTTTTATTTGGCCTTCCTTTAAAATATATTTTTTTTAGCAAAGTAATGCAAAAAAAGTAAAGCATATCAAAATGCTGCACCCCTCTCCTGTCTCCTCAAGCACAAAGGCAAACATTTCTAACTCTTTTAGCTAATTCTATGATGGCTATCTCCCATCTTTTCATAATGTGCTCATCCTCTTATTTTTAGCTTTTTTTTCATATTAAACATTAATAACTTCTTGGGCCTCCCTGGTGGCGCAAGTGGTTGAGAGTCCGCCTGCCGATGCAGGGGATACGGGTTCGTGCCCCGGTCTGGGAGGATCCCATATGCCGCGGAGCGGCTGGGCCCGTGAGCCATGGCCGCTGAGCCTGCGCGTCCGGAGCCTGCGCGTCCGGAGCCTGTGCTCCGCAACGGGGGAGGCCACAACAGTGAGAGGCCCGCATACCGCAAAAAAAAAAAAAAAAAAAAAACATTAATAACTTCTAATTATGGTAGAGGAGGATTTAACTCTCCCACCATCCCACATCCCTCCCCTCCCTCACATACGTTTTAGCACAGTCTTTAATCAGTATTTACATTTTTATAGCTGCATGAATATGGCTTCCTGCAGGGCTACACAGTGTACCAACTATGCATACGTTTTTTCACATACTATTTTGAATTAATAATTGCCTACGGCTTCCCTGGTGGCGCAGTGGTTGAGAGTCCACCTGCATCGGCAGACCGGGGGGGTTTGTGCCCCGGTCCGGGAAGATCCCACATGCTGCGGAGCGGCTGGGCCCATGAGCCATGGCCGCTGAGCCTGCGCGTCCGGAGCCTGTGCTCCTCAATGGGAGAGGCCACACCAGTGAGAGGCCCGCGTACCGCAAAAAAAAAAAAAAATGAAAAAATTGCCTCATTTTGATGTGTTGCATAGCTTTTAATATATTGAACCTTTTAAAATTTTTCTGAATTTATCATCTGATGTCCTGAATTCTGAGAAGTGTTTTTCTCTAAATGCTGTACTGTGATTGTGAGATGAATGATCATTTCCTTTGTATTCTTAGGGGCCTTCTCTAAGGCCCTCCCTGCTCACACGTCGACTGGTAGTTCTTGAGTCCAAATGCCCATCTGTCACCCTAGAACCCCCTGTCCTGTATTGACATCTCAGTTTTCTGTATATCCCGTTTTCCTCTTCTGTGGTTTATTTCATTGTTCTGTTGGACTGTATTGTCCACAACCTCTTAAGAAAGAGTTTGTGAGAGGTAATGTTTGGAGTCCTTTGTCTGGGAATGTTTTTAATTCTCCCTCTCACTTGGTCAATAATTTGGCTGGGTGTACAATTATACATTAAAAATAATTTGCCTGTAGAATTTCAAAGACCTTTGTCTTCTAGCATCTGATGTTGCTATTGAGAAGTCCAGAATTCCACTCCTCATTTTTTTAATCCTGATTTTTCCCTCCACAAATTTTTAGCGACTTCTTTTTAGCCCAGGTGTTCCAAACTTTCATAATAATAAATCATGGTATGGATTTTTTTCATCCGTTTATTCAAAAGACACTGAGTGGCCCTTTCAATCTAGAGGTTTTCTGTCCTTCAATTCTGCTAATTTTTCTTATATTAATTTTTGAATAATTTATTCTGTGCTATTTTCTTTTTTGACACTGTTATTAGGTGTAAGATGTCTCAGACTGATCTTCTAAGTCTTTTATGTTTTCTCTGCTAATTTCCATCTCTTTTTTAACTTTCTGTTTGATTTGCTCAATTTTTATTTTCTATTGAAGGTTTTTCTTTTTCTTTTTGAATTTCTACCACATTTTAGTTTCCACGAGGCCTTTAAAATATTGCATCCTGTTCCTGTATTATAAGATAGTATTTTACCTTTCTACTGTTCTTTTTCCAAGTTTATTTCATAACGTTTTTGGCTTAGTCTTTCAAATTGGAGGTCTTTCTCAGATGTTTGGTGATTCTTGACTATCTGTTCATATTTAAGAGATAGACACTAAAAATCAGAGAGAAGGCTCTCTGTATTGGTTGGGGTTCACTGGAAGAGGAGTTTCTCCTTTGATTGGGAGGGGAGTCAACTTTCATTGGAGGGACTCTCGCCTCTCCCACCAACACCAGTACATGGAAACTTTTTTCCCTGCTGTTCGCTTCTCTGGGAAAGAATCCTCTGGTATATGCCAGACTGTTGGCCTTCTGGGACAGAGTGGGGGAGCACTGCAGACTGTAACTTAATCTCCCGTTTCATTTCTGAGCCTCACTCCCCGCTGCCTCTGCCTAAGCCTGGGTCTGCAGTTTGTGTCACATCCCTTCATAGTTCTTGTAAATGGCAAGTGTGTTGGGCCTGGAGAGGGGTGGGTTCAACACAGATGGTCCCCTGGCTGCAAGAAGATGAGAAAGAGAGGTAGGTCCCACTCACCCCTGCTCTTACTTTCAATCAGTCCCCAGTTCTGAGCCCTGTGTCTGGCCTCACCGTCCACATAGAGGGGTCAGCTCACTTCCCATTAGTGCCCCCCTCTTCGTGGGCACTTTGGGTTATCTCATGTAACATTCACAAGTTTCTCCTCTACCGATGATGACCGAGATTCAGAAAGATTAAAAAAAAAAGTCTTCCAGAGTCACACAAGTGGCTGAGATGGAATTTGACTACAGCTGTATTTCTTGATAATAATAACAAAAACAAAGGCTGCTAACATTTATTGAGGATTCACCATGTATCAGTCCTGAGAATGCAAACGCTTGCTCCTCGTTTGCCTAGTTGTTTGGGGGGGCACAAGGGCATCAATGGTGATTTATTAAAAAAAAAAATTCTTGTATAACTAAAGCGTCCATCTTTTGTAGAAATAGCATATATTTTTCCCTAAATGATCTGGAAGCAAACTCTCTTTTAATAATACACTGTTTTACCCATTATTCCTATATTTTCATCGCTATGCCTTTCTTTTTAGGCAAATCACTCTCTTTTGACTCTGCAACTGGAAAAAGTGATTCCAATTTTCCAACAAAAGGGGATTCATTACAGCCAGACCATAGCAGGAATCTACTACACACTGTTCTTCAGGGCTCCCTAGTTGAAATCCAGGCCCATGCCTGCTTCTGTGGCTTTGTCAGCTCCCAGGTCGGCAGGTTGGGACTGAGACTGTGTCATTTTCTGGTATGATCTACGACATACTACATGTTCCTATATTTGCAAGGCAGTTGTGAATCAATGCATAATAAAGTGGGTAAGAGCTTGGGCTCTGGGGCCACAAGCCCAGGTTTGAATCCCAGTTTCTACAAGTTTTTTTTTTTTTCTTCTTAACTTCGTGGCCTTGAGCAAGTGCCTTGACATCTCTGTACCTGTTTCCTCATCTGTAAAATAGGGCTAATAATAAGATATCATAGGACAGCTGAGAAGATTAATGAGTAATAAATGATTTTAAAGTACTTGTCGCCGTGCTAAGTTATAATAAGTGTATGATAGCAGCTAGCTACCATTTTTACTGTTGATATCTACAACCTTTAATGAATACTTACTGCATACCAGGCACATTGCTAAATGCTCAACATACAATGTCTCATGTAATCCCCATGACATGTTACCCCATTTACAGATGAGTGGATTAGAGCTGGGAGAACAGAGGAGGATCTTCCCTGAAACTCATGAAGCTGAGCTTCAGGGCCCCTCCTTTAACAGATCTCTGTGAGCGCTGGGGGTGCTAGGACATGCAGGGGGAAGGAGAAGCCAGCCTGCAGTCAGAAGCACTTCTATTAAGCGACTCTGGCAATTGCCTAAAGAGATCTCAGAGAAAGGGATCTGAATTACCAAGGCCTCAGTAAGTTGTCATAATCTTTATCATTCTAAATGTTCACTTTGGGATCTAATTTTGTAAGTTTTTTCTTTTCTTTAAGAGGGTCCTTAAGTTTATGAGCTTCAGGTCTCCCAAACTCAGATCTGACTCTTAACAGAGGTGCATCCAGTCTTACTTTTAATCTCTACACCATATTATGTCCTTGCAAGATTGATTTAAGATCATAAAGTCACTTTATAGGAATGGAGAGAATCCTCAAACTGAAAGGCTCATGGTAGCAGGGGACTAGACTGTCTTGCTGCCTGCGTTTAGCAAGGCATAATGGTTTGGTGAAGTATTAATGGGCTTCATTAATATATGTTTAAAAAGTCTTGCAAGTAACCTTCCTTCCTCTTATGGGGAATAGTGGTTTGATGTCTCTTTTATAATCTATGAATCTCCTAGTAAAGCAGTAAACTGGCAATATATTTCTGTGCTCTATTATGTTTGAACTTTTGATTTGCAAGAGTGATTTCAACATAATTTTCCTTTTGCAGAGCATGACCGCTGAAGCAAAGCAAAACCCAAAGATAAACAGCCTTCGTAAGTTTGGCCACGATAGATTTTCCAAAGCAAAGAATAAAACATCAAAATGTCCGCTCAGTGGTTCCTTGTCCTTAAGAATCCTGGGGAGAATCAGATCATCTGAAATAGAAACTCTGCTATTTTTATACCCAATTGCAAACTGGGAAGTCGCCAGGCTTTCATCTCAGCAATGAGTCTTCCTAGGAACTGGGTCTAGAATTTATTTACACTTTGGGGAAAGGTGCATTCTGAGTCATTTCAACTTTTGGTGCTCTTCCTTTTTTTGAAGAACCTTTGAATTACCTTTTAATATTTCTGATCTCCTCCACCTAGAAAGAGACGGTGGTAGAGGAATGAAGTTGGCAAGAACCTCCCACCTTTGGGCATCACTAGTGTTAATCAAATGGACAATGAGATGTGTTGGCTAGTGAACTATGCCACGCTATGTTTGTTTGCAATTCAAATCGACGACTGGCACTCCCCAAAATGGGGAGCTGGGTGCAGCCACTTTGGACCCATTTAAAATCCATCTCCTTGGCAGGCAATGGCAAAATAAAAAACCGTGCACCCACTTTTCAAATTACCATATGGTAATTACCATTTGTTGAATGCAGAACATTGTGTGAAAACACACCCTCTTCACACAGAGGCCATTGATCTATCACAGAAAAGACTTGGGAAGTCTCTAGGCCACCAACAACCTTCCCTTCATATGGCCCATTCCTTTATTTTTTCATGGATGATGAGGGGAAAGGCTTAATGGAAATGTTATATAAACAGGTTCCAATATATTCTTGTATATGCACGTTGTGTACACATGCACACACATAACCTATCTCCAAAACGCAGTGAGTCAGGGAACATGAAAACAACCTGTGTCAGAAGCATTTATTCAGATTCATTCACCAGCAACACTAAACCACTTTGACTATCGGTAGAATTCCAAATGGCTTTAAAAACTAGGAGTTTCTCCTAGAATTGCTGCAAGGGATGACAAGGTCGAATCCTCTGTTGCCGATGAATCTGGTGGAGTAGGGGTTACAGCACTGACTCGTTTATTGGGGGTGAGGATGACTAATAGAAGGAAAATGAATACAGTTGTATCTGAGGGAAGGAATCAGAATCAATGTGATGTGAATCTAATCTACTCGTGCCAAGCAAGCCACTTGTTTCTGGTTTCTATTAATATGGGATGTTAGGAGTTACAGGAGCCAGGACAGAGCTGGGCAGGTCCTGTCAGGTAGTTTCTCTGTCCACCTTGGTGTCTTTGTTTCACAGAGTGCAGTGAGTGCATCCGGGAAAAGTGTGCAGAAAACAAGGCACAGCCTGGGTCTGGGGAAGCTGTCCTCTATCCTGTTTCACTTCCGGGAAGAGAAAGGCACAGAGGTCTTTGTTATCTGATTGTAGCCTCCAATCAATTCAGAGAAGTAGAAAGGAGACTTTATAACAGGCTAGCCCAAAAGGCATAGAGAAAATGGCTTAAAAACAGTTAATACACTTAACTAAATGTCAACTACCTTTTGAAATTAAACAAATAGGTAGGTTGAAACATTTACTTAACCATTTGGCAGGTACTAGCTGTTGCAAATTAATGTAATAGCTGTGCTTCTTAAACAGCAGGAAGGGAGTTTCCAAGTGGCAAAATTATAAACAATTCCAATTAAAAAAAAAGAGAGAGAGATAGTAAACTCTCTTTGCTCAGTTCAACAGGTATTTACTGAGCTTTTATGGGTTACTCTGTGTCCTAATTTTAGTTTCAGGCAATGTTTGATCTTTGGGAAATTGTAACATCTAAATGTGGGGACTGCCTTTACTCCGGTATAAAGAGTTGAAAATTCAGTTATATAAGGTGGTGAATTTCTTCATTAAGGAGGCCACAAAGCAGGGTTCCCTTTGTGACATTTCTTACTTCAATGACAATACTTTAATTCCTTTAGGATGAGGGTAATATTTTCCCTTTCAGGAATAGATCCACTATAATAAAGATTATTCATTTATTCATAAATAATACTTAATGAACATATATAAAATCACTCCTAGGTGCTCCATATCTGTCTTTTACAAGGTTTCTGTAAGACTCAAATGAGAAATCTATGTGACTCCACTTAAAAAATGTAAATTGCTATATAGAGAGAAATACTATTTTTGTTTCATACCTGAATGAGTCACAAATACATTCAATTGCTCCCAAATATAGCAAGTTACAATTATCTGGGTCTATTTTCTTAAAGTTGTAATAGCAGCTACCACTTAATTGAGCTACAAGTGCCAGCAGTGTGCCGTGTGCTTTATAACATCGTGTTTAATCCCTACAATAACCTTAGGAGTTGGATAGTCTCTACCTCCTAGAAGATGAGGAAACATGAGGTCAAGTAATCTGATGAAGGTCCCGTAAATAGACAGAACTGGGATTTGGATTCAGGTGTATCTGTCTGTGAACTCATTCTATACTGTACATTTATTTTTATTGATGATGTTGTTCTTCAATTGTATTAGAGTCAAGCCACATTTATGTTATGAAAAATCAAGCAGTTTCAAGACTACCAAGTAGGATTACAGCTTCTTCTCAATCACTGAGTTGTCCGTGTGAACAGCAGTCACGGCTCCAGGCTTCGCCCCGGTTCTCCCTAAAGCAGGCCGGGCCGTTCACCTGCACTTCGTTGCCTAATACGACTTCTGTCTTTAACCATGTGGCTTTTTGTCTTTTCCCTTAACCTGTCACTTCTTTCCGATGTTCTTGTGCCTGTAATGTGCTGTGGACTAAAAAACCAAATAACCAAACGTACTGGAAGGTCTCTAGGGCAGTGGTTCTCAAAAGTCGTGTCCATACCCCACCTGGTGAGCTAGTTTAAATACAGATTCTTGGGTCCCATCCCCAGATGTTCTCATTCAGCAGTTTTGGGAGAGTGAGGCCCAAGCATTGCTGCCTTAGGAGTAAAGAACACATACTTCGTGACTGTGAGAAATTTATTCTCTAAGTAGCATCAATATTTGTTAACTTTCCAACGTTCACCTCGGGCCTAGACAGTTGAGATTCCTGGAGATACACACATGGCAGAAACCTGCTACTTGAGAGGCTACCTAATTTGAGTAACTGAACTTCATTTTTTTCCCTTACTTTATAAAATGCTAGATTTATTCAATAAAACAGTGACAAAAGAGCCTGAAATTACCACAAAAATGATCCCCCCCGCCCCCGC
This sequence comes from Mesoplodon densirostris, assembly GCF_025265405.1. Classification (NCBI taxonomy): domain Eukaryota; kingdom Metazoa; phylum Chordata; class Mammalia; order Artiodactyla; family Ziphiidae; genus Mesoplodon; species Mesoplodon densirostris. The sequence continues at coordinate 235,038,664 of NC_082661.1, forward strand.
CACGAATCTTGCTTTATAGTCTGTCAAAATTCTAGGTTTCTTTCTCCTTAAAGGGCATGAGTGTGAATCCTGGTGCTTGGCCAGGTACCTGACTCCTGACAAACACCTAACCCGTGTGAGCCGCAGTCCTGCCCTCATCTTTAAAGTGGAGAGAATGGTGTCTACATCTCAGGATGGTGGGAGCTTCAGAGAGGACGCATAGAAAGTTCCTGGTAAGTAGTCGACACGTGGTCACATTTTAAAAATGAACTTCCTATAGGAATTCTAGTTGCAACTACCATAGAAGTCTGGTGGCTCTTTGAGGGACGAGATTTCATACGTATATACCCCAGTGTAATAGAGATGAGCACAGTGCTACATCCTCCTGCACAGCTGAAATAAATACAATTTGCATCTTGCCGCCCACTGTTCTTACTTTGGCTGTGGACAGCAGGCCTGGAAGCATCCATTTCTATGCCGCACTACAGGGGAGGCGAAGATTAACATATCAGAGACAAACCCTAAATATTGATAATGACGTGGTACTACCTCAGTGGAAGAACCAGGCATACTAACATGAAAAAACACATTTTATTGCACTTAAGTTATAAGAAAATAAAATTTCTAAGTGAATCAAACCATAGACACAATCCCTTTAAAGGTTGTTTTCCTCCATCATGTCAGGTTGTTACATAACTAAAATTAACCAACTTGAATCTGATTGTTTTAAATCAGACTATAAATAAAACAAACAAAAAAAATAAACAGGAGGAGGAAAAAAAGATCACCTAGGATACAGTGTTAAACCACTTTCACAGTTCAGCTTGAGTTGTGGCTCTTGGAGAATGAGGCAAACCATTTGACTTTTTCATTCATTTTGCTTGTTTGCATGTGACGCCTTTACTACAAAAACTGGATAGTTTCTGCTTTGTCAGTTACTCAGAGCAATAAAACTGTAACAGTTGTTTCCCCAAATACTGTAAAACACTAAGACTGACCAGCAACTTTATTTTAACTTTGTGTTTTATATATTTTTAAAATATTTTGTCAGTTTTATTATGTATGTTCATCCATTCACCACAGCCCTCAAAAAGAAAAGTTTCTCCGCAGAACAGGCGGCAACAGCTCTGTTCCAAGGAATGTGTTTTAATTTTTGCCCAGATAAAAGAAAATAAGCTTTGCACACACTCTCAATTCTTTACTTGCAGGCAAACTTCACTCTTTATTTTCTGAAACTCTCCCATTCTCAGCCTCTTAGAGGCACAGATGGTTCAAGTTTCAGTGGCAAAAAGTCTTTTTTTTTCCGTAACCAAACTAGAGCAAATGTGGAATTCAGTCTGGGACTAAAACGTCACAGCAGAAAAAAAATAAAAAAAAATAATTTGCTTTTTTTTTTTTCTTTCTTTCATTTAGCAGCATAAATAAGTTTGGCCACTGGGAGTACAGTACAGGGGTGGGACACAATCCCGTATTTGAAGACCTACTTCTAGCACCAGCATCAAGAATTAAATCCATCTCGGGACTCACAGAACCCAGGACAACTTGCCACCTTTGAGCAACACAGGCATTGCAGAGTGTATGTGGAAGCGACAGGAATAGATGAACAGAGGCTAATACTGTGATTGATTGACATTGGCAATGGTTGGCAAAAAAAAAAAAAAAAAAAAAAAAGCTTTTCATGATAACTGTACAAAAACAATTCACAGTAATTTTTTTCCTTTTTAGCTTTTCCGCTCCAGAAAAATGACTTTTTGTTGCAGATGCTCTCTGGTGAGAAAGTCCACCGGTACTGTGTGGATGTTACTGCAGCTTCTTTCTAGGTCTCAGTGGTAAAAGAACAGGCTAGCAGAATCTGTGACGACATCTCTGCAGTAACGCTGCCCAGCGACCACTGGAGAAGAAAATAAAGAAATAATTGCACCTGGTTTGATTTCGAAAGTCTCGTTTTGCAAAGCTGCCCTCAGTCCAAAGTGAAGCTTTTTCCGGGATGAGCCGGCAGGCGCCTCTCTCGTCAGTTGCGGTTTGTCATCGCTTCCTCTTCTTCTTCTGAGTCTGTAGGTCTTTTCGCTCTGTTGCCCCAATCCAACATCCTGCACCACTGAGAACAAGGGATTTTTTTTCTTTTTCTTTTCTTTTTTCTTTTTTTCTCTTTTTTTCTTTTGCAGGGGGAAGGGCAGGGAGTATGTCGTCTTCACGTTGGGACGATGCCACCTTTCCTGCTCCTCACTTCATGTCCACATCAAAGTCCAGCACCAGCAGCTTGGTTTCCTCCGTCCCGTTGCGACTCCCGACTGCACACACCAGCTTTGTGTTTGAGGCTCTGATCCGCCACACGACTCCCCCGCTCCCCCCACTCTCCAATGTGACTAGGTTGCGAATAAATTCACCCGTTTTCAAGTCCCATAGTTTTACAGTTCCATCATCTGAGCTGGTAATTACAAAGTTCTTGTTGAACTGTAAACAGGTCACAGCACTCTGATGCTTGTTGGGACCTAGGCAAAACCAAAGGAATTTCGTTACTGGTTAGGAATCATGACTAAGGGTCAGTTATACTGTAATTTGTGGAATCTATATTGGAACACACAATAAATGAAATATTTAAAACGCTGCACATTTAGAAACTGTGTTCTGAGTATTTTAGGATCGGCAGGGATGTAAGAAAATCTGGTAGCTATTTGTAACTGAAACGTTTATCTCTGAGGGTTCTGTGTTCCAGGAAGCATGGTTAGCTACCAGGCATACATTTTGTGTCCTGGTTGCATGAATGAGCACTTCTCTCGGTGTGATGTAGATAGTACCAGCATCACGTATTCTGCTCATGGACAATCTATTACCCTACCACTCTGAACTAACCAGTCAAAGGCAAAGGCTGAATGGACACTATTCCAAAACTCTGAGGAAGAGACAAAATCAATGAGTAAAAAAGCTGCAGTAGAGCCCACCAGATGGCCTCGATGAAAAAAAAAAAAAACACTTTCTAAGGGCTATGACTAATAAAAAGAAGTGAATCATGATATCAGAAGTTAACACTGCTGTGCCTCATTTAGTATTAGCGGCTTTCACATGTTTCTTCCTCTAGTTCAGTGGGCACTGTGAATCCTTCCCATCCTACTCCCACTCCTACTCAAGTCAGAGTGGAAAGGCTCATAAACTTATCCAACATAAGTTTTCATTTTGTACGAGGTTAATTCTTTCTGTGACACAAAAGCTCCATATTTCTCTTTTGACCAACAATCTCATTTTTAAGAAACACAACTAAAGGTGGGTAGCCAATATTTACCTTGCAATGTTTGTAAACACTGTCCTGTTTTGATATCCCAGATTTTAACTGTAGAATCTGCATTCCCAGAGACAAGAATGTTGTCTTTGAGTTCCATGCCGCTTGTTAACGACTGGTGTCCTGTTAACGTGTGAATGCAATTCCCTGTCTCCACATCCCAAACTCGGATTGATGTATCAAGAGATCCACTCACCACATGGATGCCATCAAACTACAACAGACACAGTTTATTAGACTAGAAGTGTACATATTCTTGATATTATTTATTGACCTTAATCCTAAAAGGGGACGGGAGTAAAGCATGAGAACAAAATGCCAGGAACAAAAGGAGGTACTAGGACAAAGTGCATGCAATCAAGCAACTCCACAGGGCATGTTCTCAGAAGCTTCTACCAGAAATGCTAAATTTTTATGGCCAGTGGCTTCAAACTAGATGCAGAAACAATTTTCAAAAAACCACCTAAAATGAACATATTATTTTCAGATCATCTGGCCACATTTACTAGCTACATACCATGAATGATTCAATATGGATTGCCATTTGAGTTTTACTTCCCAATAGGAAGCTTAAACTGCTGACGTGGTTTATGAATAAAGGGTGTGCTTATCAACACCTATGCCATGAAAAGGGCTGGAGATAGCTTTCATGATATTTCAAAGTAAGTTCCATTAAAAATTGTATGTAAAATAAAAATTTCATTTACAAGAACCTAATGCTATTTAGGAAATGTGCCAACAGATAATTATATCTGGAATTAGAAGTGGTGGCATTTTGAGAACAAAAGCAAACTATATACAGCATCTCTTCTCCAGCTTCCCAGCTATACCCAAAGTCAACAAATATCTACCAATTCCCAGATCTATAATAATGTTACCACCTCTTTCCTCAATCTAATGGCTTATTTAAATAAGATTATTATATTCATTAAGGTTCGAACATATCATGAAACATACAAACAATTGCATCCAATTCCCTCTCCTCCAAATTCATAACCTTTTCTAAGTTAACAGACATCTTTATTATATGTCAATATTTCATGACATGGACAGTATTCCATCAGTTAAGATACAAATACCCCAACGACAGAACTGAGAGCCCTGGGACTACATACTAATTTGCTGATTACTAATGGGCAGTAACTGGTAAACAAGCTATGTAAGTAACAGGAAATACAGCTGACCCTTGAACAACATGGGTTTGAACCGGGAGGGTCCACACCTATACTCGAATTTCTTTCGCTAAATACCTACTACACAATCCCAGGTTGGTTGAATTCTTGGATGTGGAACTGCAGATACGGAGGGCCAACTGTAAAGTTATTCGAGGATTTTCGACTGGAGTTGGGGGTGGGGGTGGGGTGGTTGGTGCCCCTGACTCCTAAGTTGTTCAAGGGTCAACTGTATTTTTGAATTGAAAATGTTGTCTTTCATGAAACGAAACAAGATCTATTTTCTAAACTTGCTATTAATCTAGTTATTTATGTCAAAATATGGCAATCTATTCTAGAACATCAGGTTCAAATGAAAACAAACCAAAAATCAGTTTAAGTCAAATTTACTTCTCATGACTACAAACCAGCAGCCCTGTGACAGCAGAGCAGCTTTGTGCAGAAAGTTCCACTTCCACCTTGAATGGGGACGGAATCACAATTACATGGTCCATCAACTTCCAGCTATCAAGGCAAAGGGGCAACTGTTGGCCAAATTAATCCTCTAAGAAGTTTATTAAAATCCAGGTTATTCTCCTATGAGACCATCTACCCATTAATTAACACAGCAAAATTTAGGGCCCCAAAGTCTCAGGTTCCAAGGAAAATATTTGTATTTTAGAGGGAAATCAATCACAGAAAAATTGAAACAAATCATTTAAATAATTTCAAAATTTATGCTTTCTTCATGCCAATTTTAAAGTATACGTAGGGACTTCCCTGGTGGCACAGTGGTTATGAATCCACCTGCCAGTGCAGGGGACACGGGTTCGAGCCCGGGTCTGGGAAGATCCCACATGCCACGGAGCAACTAAGTCCATGTGCCACAAGTACTGAGCCTGCACTCTAGAGCCCGCGAGCCACAACTACTGAGCCTGCACTCTAGAGCCCACGAGCCACAACTACTGAAGCCTGCGCCTAGAGCCCATGCTCCGCAACGAGAAGCCCGCGCACCGCAACAAAGAGTAGCCCCCGCTCGCTGCAACTAGAGAAAGAATGCGCACAGCAACAGAGACCCAATGCAGCCAATAAATAAATAAAGTTTATTTAAAAAAAATAAAGTATATGTAAACAGAATAATTTGATTCACCTTTTTTTGAACTGTATTGGATCAGCAATCTGACAGTGATTATGAGTAAGACAACCTTATGACTCATCAACAGAGCAGCTCAGGAGAGAGCAGGAGAGACAGGTCTCTTACCTGTAACGAGTAGACCCTGTTGGTGTGCCCCTGCAGTGTGTGCAGACAGGTCTCCGTCTCCGGGTCCCACACCTTCACCATAAAGTCATACGCTCCACTCACAACCCTTCTGCCATCATATTGAACGCAGCGGACCGCTGCTACATGACCCATCAAAACATGTAAACACTGGCCTGTCTCAATATCCCAAACCCTAAGGGTGGCATCTCGAGAACCACTAACAACTCTGTAGGGGGGAAAACAGAAAAAAGAATGTATTAGAATTTTGATATTGTGAGAAAACATGATACATAAAATGTCTGTGGTTATTAAAACTTTTTTTCCTTAAGCAGGAATACCTGTTTTCAAAATAAATACATACTATGTAAAACCTTGATATATAAACATGCAAAAGTTGAGTTACTCTGATTGGGATGGGAAGTTGGAAAGCCTAGAATTCTGCCTGTTTGATTCCTCCACCTATGAGGGACCCAGGAGCACCTTGGGGTCCTGTGGAACAGTTTTAAGGCTACTGTACTATAATTAGAAATGACAAAGAGGAAGAAGAGGAAGATGAAGTCAAAGAAGATAAAGAAGCAGCAGCGGAAGCAGCCAGCTCTAAACACATACAATAAGATCTTGATTTTAGAAATAAAATGTTAGTGTGGGCAATATGTGTAAAATGCTAATGGGTGGCAGTATTTTGAAAAACTTAAATTTTCTTCTTTATTCTTTCTGTCATTTCCTCCAATTTTAATTATGAGCACAAAGTCCCTTTGTGACTAGGGAAAAAATTCAATGAAGGTTTTTCAACAAAACAAATCAGAACCTGGAGTTTAAACAGCTAAACATATGAGCTTTACACCATATACTCTGGTTAAGTTAACCAGTTTTAAACATGTCCTCTAACAAAGGCTGCTTATGTTTATGTTTAAAAATATTCTGTAGGCTACCGGGGCATTAAGACATACAGATTTTTAGAACATACACATGTAGGGGCAACAGAAATCCCTTAAAACTCTGACCCAACATTTATTCTCTTCCGAAGACCAGAGTGATACAAATATGGCAATCACCTTTGGATTACAAAGGAGAGTTGAAAACTCAGATGTCTTTAATGTCATTCCTAAGAGATTTAAGAAAGGCCAGAGTTTCCACCTTTGGAATAGTAGAAAATGGAAGCATTGAGCGATTTAAGTCAGAACATAATGGAAACTGAAATGCAAGGTCTCTTGATACCAATCCCCCCCCCCAATTTTAATAGTAGAGCACATTGTTCAAAGTAGATTCAAATTACAAGTGAGAAGGTACTTTTCTGCACATATTACAAATCTAAAGTGAAATCTGCTAAATGTAATGGTTCTTGATAAAGAAGATGCCATGGACAGAATGAATTAACGGTAAAAACTGGAGTGGATTCACTGTCAGGACCCTTCAGAGAGACCTTTTCTGACAAGGGAGGTAGAAATCACATCTGTTTAACAGGGGTACCGTGAAGACACGCCAATGGAAGATAGAAAGGACTTTAATAGGAGGGCTCTGTAGGAGGAGATAAAAGCAACAGCAAAGATGCCGAGAAGAAAAAGGCAAGCAGTCTGGTTTGGCTTAAACTATTTTGAAAACTAGATTGAGGGTTTCTTCCTTAATTCGGTAGGCAACAGTAGGCTCCCAAAGGGCAGCGGTACTACTGTAATGAGAGGAGGTTCTCTGCAGCTGTGTAAAAGGTGACCGAGTTTGAAAGCTCTGTCAGTAGTTCAGGTGATAGGTAATGAGAAAATAAGTTAAAACCCACAGGCCTCAGCTTTTGCCCAGACACAGGGGATATGATGGAGTGGGGGAAGGGTGGTGGGTAATTAAAAAGACTCAGAGACTTGAAGCCTGAATTACGGAATGTGTCCCACTACTGGAAATATATGCCCCCCCCCACCAATTTTTTTGAAGATGATGAGTCATCAAAGATTTAGAACGATAAAGTAAGGTGTTAGTCAAGATCAGAGAACAGGGTTTCAAGGTGGAAGCCAACAGCACATCAAATGAGGACGGACATTTAAAGGCAACACCCGACTGCCCGATTCTAAGGCAACACACTGCTGCTTTCCTAGCAGAGAAATATCTGCAGTTGAATGATGAGTCTAATTTAGGAGCGTATTATCACTATCTCTCTGTTAGACATAGTAAGTACTGTACAACAGAACTCTATACAAAAGGCCCCAAGTTCACAAGTAACAGAGGAAGAATTCCCAACCCCTACAGGGTTTCCCCTACCTTTTTTCATGGAGATGCATACAACGTACAGTGGAAGTATGCCCATATAAGGTGTGTATACATTCTCCCGTCTCCGCATTCCACACTTTGAGAGTCCGATCTGTAGATCCACTAATAATGATATTGTCTCTCATCTGTGATGACCATACTCCACCTGTGTGTCCCACTAATGTCCTCAGACACTGCAAAAACACTTAAGATGATTACTTTTGGGTAGAAAGAAAAACAATGTAAATAACATTTCAGCAGTTCATTAAAATCTGAAGTAAAGTTATTTATTCAGTTGGAATGTCTGGCATATTAGAAAATCATTTTTCACATCAATATAACATGATCCCATCACTGTGTATTTCTTTGTTTACTCAGCAGCACTGCATATTATACACACACACACAGTCGAGGAACAAGTATGTAGACAGTAAACCTTTCTCACTAAAGTATGACAACTCCGGCCTGGCCTCTTTGATAAAATAATACTAAAATTGCAACTTGGTTTCTTCCATGGGAATGGATTCAGTGAAAGAATGCCAACAGAGTTGGGTGTGGCTACATTCCACATTTCATCTGAATCTGCCCCAAGGCAGTAGTTAGGGTACTTCTAGGCAAGGTACTTCTAGACAAGTAAAGACAGACACTAAAACCCTGAAATAAATCCAAAACTAATATTACACTATGGAAATACGAAGCAGTTTTAAAAAAACTTTTACATCTGACTTGGAATATTTAGAAGATTCTTGCCCAAGAATCAACACGTTATAAGACATTTTAAAAGACAGATTTCCCCCTCCCCACACACTTTCTTCTATTCTTTTTTAGGTGGTCAATTACCTAATTCAAGAAAATATTTTCCATTGGACA